>NC_081413.1:611689208-612003708 GCF_030272615.1 Cryptomeria japonica
TACAAATATGCATATGAGTATATTTTGTGAATATGTATTTATATTTTATATTAATGAATGGATGAATTTAAATATCCATAGATGGGAAGGATTATAAATGGTTGTGAGTGAATGTTGAGAATATTTGTATATACTAATGTGAGTAGAATATATTTATGTGGAGAAGAAAATAATGTATATAGTAAACTAAAAGTGTGGATATTTATACGTATTTTTTTACTAGTTGTGAAATTTTGAGAATCTATGAAAATTACATATTTATAAATATATGGAGAAAAAATTCTATCTAAATCTATGCCTATATATATATATATATATATATATATATATATATATATATATATATATATATATATATATATATATATATATATATATATATATATATATATATATATATATATATATATATATATATATATATATATATATATATATATATATATATATATATATATATATATATATATATATATATATATATATATATATATACACACACACACACACTTATTATTGATTTAAGTGTGATGTCTAGCTGAAATGTGACTACATGTTTTAAGTTAAATATGTATGGCTCTATATGTGTATATATGTTAATAAATATATATATGTAAATATGTCTATGCTTATATATCTGAATGTGTATCCATATAAATATATATCTGCATTTGAGTGTATATGAGTTTAGTAGAGAGGTAAAGAGGTGACCATGGTTATCCGACTTATGAAAATTAGTTATAGGTATATATGAGTATATACATGTATGTAAATATAGGAATGTGTATGTATATATGTAAATATATATGACATCCATATTCCTATCCATATATATATCCATATTCCTATCATCAAGATATAGTTTTAAGCTCTAAGTAATATCTGAGAGTAGATTTATGTGAATTCTTAAAGGATGAAGGAGAAGAGGTTTGAGAGTAAATGGAAAACTAAACAAGTCGGGCTTCTAAATTATGCCTTAATTCACGAATTCCTTGCCATCTGCTCCTTCATTGGCTAGTTCATCTGCTCTATTATTACCTTCCCTATAAATGTGATTATGAGGACGAAATTAAAGTGTGGAAGTAAATCTCTAGCCTTATTAATTAAATTATTTATTCTCCAATTGAAAGATTTTCCTGCTCTGAGAGAGTTTATGATGATCACAAAATCTCCTTTGATTTCCAGATTTTGAATTCCTAGCTTGTGGCAAAGCAACAAACCTTCTACTACTGCATTATCTTCTGCTACATTATTAGTAACTATCCCTAAAGGTTTTGCGAGTGCAACAACCTCTTTCCCATCCCAAGAGTGGATAACATAGCCTACACCTGATGTGCTAGGGTTGCCCCAGGAGGCGGAGGGGCCCAAACACACTACTTTCTAGCCAGCGAGTTATGATCTTCCCCTAAACTAACATATAGGAGAAGAATGATACCTTCCCAGCGTTATCTTATGGCTTTGTCCCTAAGAGAAAATTTTGAGTTGTTCAAAGGGCATTTTCTAATATAGTTGTTAGCAATCTCTATAATGGATGCTTCAATTTTAACAAGAAGGGTTGCAGAGTTGAGGGATTTCTCCTTAAAAATTCTTCTATTCCTTTCTTTCCAGACTTCCCAGATGAGGATCAAAGGGGAAATGATTCAGATATGCCCGTAGTGGCCGAAATTTTGGGAGACTGGCCAGCTTTGTAGGAAGGAAAGAAGGTCTTGTTGACATGCCACACTTAAATTAAGTTTGTTAAAGAGCCAATGCCAGCAAGATGCAGTGAATTCATAGGTGAGTAATAGGTGGTCTACATCTTCCTCCCTTTTGCAACATAATGGACACCTAGAGGGGCTAGCATAGCCCAATTTCCAGAACCGATCCAATGTAAGGATTTTTTTTGCAGATCAGCCCAGAGAAAGGTCCCAGCTTTTGGAGAATAGGATATATGCCAATAGAGGGACAAGGGAAGATTGGAGATCATTCTAGTATCTAACTTATGTGTGATCCTATAGCCTCATTTTACGTTGTATTCTTCGTTAGGGGAACCTAGCCAAATTAGGTTATCTTGGCTTGATTTGAAAGAGAGCTTCCTAGACTGGAGAATAGAAAGAAGTTGAGAGCACCCTCTTTGATTAGGGGAAGATACGATTAAAGGCTTCCAACTCCAGCCTAGAGTTGGGTCTGAATTGGAGAAGGTAACATAATCTCTGACGAACTTACCTACAGAGTTTACCAAAACCTGTTTCAGGGAGTCATCATGGATTAAACTACTAATAGGGGGATACCCAAACCAGGAGTCCTCCCAAAATAGTGCTTTGTCCCCTAACCCAATATTCCAAGATATTTGATTGGAGAGGACTCCTATGCAATTGGAAATGAAGTTCCAAATTCTAGAACCTTTGGGGAAGGAAGGAATTCTGAAGATGTTGGATGGGTCTAAATTGCCTAGATACTTTTCCTTAATTATTTTGACCCATTTCAATTGTGGCTCTTTATAGATTCTCCATACTAATTTGGCTCCAAGTACCCTATTTTGACTTTCTAGGTTTCGAAAGCCTAATCCTCTGTTAGGTTTAGGTAAACACAGGTTATCCTGTGCAATTAATGCAAACTTTTTTGTATCTTCCAAACCATGCCATATGAAGGTCCTCACAATCCTAGTAATCTATCCCTAATACCTCCTAAGAGTTGCAAGTAGGACATGTAGTATTGTGGGATTGCCGAGAGGACAGAACGAATCAAGATAATTCTTCCTGCTAGCGACATCCATTTACCTTTCCATGATTGAAATCTTGATTCCAGTTTGGACAACACATTGTCCCAGAGTTTTTTTTCTCTAACCCCTTTGTCCAATGGGAGTCCTAAATAAATACATGGAAGGGTTCCTAAATGGAAGCCTAGAAGATTAAGAATCTCCTTTTCTAGTTTCTCATTAGTGTTGAGGAAAAAAACTTTTGTTTTTTCTTTGTTCACCTCCTAGCCAGAGGCTTTCGTGTACCAATCTAGAATTAGTTTGACGCTTCTGGCTTCAGTAAGGGAACTATTACCCAACAAAAGCATATCATCCACAAATTGCTGATGTGTTATTGGATTAACATTACTAGTGACTCTAATCCCTTCTATGTTGCTAAGCTCTTGAGACTTCTGGATTGTCCTTCCTAGGGATTCTTCCATAATAATATAGAGGAAGGGGGATATAGGGTCCCGTCCTCGAGACCTTGTGAAGAAGCCATGGGGGAACCGTTTACCAAAATTGAGAAATGAGGAGTTGAGATGTATTCGAATATCAGGTTGAACCAACTTCTATTAAAACCAAAGGTTGCCATGCACTTGCATAAAAACCTCCAGTCCACTTTATCATAAGCTTACTTAATATCTAACTTAATGAGCATTGAAGGACGAGTTGATTTGAGAGGAATGGATTGCCTCGTGAGCAAGGATAACCCCGTCCATAATAGATCTACCAAGAACAAAACCAAATTGTTCTTTTGAGATGATAATTGGGAGGAGGGTTTTCAGTCTATTAGCTAGTGCTTTTGTAAGGATTTTATAAATTGTATTACAGAGGGTGATAGGTCTAAACTCTTCCAGGCTTGCTACTGAATCTTTTTTTGGAATGAGAGCAATGAACCTATATTATTAATATCTTGTAGGAGCCTGCCATATTTTTTGGTATCCTCAAGAGTGTCCACTAGTTCCAAACCCAAAAAATGCCAACATGAATGAAAAAAGGCAGCTGGAAAGTTGTCTGGCCCGGGTGCTTTTCTGGGTGCATTTCTTTAATTGCTTTCTTAATTTCATCTGCTATGAAACTTCTATTTAAAGGCATATTATGCTCATGAGTGATTAATTTAGGAATATTCTGAAGAAGACTTTCCTAGGATACAAGGTTGGAGGATTTCGAGTTGAGAAGGAGTTCAAAGAAGTTAATAGTTAATTTGGCTATTCCTTCAAGATCTTCTATCAAGCGTCCATTATCATCAATGATACTGGTTATTTTATTTGTGTTTCTTTTAGCTTTAGTGCTAGCATGAATTTTTTTTGTATTTCTATTTCCCTCAGCGAGCCATGTTTCTCTCGATTTTTGTTTCCAGAAGGTTTCCTCTTTTAACAGAATATCTTCATATTTTTTCATAAGTAGTTTTTCTTGCATTTATCAGTCTTGATCCATTCCAAGTTTAATCACAGATTCGTTTACTTATTTTAACTCTAATTCAATTTTGGTTTTAGTATCAAAGATGTTGCCAAAATTTTCACGATTCCATGTTAGGAGAGATTGCTTGATCATTTTTAACTTAGATACAAAACAAAAAATCTTAGATCCAAAAACCTTAAATGATGACCACCATTTTTCTACCATGCCAATGAAGTTTTCTTCTTTCAGCCACATGAGCTCAAATTTGAATGGGCAGTTCATCGGCTTTAGGTCTTCGGCTATGGATAGTTGGATCGGAAAGTGATCAGAACCTGAGATAGGTAGTATGGAAGCCTTAACTAGGTTGTTGTTGAGGGTGCCTAGGTTGTCCTTAATAAGGAACCTATCTAGTCTCTCTGCTATCATACTGAATCGAGATCTTCTATGGGTCCATGTAAAGAATCCATTGTCTGTAGGAATATCCATGAGGTTATTCTGGAAGGTCCAGTTTCTGAAATCTACTAAAGACTGAGGTTCTCTAGAGCAACCACCTGATTTCTCAGCGAGATTGCAGATGGCGTTAAAATCTCTGCCTATGATACAATTTCTATTCTTGTATTTATTCATGAAAGAGGAAAGTTCCTCCCAGACTATTCACTTTAAATCATTTGGGGTGGGGCCATAAACATTGATCAGATTAAAACTTAGGTTATTTCTAATACATTAAACTTCTAATCCCATCCAAAATCTATTAGTCTCTAAAGCTACTAATCAGATACATCTGGGATCCCATATAATACCTAGACCTCTAGATGCCCCTACCGCAGGGATTCCTGACCAATTGAATCTTCCTAAACGTTTGCCAAAAGTTTCACCTCCATCACTATCTAGCTTTGTTTCCTGAATAATAGTTATTTCAGCTTTAACCTTGAAGATGCAGCGTTTGAGGATGCGCTACTTGTTAGGGGTGTTAATGCCCCTAACATTCCAAGTTATTAACTTAATGGCGATGTGGGAGGGAACTTCCCCCTCCCTACATTGAAAATGTTTGTTAACTTAGATTGGTCCAGAGCCTTCCCATCCATGAGTCTTAGCTCTGAATTTGATCTTCTCCCTCTTTTCTTCTGAGAAGATCCACAATCCGGCTTATTCCTACCTACCAAATTAAGAGCTATACCTAGCGGGCTTACCTCCAAAGGGGTTTCAATACAAAGATCAAGGGAGGCTTCTCCAGGAATCTCAAATTTAGTCAAAGACTGAAGTGATGGTGGAGGCAGAGAGGTATTGATTACTAAATCCAACTGAGCCTCCTTGAAGTTGAAATCCTTTGGGCCTCCTAAATCTGAAATGTGGTCTTTGTCTCTGAGTTCATCTTCATCATCCAGGCTGTGTTCCACAATCTCTATTTGTTATGCTATATCTGCCTTCAAGGCATTGGTGAATTCAAGTAGGTTGCTAAGGGCTTCTCTGTTAAGGGAGATAGATTGTTTGTCCAAATTGTTGTTAACCTGGACTATGTTGGGAGGATATTGCTTGACAGGAGAAGGATGGCTCAAATTCTGATTGTCCAAGGGGGAGCAAGATGGGTCTAAAACTGGATTCCTAAGAGGGGAGATATGTTCTCCTTTGCTAATTGAAGTAGATTGCGGGGCTTTAGCTTTCTTGGATTCCATTACTAAGGGGTGAGAGGGTGGTACAGAGGAAGATGACTCAGCCCTGGTTTTATTAGAAGGAGACGGGCCGACTGAGAGCATGGTTTGGGGAGGATTGGGGTGAGACTCAGGGGCTGAGATTGACTGCCTGATGTGAATGTTTTGGTTGTTATAAATGGAGCTATGATTGATTACTATCTCTTTAATTGTGTTTCTCTTATGACAGATAGCCATTTCAGAACCATCAATAATTCCATTATAGATTGAAGGGATGATCTCCCATTTTCCTGTTGAGGTAATTAATTCAAAAGGGCTCAAGTTAGGGTTAGTAGTTTTGAGATCGATAAGTAACTTTATGTCTCTTTCAAAAAAATTATCTCATATACCTATAATAGCTAGGCATTTCCCTAGCCCTACCGCAAGTGATTCTATTATTTCTGAGACATGAAATTCGACAGGAAGGGGGCCGATATTGACCCAATGCAGGTTGCTATTGAATACAAAGGTTTTAGGGTTAAAGTTGGGAACCTAGTCAATGCAGTGAAAAATACAACCATTAAGAAATTTCTCCTTGCTTCTGAGCAAATCCTTCTTAACACTAGAGTTAATGCATGTAATTAGAATGCACTGAGAGCCCAAATTGAAGGTACTTACCAGGTTATGAAATTTAGTCTCCCACCAACCTTTGACATCTTTGAAGGAATGATGAGAACCTCACCATTTAGCAATGAAGCTATTTCTTTGATGAAAGATGATGTTCTACTGGAGAATCTTTGAATCCAACCTAATCTTAGGTTTTCGTCCTTTAGGGTTCAGTAGAGATGACCACGGCCAATCTTCCTACTTTGCACTGCTTCACAGAATGAGGGGGAGTTGCTCTCCTATATTTGTTTGTCGTTGTTTTCCAAGAAAAGCCTCGTGATGCAGGATTCGGCTTGAGCCATCTATGATTTAACACCTTCCTAAATTCTCTGGCTTGACCCACCGATCTATTGAAATGGCCTTTGGGAGGAGGGAAGGAAGGGGGAAAGTAGGCATATTTAGTGCCTCAGGGCAACGAGCTGGAAGAGGATGTAGAGTAGGTCGTCGCCCCAGAGGTATCGAATTAGGGCCTGTAAGGACATGATGGGCATTCCTCCAACATCTGGTCTTCCTCCTTTCCACCACCTACCAAACCCCTTCCTCTTCACTCTTGGTTGGCTTACACTTGGAGGGAGAAAAAATAGTAAGACGCATGGTAGAAAAATTTCATGAAACATAAATATTCGCTGATTGTCGAAAATTTGCAGATTATAGTAAAGTTTTATTATGTATAGATTTGAATTTATTTAAATTGAATTTATAGTATAATTTTATTTATCTTTTATGTATGGATGTGAATTGGTTGAAATTGAGTTTCTAGTAAAATTGTACTAACTTTTTATTATTTACATATTGAGATTTTTTGGAATCTTGAATGTCTTTTCTTTTTTTAATAATAGAAGGATTTTAATTTGATTTAGATCAAGATTATAGTAAAATTTAATTAATCTTATTATGTCTCAATTTGAATTGGTCTAAATTGAGTTTATAGTAGAATTTTATTAATTTTTTCATGATTTGATTTATTATTTTCATATTGAGAATCTTTTCCATCTTGATTTATTTTTTAATGGACAAATTTGAATTTGATTTAAATTGAGATTATAGTAAAATTTTATCAACGCTATTTTGTATGGATTTGAATTGGTTTAAATTAAGTTTATAGTACAATTTTATATTTTTTTATTATTTAATTTGTTATCTACATATTGAAGATTTGTTTGGATCTTGAATGATTTTTATTTTTTAAATGATGGATGGATCTCGATTTGATTTAAATTGAGATTAAAATAAAAATTTATTAATTTTATTATTATTTAATTTATTATAAATAGAATAAATATCAGAGTATAGGATTGTGAAAATATTTGCTTTATTTTAATTTAATTTAATTAGTATTTTTTTATATTAGACATTTAATATTTGTTTTGGTTAAGATGAATAGATTTGAATTTTGTTTAAATTGACTTTATAGTAGAATTTTATTAATGTTATGTTGCCTTTATTTAAGGTAATGTTGATAAATATCAAAATTTAATGAGTGTTGTGAGATTTAATTCAATTTAAGTAATGTTGATCTTAATATTAATATTATTTATTATCTTAATAAATTATTATATGAATGGATTTGAATTTGGTTTTAAATTGAACTTATAATAAAAATTTATTATTATTTTATTATCTTATTTAATAGTATATATAAGAAAAAAATTAGAGGGGTGAAATAAACTTACACATCTATTACCAGAAGCTATGAACAATAACATTATAGATTGTGAAAATCATATCTACAGTTGTCTTATTGTTATTTATTTAAAACGGGTAAAAAAAATTTTGATTAATAGGCACAAGGTGATGAAGTCCATTCTACTCCTAACCCATTTGATACTGAAGGGTACATCATGCCAGTGTCATCAGTCATGTGTTAAATTTTTTTCCCAACACACTGCAATTTATAAGGGGTTACCTATTTCTTGTATTCTAAAAGAAATATTTTTGATCTAACATAAACCCTCAACAATAACACCCTAACAAGGTTTCAACCTTGGTGATAAGCACTCAAAAAGAGATAGTGGCTAGCAAACAATTAACTCTGGATGATAGCATCAAAAAATGATTGAGGGTCGTTAGCTCTCCAAATTCCAAATGAAAATTTTGTCGGAATGTCAAGGACATTAATGCCCCTAACAAAAGAGCCTACATCAAGCATCAAATTGATTCCTGCAGGGCTGATATTGTTCTATTGCAAGAAACAAAAATGTCTACTACCACCTATGACTTTGTTGCTTCCAAATGGTCGACATGGCAATCTTCTCATTCAGTTGTTATTGGAGTTTCTAGGGGACTCCTTACACTGTGGAAGTCATCTTCTATCTCATTACAAAAGATTAATGCTCATCAACATTGGAAGGTTTTCAAGGTTTCTCATTTTGATCTGATCTTCTTTTTACTTAATGTTTATGCTCCAAATTTCACTCAAGGTAAGAAAAGAATTTGGGAGGGAGTTGAATATTTCTTTGAGGCTTTAGAGTCCCTTAAAGTTATTCTAGCTGGTGATTTTAATGCAATCATCTCTTTGAGTGAAAATAAGGGTGACATAATCCCTCCTTCTAGAGTTATGGAAGACTTTCAATCTTTCATTCAAGACAATGCCCTTCTAGATATTCTCCTAGAAAAAGGGTTCTTTACATGGACAAATAAATGCCAAGATTACCTTCAAATTGCAGTTCCGTTGGATCTTTTTTCGCTTCTGCTCTATGGATTTCAAACAATTATGTTCTCAATTTAAAAATCTTACCATGGTCTGACTTTGACCACTTTCCAATCTCCCTTTCACTTTGCAATAGTCATAAAAAAGATAGTTCAAGGGCTCCCTTTAAGTTTGAAGCTATGTGGTTCAGGCATCCAAATTTTTTAAGTTTATTGCAGAATTGGTGGCGGCAAGCTCCAAGGGTTGATGGTACCTTTCAGTTTCACCTCTATCAGAAATTAAAATTTATAAAAAATCAAATTAAGGATTGGAATGTCAATGTTTATAAGAATGTATTTCAGCAAAAGGAAATTGTTTCCAAAAAGCTAGAGGATATAAATGCTTAGATTATTGATAATGGTTTGAACTCCAATTCTTTTGAACAACAAAGGTTGTTGTAGTCCGAGTGGGAAGAGCTTACAGCTAGGGAGGAAATATATTGGAGAAAAAAGTCTAGGGAACTTTGGCTAAAGGAGGGGGATCAAAATACAAAAAAAATTCATAGATCTGCTCAAATAAAGAAAGCCAAGAACACAATCTTTTCTATTTCTGATAGCATTTCAGGTAATCGTTTAACAAATGAGGCAAATATCAAATGTGAAGCAGCTAGTTTTTTTTCCAACCTTCTTTTTGTGCCTTCTCAAATTTATGATCAGACCTAGATTGCTAGGCAACAACTTCTTAAATCCATTCCACCCTTGATCACTCAAGAAGATAATTGCACTATTCAAAAACCTTTTTCTATGGAGGAATTGAAAAAAGTAGTTTTTTCTATGTCTCCTGATAAAGCTTCGAGTCCTAACAGTTTCACTACTCTCTTTTTCCAAAAAATGTTGGGAATTCATTTATTTTGATGTGTAAAAATCTCTTGAAGAGTCTCATAGCTCAGGGTCCATGCTACCCTCATTGCTCTCATTCCTAAGGTGCAATCTCCAGTTTCTTTCTTCGATTTCAAACCCATTTCACTGTGCAACACTGCATACAATTTTTTTACTAAAGCCATTTACATGAGATTGCATCAATTTATCCCAAGGATAATCTCAGTAGAGCAGGGTGGGTTTGTTCCTAGTAGCGAAATAGTTGAAGGTACTATAGTGGCCCATGAAGTATTACATTCAATTTATACCAACAAACTTCCAACCTTAATCATTAAATTAGATATGATGAAGGCATATGATAGGGTGAATTGGGAATTTCTTATGAATATTCTTTGCAAGTTTGGCTTTGATGAGAACCTGTGTAAGTGGTTCTATTCTTGTTTATCTGGTGCAAAATTTTTAGTATTAATTAATGTTTCGTCTGTTGGCTTATTTTCTTCCACTCAAGGTGTTAGATAGGGAGACCATCTTTCTCCATTATTGTTCATCATTTTAGTTGAGACGTTGAGTAGGGAAATTTCTAAAGTTCATTCGGAAGGGTCATGGAAAGGGGTAACAATTCCAAGTACATATATTTCAATTACACATTCTTTATTTGTTGATGACACCCTCCTTTTTGGTATGGCTTCATTAGCTGAAGCTAAAAAGATTAAACAAATTTTGGATACATTTATAGTAGCCTCAAACGAAAAAATCAATGTTGAGAAATAAAAAATATACATTTTCAACTCTGAGCAAAGTGTTGAAAACAATTAGTGGACATTTTGGGCTTTCAAGTAGCACAACTCCCTTGTCAATATTTAGGGATACCCTTCTTTTCAGGTGCTAATCAGGTCTCTTATTGGGACAAGGTCATACATAATATATAGACTAGAGTTGCAAGCTAGAAAGGTAGATGGTTTTCTTTATCAAGTAGAATATAAATGGTCAAATCAGATTTGTCAACAATCCCAAACTACTATATGGTTGTGCTTAAAGCTCCTCATATAGTTATCTCAATTATTGAAAAGCTAATCAAATCTTTCCTTTGGAAAGGTAACATGGATGGGAAAAAGAAGATTCCTTTGATTTCTTTTATATAGAATATTCTCAGATAAACTAAAAGGAGGAGCTTGAGTTTCATAATTGGTCAGCCAGGAATGTATCATTGGGTGCAAAGCTAGTATGGCACATGTATGAAAAGCCATCAACAAATTGGTGTAAGATAATCTAAGTATCTAGATTCTGAATCCCCCTCGTAGATCTTTATAATTGCAAATCCTCCTAGTTCTGTCATGTGGAATTTTCTTGTAAGTTGTAGAAGCATAATCTTACCTCATCTCACTTGGGAAATACATAATGGTGATTTTGCTAATTTCTGGTCTAATTCCTGGAACAATTTCCCATCACTTCAATTAATTAACAGTTTTCAAGAAGCTCAAGAATTTTTTAGCCAAAGGATAGGTGCCAAGGTCAAAGATTATTTTCAATCAATTGATGTTCATATAGGTCAAGTCTCTTGGAAAAAACTGGACACACCATTTCTTTCTCGGGAATTACAATTAGATCTAAATAAGGCTATTGGTAGTTGAATTGCTTTTATTAACCAATCCAAGGATAACCTTATTTGGGCACCATCAAAATCTAACCAATATACTATCAAACTGGTCTATAAAGAAGCGATCAATTTGAAGGCTCAAGGTACTTCTCAAAGGGCTTTATCATTTTGTTGGTATCCAGGTATATTACCAAAAGCGGGTTGCTTTAGTTGGCTTGAATTAAAGCACCAATTTTTGACAAGTGATAGACTTGTCAAGTTGGGCATTTTCCCTCACCCTTTCCCTTGTGTTCTTTGTAATTCAGCCAATGAGAATATGGATCATTTGTTCCTTCATTTCCATTTTGCCTCTTCCTGTTGGGAGTTTGTCAAGTCGAAACTTCAATGGTCTATGCTACATGGCTAGTTCTTTATCAATCTTTCCTTTTTGCTAGCATTTGGATAATAGTTCCATCAATTTTGGTCTGGTGTATTTGGCGAGAAAGAAACAAACACAGATTTAGGAAACAATTTTGTCCAATTGATTCTGTCCTTTCAGGCTTTGAGAAATTAGTATGTGAAGTTGTGAATGCTTATGTTTCTAAAGCAAAAAATGTTCGGTCGATTTTTATGGATTGGGATGCAAATCAACTTAAATTAAGGTCAAAGTTGGCATTGCCTTTCAAAGGTAGTCAACATATAGGGGTATCTTTAAGAATGTTAGAAGAGGAATTACATGGGCTCCTCCTCCTATGAATCAGTTAAAATTTAATTTTGATGGCTCTTCGAAAGGAAATCTGAGAGAATTAGGAGCAGGGTTTATTTTGAGAGATCACAGTGGTTTTTTTATTAAAGTTAAGGCAAAAAAGTTACCTATAGGCACGAATAATCAAGTAGACGCTCAAGCATTATTGTATGGTTTACAAATGGCAGTTCGAATTGCAAATTAAAGTTTTGTTGATTGAAGGAGATTCCTTGTTGATAATCAATGCTTGCAGAGAAATTTTTTTGTGCAACTAGAAAATAAGCTATGTTATGAACCAAATTTGGGGGATCCTCAAAAATTTCAATTCTTTTCAATTAAATCATGTGTATAGAGAAGCAAATTAGGTTGCAAATTATTTGGCGAACATTCCAAATGGTCAGAATGTATCTGACTTAGTCTTCATGCAGGAGGATGTAAACCTGCCTCCACAACTGAAGCATATCATAGCCACCGAATATAAGTGAATAAGTTGAGAAATACAACTTCAAAGATCCCAAGAACACCTGCAAGCAAAATACCTGTCACAAGAGAAGAATGGAGGCAAAAAAGAAATAATGGCTCTGAAGAAAAATATTATCATTCAGAGAGGGAATGACATAAAAAGTACAATACAATCCTTATAAAAGGAGAATATGCAACCCTAAAGTTGTGCAACCCTAATAAACCCTAAAGGGATAAAGTATATTTAATAATTAAAATAATTATTAAATACCTACCATATTATTAAATGCCTAAGTTTAGCTTAAGCGTAGAGGATAATAGACTAATAATTAAATAAATAATTATTAGCTAATGCATAATAACTCTAACACCTCCCCTTTAGATGAACTTAGGGAGTAGCTAAAAAACTAAATGCATGAAGCAAAAAGCAACTACATAGTGAAGGCAAATTTGGGTCCCAACAAAAAGGCCTGATGAGGTACCCAATCACAACCAAATCTCTATAAACTAGAGAAATAGAGAAAACCACGTGGGAAAAAACTCTACTCCAAAATGAGATGGAAAATCATGCTAAAAAACATGAAGGAAGGAAGGCCTCAATGAGACCCCCAAGGACAACTTCCTTCACCCCAAGCATAGAGTGCGACTGAAGGTAGCACAAAGATGCAAAAGGTTTAGTGAAGATGTCAGCAACCTACTCCTCTATAGGAATGTACTCCAAGATGAGAAAGCAATCCTAAATCAACTATTTGATGAAGTGCATGTGAAGCTCAATGTGTTTAGTCCTCTGGTGCTCCACTGGGTTGCGAGAAATGTGAATGGCACTCTGATTGTCACACCAAAGAATAGTGGGACTATCAGGAGGAAACCCAAACTCAGTCATCAACTGTCAAAGCCATAAAACCTCCTAACTAGCTAACATTGTTGTTCGGTACTCAACCTATGTAGATGATAATGCAATAGCAAACTGCTTCTTGCAAGACCATGTGATAGGGCCAGAACCAAGGCAAAAAACAAAGCTAGAAGTAGACTTCTAATCATGAGCTTTACCAGCCCAATCTAAGTTAGTGAAGCCAACAATGTGAGGGGATCCTAAAGTATAGTGAATGCCAAACTATGTAGTGCCCCGAATATACCTCAAAATATGTTTGGCAACTTGCCAATGGCTCTCATGGGGATCATGGGAGAACCTCGAGACAAGACCAATCGCAAAGGAAAGATCTAGGCATGTATGTGTCAGGTACAACAAACTACCAATGAACTGCCTGTATAAGGTAGGATCCATGAAAGGTGTAGAACAAGTGGCAGACAAAACAACACCAGACTGAAAAGGTGTGGGTGCAAGCTTGCAAGCAAGTATGTCAAATTTGTGAAGCATATCAAGAGTATAGTTCTTCTTAGTATGGAAATCACATCGAAATACTTAATAACCTGTAGGCCCAAAAAATAGTGTAGAAGTCCAAGATCTGTCATCTCAAATTGCTCCATCAAAGCTCTCTGAATATCCTGAATCAAGGAGGACAAGCTACTAGTAATGATGAGATCATCAACATATAGCACAATGATAACTATATCATCCCCCTGACACTGAATATAAACTATGGGATTGGAATGACAATGTGTGAAGAGTATGGAGAGAAAGAAAGAGTACATCTTCTTATACCAGGCTCGAGGGGTCTGTTTGAGACCGTATAATGAACATCGAAGTCTACAAACCAAAGAGGAATCCTACACAAATCCCTAAGGTTACTCCATATAGATCTCCTCATGAAGGTCTCCATACTAGAAGGAACTCTTCACATCCATCTGAAAAACTATCCATCCCTGGGAAGTTGCAAGTGAAAGTACAAAGCTAATAGAATTCATCTTGGTGACAGGAGCAAAGGTCTCGAAGTAATAAATACCCTCCACTTGAGAAAACCCCTTCACAACAAGATGAACCTTATACTTATTAATAGAACCATCTAAAACATACTTGGTATGGTAGACCCACTTGCACCAAACAAACTTTCTTCCTTTCAGAAGAGTACACATATCCCAAGTATGATTCTTCATCAAAGAAGAATACTCCTCATCCATGGCTCTATCCCACTCTGGGTGACCCGTTGACTCTGAAAATTTCTAAGGATCATCCGAAATGGCATGAATCAGAAGACTAGAATCAGATATATGTGCATGAGTATGATGAGAGTCTCAAAGATCACCTGTCATAGAACCAATGACATCAACTGTAAACCGAGCCTACTTGGGTAAAGACTAAGCTATGAGTGGTGGTGGTGGTGGAGATGGTAGACTATCATCTACATCATCCTCAAGGAATAAGGAATCCTCAAAAGATGAAGAGGGAGGAGGAGGCAGTGAGGGATAAGCTGGTGATGGAGAATCCACCTGAGGAAGGCACTCATCAAACTAGACATCCCACCTAAAGAGGAGCTCTCAGGAATCAGGATCAAATAACCTATACGCCTTAACATCCTCATAGTAGCCAAAAAATATAAGTGGTTAGCTCTTACTCTCCATGGATTTCCTCTGAGAATATGTAATAAATTCCCAAGGCTCACTACCAAAAACTTGAAATGATGAAACATCAGGCTTGCATGGGACCAAGCCTCCTCAAGATTCATCAGGTGCAATGCCTTATGAGGCATCTGATTCTGAATATAAGTGACACAATTAACTACCTCAGCCCAAAAAGGAAGGCTGCAGAGAACATGACTAAGCATACAATTGGCCATCTCCCATAGTGTTCTTTTCTTTCTCTCAACAACACCATTTTGCTGAGGAGTGTGAGGAACTGATAAATGATGCTGCAAACTGTGCTCTATGCAAAAATCTATAAAATCTCGATTCACATATTCTCTCCCATTATCTGTCTGTATCCTTCGGATAGAAATATCAGACTTCTTCTCTACAAATGTCTTAAAGACTCTAAATGAATCAAAGACATTAGACTTGTACTTAAGAAAGTACACCCATGTACGTCTTGAGAAGTCATCAATGAATGTAAGCACATACTTGGACCCTAAAAAAGATGGAGTCAGAAATGAAATAAGATCACTGTGTACCAAATCCAAGGGTGCCTTAGCACATCTGGCTCTACCTGTAGGAAAAGGATCCCCGTGATGCTTGCCAAGTGCACAACCTCAACATACACCATCAGTACAAGAAATCTAAGGGATCCCAATCACAAGTGCCTATGTGCTCATCTGTTGTAAGTATTTGTAATTGACATGTCCAAAACGCTCATGTGAAATTTTGTTCACTGAATCTGCATGTGCTACAAGAGAAACACCTGAACCATCTAGACTCTCAAAGGCATCAAACCTATATAATCGAGAATCAAGATCAACACTGTCAGTAGCCACAACCAAATCAAGATCATGGAGCTCTCTAATAACCACATCATGTGGTGAGAACTCAACTGTTTTACCAAAACTAGATTGACAAATCTGATAAACAAAGAGGAGTTTTGTCAAAATGTCAGGAACCAAAAGAACATCCTAAATACAACTACTTGTCAAAGGAATAGTACCTAAACCTAAAACTGAAATTTATGCTGAGTCACCAACTGCAATCTGTAAAGTATCACTATGAGCAAGTGAGGTAACAAGCTGTTGAGAGTGTGTCATGTGGTGAGAAGACCCTGAATCAATAATCCAAGTGGATGCAAAAGTAATAGCTCGTGCAGAAAGAGCATGTCCTTTCCCTGTAGAAGAGGAAGGAGGTTGAGGAGAATAAATTTGATGTTGTTGCATGGCTTCCTCCAAAGCCTCTAATCGTTTCCAACATCGGGAAACTAGATGTCCTTCCTTGCCACAAAAATTGCAAAGTTCATCTGATTTCTTCTTAGTCTTGGAGGAAGACTCACCAGACTTAGAAGATTTTTCCTGTTTGGGATAGGACTTTGGTTTAGAATCAGACTTAGGTGGTGGCTTGGAGGGACTCTCATTGCCAGTTGAATCCTTCTTAGGCTTTGGTTTCTGTTTCTTGTTCTCTTTAGATGTTTGTGCAACCAATGCTTTCCTCTTTGATCTTGTGAGAGTGTCCAACTGAGATAGGTGAGCCTGCTCATGAGTCAAGCGATGACAAAACACATCAAATGTAGGCATGGTGAAGCATGTACCCAAGGCATCCATAGTAGAATAAAATGTTAAAGCAAATATCTGATAGGGACCTTGAAGATTAGAGAGAATCAGGTAGATAGACTATGTGTCTATCTTATTTTTACCACAATTGTGGATGATAGATCTGGTGGTTTTAAACTTGTTTAGAAAGTCCTCAATGTGAGGAAAGGACTCAAGTAACAAGGAAGAGAGCTTCACCTCAATCTACAATGCTTTGAACTCATTGATGGTACCAAAGAGATCATCAAATTTGGACCACATAGTCTAAGGAGTGAGAAAACCATCAAGGTGAAAAAGGAAGTTGTCTGAAACATGTAAGGAGATGACACCCATAGCCTCATCCATCTTATTCCTATGGTGAAGAATCTTAAAAGGATGCTGCAACTGAGGTCGAGCCTCAGCCAAATAGGACCACAACCCTTTTGATCTGAGAAGCTTTATCATACGAACTTTCTAGAGGTGATACTTTTGTGATGTTAGAAGCTCAACGAAAGAGTCTGTCATTTGTACCTGTACCTGCTCTTGTGTTGTTTTTAAATTAAGTGATCTTTCAGACTAGACAAAGGATGTAGAAGGGTTTTTTTTTTAATTTTAGGTGTTCTGATTTTTTGAAGTAAATTACAGAAAGTAGAGAATAACACCCCCTACAAGATGAAAAACCAAACCCCAGTACAATCTGAAAGCCAGGAAGAAAGGCAAGAGCAAAAAAGATTCTTCAAACAATATCTTGTGTACCTGGTAAAATTTCTAGAATAATGAACCCCAAATATGAATAGGGCTCTCCAAGAACTTTTTGACACCTATTTGTTTACCGAAAAAGGAGTCTGTTTGCCCAAGTTATGGCTCTCGGAGTGTAGAAAAAAGTTCTGACTTTGATGGCAAAATATAGGTACAAAATGGAAAAATCTATAAATCTCACCTCCAGATCTAAAAAGAGATCAAAGATAGCTTTCTGGCACCTATTCATTTTCCAAAATCTGACTCCGTTTGCCCAAGTTATGGCAAAACAATGACCCGCCTATCAAAAAGCATTCAAGGAAGGGCCAGGCAATGATTGGGCGAAGTTGCCAGCAGAGGTGGCGGGTCGACTGGGTGGCGGTAGCGGTCAGGTGGTCAAGCGGAAAGGGTGGCACTGTAGCGGTCAGGTGGTGGCAGTGTGGCAGGGAACCGACTGCGGTTAGCAGACCGTTGACCGGGAACTGAAACCGATTGCGGTTAACAAACCGCTAACCAGGAGACTATCGGGATTGACCGCCGAAGGTGCTATGCAGTGACTATCGGGGTGCTAGACATGGCAGTTAGTAAACCATTGATGGCTGGTGGGGTTTACAATGACCTAGGCATGCCATTAAACAACCCACAATTATTTTATTTTATTTTTCTCGAAATATGTGCCAAAAAAGGGCATAAAACAAAAAGAAAAATTCCCATAGACAAAGTTGTCCAAATTGGACAAATTTTATATGAAAATGGAGGTTTTTGGGTGTTCTGAGCTCAATAGTGAGGTCCGTTTGAGCCCAAAATACCTAGAAACAAAAAATCTCCCCAGATGCAAATAAAATAATTGCAAAAAACTTGAAACACCTCCAAAAAATCTTCTGAAAAATCAGGAACAAGTAGCAGCAGATGTAGGCTCTGATACCATGAAGAAGTTGAGAAATACAACTTCAAAGATCCTGAGAACACCTGCAAGCAAAATACCTGTCACAAGAGAAGAACGGAGGCAAAAAAACAATAATGGCTCTGAAGAAAAAGATTATCATTCAGAGGGAATGAAATAAAAAGTACAATACAATCCTTATAAAAGGAGAATATGCAACCCTAAAGAAACCCTAAGGGATAAAGTGTATTTAATAATTAGAATAATTATTAAATACCTACCATATTATTAAATGCCTAAGTTTAGCTTAAGCATAGAGGATAGTAGACTAATAATTGAATAAATAATTATTAGCTAATGCATGATAACTCTAACAATAAGCATGGTCATTAATATGACGATGCTTTCTTGTTTATTAACATCATTTTTCCTATTTTGCAGGGATATTTCATAGTTTTCCAGATTAGTCAGTGAATATAGTGGAAAAGCATTGTTCAGTACTGCCTTTTAGGAATTCAAGAAGCAATCAATGGTAAAGAGGTTTGTGTGGCCCAAACTTCCTTTCATGCCTAGACATTGACCCAACTTGGTTTAGGGAGACGGGTTATCACTATGAGATCTCAACCTCACATCGAATCCGTGTCTTGCTAATGGGTTATCAGCTAGACCAACGATTGAGACTGAACAGAGTTGTTGTCTATACTTGGTGCTTACTTATCCATGCTGCATGCCCACATCACATGGGTTGCATTCCACCCAAGGGAGGATTATGCAGCGTCGAATAAAATGCAACTCAACATGGGGTGTATTTTGATTTTTCTACGGTGATTCACAATGATTACATGTTAACAACAGGAATTGAAACTTTCAACTTTTCAAGCTGATTATACTACGACATCATCCAATGAGCATGAGTTATTTGGTGGGGTATGGGAAGAAATGCCTAAATGAGCAAGTGTACCACAAAGATAGATTAATTGATAGATCAGATTAAATAGTTTTATTGAGATGAGTTACATATTTCCTTGTAATGCAACAACCTGATTCCAAGGTATTGCCAGTACTATAATTTTTGGCCTTTTACAATCCAATTTCATATAGATTATACTAATATAGTGCGGCAATAGCCTTTTACCAAAAAAAAAACCTTGGTGATAAGAACCACAACACTACAATTTACCATCACAATATAACAATATCAACAACAATTTACTTAAAATTATATCTATATTTGAATTTGATTTATATTGAACCTATAACAAAATGTTATTATATTTACCAATTTAATAGATCTTTCAACTTATATTATCTTTACCTTACACTTATAAATCTATAAATTCTTATTTTATTTTTAATCTAATAATTGTTAAAATTCTTCTTAAAACCAAGTCCTATAATTGTTGATAACAATGTTTCAATATTAATATCAAAGAGGAAATTACATAGGATAATATAGAGGAGGTGGTTAAGGATGCTACATGCACTAACCCCAAAAAGGTCTAGAATAAATTTGTAGGTCACTCAATGACTAAGTGTAAGGAGGAGGTCAATGTTGATCAGGTGGAAAAGAGGGGAATTTGGATTCTAACAAAGAGTATGAAGATGTTTGGGATGATAGGGAGAATTCATTTGACACCACTAACAACAAGTCTAAAGACACCAATTCTCTAGACTATGACAACACTAAGGCTACCCTTGTAGACCTACTTGGAGATGACCATACTTGTATCAAATGTGATACTATTGATGTTGAACTCTCACCACGCAAGGATAAGGTATTGGACCTAGAAAAGAAGCTAGTGAACGTTTCCAAATTTAGCTCTAAAGTCATACCTAGATTGGGCACAATGCTATGTTTGTTGTAGGATAAGGAGCTTAGAAAAGATGGTGACAAGGACAGGAAAAATAAGGAGTTGTTCAATTTCCTCACTGAAAACTAGAGCCAACACTTTGGATAGCCCCCTACCATTGGTTTCTTAGTGTTTTATGATCTTTTTGTATATGATCTATGATATGTTGTTAGACCTTAACTTTTAAGGTTGTTATTAATAATTTTTATACATTGTAAATGTGTTTTTAATGGTTTTCTAGTCTGGTTCTGTTAACTCTAGGCTACTTTGTAATATAGCAAGCACCCTAGTTTTCTTGCTATTAATATAAAAAATAATGTTTCATTATTTTCAACATTATTTAAAAAATTAGATTTCAATTTGATTTGAGATTCTTCTTTTATTTTTCCATGCTTTCATCAATTTAGCTATGCATCATCAAATATTTAATATGATTAATATTTATATTTTAAATTACAATAATATTTAAATATTATTTTTTTCTTATTTTCTTTCCTAATATAATATTGAAATGTATCCCCTAAACATTTATATTATATTTTAAATATGATTATTGATATTTTAAATATATTTATTTAAATTGTTGTATTTATTTAAAAATTATTTTATTTTAAAACTATTTTTTTTACTACATATATGTATATTTTTTAATTATTTTATTTTATTTTATTATATTCTTTATTTTATTAGTTTTATATGTAAATTTTTATTTTATTTAAAATTATCACATTATTTCAATAATTTTTTATTTTAATTACATTTAAATTTTAATGTAGATAATTATGATATAATACTCATTCCTTACTATTACCTCAACATGATTAATAAATAATAATTTAAATTTAAATTTATTTAATATTATATAATTATATATTTTATTTAAATTTAATTATAAATTCTAAAATAATAATCACAAAAAATATCAATTCATAAAAAGATATCACTCACTAGTTTGGTGGAGGGGATAATCCACATATTAATCATCAACCTATCATTTCTTTATTAATTTAAAATAATTGATTGTGATGCTAAAGATATTAGTCATAATTTTTATTACTTATTAAGTTAAAATTATCTCATATAAATAAATTATATTAAAAATATAAATATTTTTGATGATTCGTAGGTTAAAGAATGACCTTTTATAGATGATAAGATTATAAATTATTTGTATTTATCTATTTGTTTTACATTACTTTATTTTGATATTGTAATTTATTATTTAAGTATTCAAATTCATTTTTTAGTTCACTCGATGATCATAATTTTATACATATCTTCAAATATACAAATTCTATTGCTATTGGATATAGTTAGTCGAACTTCTTTTGGCTTGAACAGAGCCACACATGTTGTCTAGTTGTCTAGTTGTCTAGTATTATAGTTAAAAATTTCTCACTTCTCAAGTCAACTTTCTAGAGGTATTATTATCAACTCTCAATTTTCTCGTTAGAGATCTCATGTTGTATGCCTACGACTTGATTTTGAGGATATCATCCTAGATCATTTTCATGGGGTTTAAAATGAACAATTAACCTCTTTCACATGCAATTAGAATCAGTAATTTCAATATCAATCTTAGATCAATCTTGAGGTTTAAAATAAATAGATCTATAGATTTTTATTTTATTTTTAATTTAGTAATTGTTAAAATTCTTCTTAAAACCAAATCCTATCATTGTTGATAACAATGTTTTATTATTTTCAACATTATTTTAAAATTTAGACTCCAATTTGGTTTGATATTCTTCTTTTGTCAGTTTTGTCCATGCTTTTATCATGTATCATTAAATTATTAGTATGATTAATATTTATATTTTTTATATTGGTATACACAATTTTTTCCTTATTTTCTTTCATAATATATAGTTGAAATGTATCCCTCAATCAATAATATTACTATATGTATTTTTAATTATTGCTATAGATATTTCAACTATGTATATTTTAAATTATTTTATTTTATTTAAAATAATAATCACAAAAAATATCAATTCAGAAAAATATGTCGCTCAGTAATTTGGTGGAGGGGGTAATCCACATCGTAATCATCAAGTTGTCATTTCTTTATTATTTTAAAAGGAATGGTTGTGATATTAAAGATATTAGTCATAACTTTTATTATTTATTAAATTAAAATTATTTGATATGAATTGGATAAAAAATCTGATAAATTGAAAAGTATTTGACTTAATGCATAAGTTAAAGATTGAATTTTTTGAGATGATAAGATTGTAAATCATTCATGTTTATCTTTTTTTTTTTAAATCATTTTATTTTGATATTGTAATTTATTTTTTAAGTATCCAGATTCAATTTTTAGCTCACTCGATGACTACAATTTTAAACATATTTTCAAATACACTAATTCTATCACTATTGGATATAGTTAGTCCAACTTCTGTTGGCTTGAACATAGAGACACATCTTATCTAGTTGCATA
The DNA here is from genome assembly GCF_030272615.1 of Cryptomeria japonica. NCBI lineage: Eukaryota > Viridiplantae > Streptophyta > Pinopsida > Cupressales > Cupressaceae > Cryptomeria > Cryptomeria japonica. The sequence goes on from NC_081413.1 coordinate 611,711,930, forward strand.
GTTTTATGATTAAAAATCTCTCACTTCTCGAGTCAACTTTCTAGGAGCATGACTATTAACTCCCAATTTGTCTGATAGAGCTCCCAAGTCGTATATCTAGGACTTGGTTTTGAGGAAATTATCCTAGGTCATTTTCATGGGGTTCAAAATCAACAGTTAGCAACTTTCAAATGTAATTAGAACATTAATTGCAATATCAATCATAGATCAAACTTGAGGTTTAATTAGTATCAATTGCATCGACATTTGCACTCTTTGCTTTATGTTTTTCAAATCCATTATATCAATTACAGGACTTGTAATCAATTTTGAAAAATTATCCTTATTTTTTTTATACAATATACTCATATAGTACCATTGGATGAACCTTCAAATCACCACCTAAGCCCTAGATAAATTTAGAGACTCAAGTCATATGCTTTTACATGGTTTTAGTTAATTTTGTCTATACATTTTATATTGGAAAAGTTAGAGATAAAACGCCTTTTGGGAAAAAAATCTTAACTGTCAGGAAAGAAAAACTTCCAAAATTCGAAGCAGGACGGTAGATATTTTTAGCGGTGGTGGGACCAGCTGTACCATGATAATACTTAAAATAAATTATTTCGTGGGACCCGCTTAAATAGTTAAGCAGTTGATAATATCTGACTTACGGATACCGTGCGTGTCTAAAAATGACGGTGTATTGATTGTGTGTTAAACCCTAAAGGAACACATTATCTCATTTCATGTATTTAACACATTATCTACTGTTTCTATACAATTTTAATTACATCCCACTTCCTTAGTCGTCATAATCTTATTAGTTATTCATTTAAAAATGAACAATAGTTAATATTAATATTTTTTTTAAAGGTGTATGAATTTATTTCTATTCAAAGGTTTGGTGAAGATATAAGTAAAGTTTTTTTAAGACGAAATATAAAATACAAGAGTAGATCATAAGTTACAAATTAGATCAATCATGAGAAGTTCATTAAATACAAACTAGATCAATTGCAATAAGTTGAAGCTTTCCTCTAGAACACTGCAACTTACAAGACAACACTAGTTACAACTTCAGCAAAGCATATAAACTCTGCCATGGAACTTTTCATTGTGGCTAGCAAGACAGTGACCACCTGAAAACTTCATCTAGCAACAAAAAAAGTTATAGCTATTACAAAGAGAATGGAATCAAATCAACTATAGTATCAACTGGAATGCTACAACAAGCATCGTAGCACTAAAAACTTAAACAAAGAACATAACTTAGCCAAATAAAATTTGTAATAGGTTGAGCAACAACCATCTGAAGGTGTTGAAGTCTGCAAAAGAAAGTTACATCCAGTTGATTATGTGACAATGATAGCTGCTAGAAGAATTAGGCACTTTCCCTTTCAGGGTCTTCATGGTCTCCATCAGTATTCCACTGGTCTGGTTGCATGAGTAGTCTCAATTTTGTATTCGAGAATGAACATCATTTGAGTTAAGAGATCAAGAGATTAAAGAAGTTGTTCATTGGTTGGTTTGTAAACTAGATTAGTTTTGTTTTTTGAGGATATGTTTATGAACAAAGTAATGCGCACTCAAATATGTTTTTCTCGAGCAAGATACTTTAATTATGAAAATATATAATCGAGTGATCAAGGTGTAAGTGTAAAAAATCCCTATGAAGTTGTTTAAGCTATATGACTTCGCATGTTGTTGCAACATGATCTCCTTATACTTTGCTTCTATGAACGATAATGAAACATTAGGTTACTTCTTACAAATCCATAAAACAATGGTAGATCCAAGATTGAAGCAATAACCAAAAGTCAATTTCTTATAGTCTTTGCAACTTGCCTGATTTCAATCTAAAAATATAGAAAATTTGAAATCTTCATTCTTCAAATATTTCAATGCAAAGTTCTATTTTCCTTGAAGACATGTCCTATAACTCACTTTGCAACTAACTAATGACTCTATTTCATATGCAAGACATGATTTCAACTATATAAGATATGTGTCCAGACAAGTGAATCGAGTTTCCAACTAAAATCTTATATATTGTTTCATTGACTACTTTACTCTATCAATCTTTAGTCAATATAGTTTTGATCTCCAATGGTGTTAGTGAAGCTTTGTAGTCTTGCACTTTGAAGGTCATGTGAGAATTTATTTGGCATACTTCACTTGAGAGAAGGATAATTGTCTAAGTGTTTGTCACACTTTAGTTCCAAGAAAGTAATGAATCAATCCAAGCTTAGACATCTCAAAATTGGTCTTTATATCTTCTTCTACTTCATTCATTATCAATTGATAGTTCATAGTGATAAGGAAGTTGTTAACATATAACATGATGACGAGTAACTTGTGATAAAAAATCATTTGTACAAATTGGATCAACATCAAATTTATAAATACTCCTCTAAAGAAAGCACTTATCAATTTTTTTATCACTAGACTCGTGGAGGCTATTCCAAACCATATATACATTTTTATGCAACATGCCACATATTCCCTTCCTTTTAAAAAAAACTAGGAGATTAGTTCACATATACCTCCTCTATATATCTCATTTAGGAATCCACTTTTCACATCTATTTGGTGATTTTTAATTTCTATTGTCAAGTAAGTGGTATCAAATTTTGATTATGATCATCTTTACAATTAGAAAAAAGTTTTCCTTACATAATCAACAACTTTAATTTTTTTTACAGTTGTTCTCTACTAATTTAACTTTGTTCTTATCAATTGAACCACTAGATTTGATCTTAGTTTTTAACACTCATTTGATATCATTTTCTTCTTTAATAGTAAGTAAAGATACCAACTTATATGCCTAATTCTATATTTGAACCATAATTTTTTGGCTAGAAGTGTTCATTAGATACAAGTGAAATTTCAAAGTTATGTCACACTTTTATTAAAAAAAATAAACAAAATTAATCTAAAATTTAAACTTGAATCGTTCGAAAAAAACATATATGTTTTGAATTTTGAAATGATGTAAACTAATAAAATGTAAAAAAATTATTATACTTTATGTTGGTATTTTTTAAAATTAAAAACTATTTGAATTCTTTTATAAAGTTAACATCATAATGTAGTTGTTTCGATAAAATATTAAAAAAAAAAGTTAAGTGGGAGATAATTTTTAATATAATATTTTCTTTTCTTTTCTTTTTGGTAGCAAAAACTTTAAAAATTTAGTGCATGGATTATTTTTTTTCTATTTGGATAATTTTTTTTAAAAATATATCTTAAATGTGTGTATTATAAACACAACTATTTTGACATGATACAACTTTTCTTCTTAATTATTCATCCAAAAGAGAAAAATAAAATTATTCCTCTATAGAATCTCTCCAATAGCACATCATATTTTTTCAAAAAAAAAAAAAAATTATTTTTTTCTTAACAAGACAATGAACCTTATATTTTGATATTGATGATCTCATTTTAGTAAAAATGAAATGAAAACACTAATTGATTTATAGTAGTTAAAAGCCTATGTTTTTGAAAGCTACACTTGTTGTTGTATGAAAAAGTAGTTTTAAATTTTAAGAAATATTATTTATATGAGTAGGCACTATAAAAAATATTATATTTTTAAATGATGATTTTTTTAATAAATTGGTTCCAAAGTGATGTCATATATTTATTTAGTAAACAATTCTTGTTGAAGTTGTGGCTTAATTTAATTTGCTTAAAATGAATCTAGAATAAAACATATACATTTGATCAAAATTAACTTTTAATTAGAAATATTTAATTTTATTTGTGCTAATAAGTTGGCATGAAGTGAGACATAATTTTGAACTTGCACCCATACATATGTAACATCACTTTGGTGTTATTCTACAAAGAAAACTAAAATGATTTAAAAACTTAATATTGCTACCATTTCTAGTCTTGTAAATACCATTTTCTGATAAATTTAGAAATATCTTTTTATATATATAAAAGGCTAGTTAAATTAAAAAATTAAAATTTTTAAATTTTTATTATATATACTAGAAAAAAGGTCACACATCTAACTATAAGGATGGTCATCTTCTCAAAAATAATTATTGATTTTAAAAAAAATATATGATGTACTGGAGGAGAGATTTCATATTTTTTTCAATAAGATAAAATAGGTTTCTAATAGGTCCCAAACCCTATTATGTAAGAGAAACAAGTAACTATATCCAAGTTGCCAAACAAAATATAGCACAACTACAACCATTTTGCCAAGAAAAAAACATATCCAAAGATCCAACCTAAACAATGTTAAACAATTTTCCATTTAGCCTCACACCCTTAGCCTTGGTGTATGATTGAGAGATATAATTAGGAAAATATTTCTTCCACCTTTGAATAATTATCCATGAAATATTTTATTTTAAGTCCTCCAACCTAAGAGAAGGGGACATTCCTCCATAGCATGCCCATCCATAGATGCTACACAAATAGATGAGCATCTAGTGAGAGATGTTGATTAACAAACAAGTATATTAGTAGTATATGTGTGTCACTATAAAATTGAAGGGAGAATATCAATTATGTAATTGACAGTTGAAAAACTAGATCATGAGCTCTAGGAAATACATAGTAGTAGGAGTTGATGGATTCATAGTAGCCTCACCAAGCCAAAAAGGGGCAACCACTGGAGTGGTGAATGTAACTTTGGGTCAATGATTGAAATCTCTAGATACATAGTAAGTGGTGAGGAAGGGTGTTCTACCACCAAGTAAAGGAGGATGACTTGGAAGTAGCATGGGAATGATTTCAATTTAAATGGATAATAGTGAAGCAACATCTACATTGAAAGGGGATTCTCTCATAATTGATAGACAGAGACCAAGGATAAGTATTCACCTATAAAATAACCTCACTAGGTAGAGCCTCTCACAAGTCAATATCCACCAAGATACATGTAAAGGAGGTGTGGCTGAAATTTGAAGAAGTAAATACACCTTCAAGAAGTGACCCAAAGCATTGCTAATGGCCTCGAATGTAGATTTGCATTAGAACTATAAGGGTAGATAAGGTAATCTCACCCAAACCACCATTATGTTGATAGAATAATTCAAGTAGATGATAAAGGGAGACAAAAAATGAGTTGAGATATTGTGAAAACCACACTTAAAATATATCACAAAAAAAGCCTTAGCATAAGGACAAATCTCTATCTTACCCTGAATGTTTTGAGTCTATTTCTTAGAAACATAGTGATGCAAATCTACTTAATAGTAGGTCATATATGTTATTAACCAAACCCTTTTTAATGAAAAAGGCTTCATTATAAATCACTTCCTACTCTAAAATCATCAAGAGAGTGACCACAATATAGGGAAGGGCAATTTTTAGGAGGGTGGAAGGCATTTGTAGAGGGCTAGTAGAAATAGCCTCCATTTATGAATCATGAGGAGAGGAGGGAAAAACCATTTAGGTTTAGAAAAGTCCACATGCATAGTAAGCATGTTGCAACCACCATCTAGAGTAGGCATCCTATCAAATCCAAATATCAACCCTTGTAAATCATCCACTTGTGCCTTCCTAGTGAGCACATCAAAAAAGCCAAAGAGCCTATGAGGGTTTCATAAGAACCTAATGGGGTACACAACTTGTAGATAGTAGAAATAGGAAATAAAAGAGAACCTCCAAACAACAACCATCCAATTGCACAATCTCACTAATAGTTTACATTCCCAAATTAATTACCAAATTGCATAGGGTAGGGGTTTCAAAATTGAGTAGGAAACCACCATTCAAAATTTTAAAATAGAGTGGGAGTTTGAAAGAAACAATCATTTCATTTAAATTGAGAGAGAAATTTCATGTTGAGATGATGTAATTATTTTAGATCTTGGATAAATAGGTTTTCCAAATTGCGAAGGCCCCTAAAAATATAGTCATGTTTTAATGCATAGGAATTTAAAGATGTATATACACATTTATGTATGTATGTATGCATACATCTGTATATTTATATGCATATATAAGTAATGTACATTTGCACATATATGCCTAAACACACACACACACACATATTTCATACACTAAAAGTTAAAGTTAAATTGATAAAAGACAAAACAATACTATAAAACATGGAGACCTTGTTAACCCCATTTAAAACATTTTATCAATACTTAAAATTATGAGGGAGTAGTTAAGAATTAATTAGTTTGCATCATCTCAAAATTCAAAATACATGTCACTTTCAAGAGTTTCAAGTAAAAAGGTTAGATTGGAGTTAGAGATTTCTTTTATAAAAAATTGACAAAACTTGAACTTTCCCCAATTGAACTTCCTTCTCTTCTCTGGAATGTGCCTATAGGCAATGGTCTCAAAGATTCTAAAATACCTAACTAATACTTTTCTACCTAATCATTCTTCTTTTGGAAAGATGATTTTGAAGATTTAGTCAAACTTTGAATTGATAAATAAACCACTACATGAACTACTTTTCCCCATAAATTATCTCCAATATTACATGTCTTGAGCATTAAATTAAAATTTTTATTTTAAAAGTGTCATGTTCATTTTTAGGCTACTCCATTTTTCATAGAGTATATAGAGTTAAGAGTTGCCTCTTCACTCCATTTTTTTGTAAAAGTTAACAATTTTGATCAAGGTACATATTGCCCAATTATCTAATCTCAATAGTTCAAAATTTTTATGACATTCATTTACTTGTTATACAAACCTCTTGAAAATATGAAATGATTTAGAGATTTTCTTTAGAAAGTAAATAGATAAATTTTGAGTGAAGTGATTGATAAATGTCATTAAATATCAAGATTTCCGTTTGGAAACTATTTGCATTCTCAAAATAATTTATTCTATATTATCTTCTTAAAGCACAAGCTTCACGAAAACACTTATTTGTAGTAATGGGTGGAAGATCATATAATAAATTTTAATTCAACCTTGTCTTACTCAACTTGAGGTTAATATAGCCAAGTCTTTTATGCCATAATTTTTTTCTAAAAGCAATTCTTCAATCCAAATCTCCAAAGGGTTTGGTCCTCAAGTAAAATATTCATCATTTCATATATCTACCATATACCAATTTTTTCTTGCTATCAAGTATATTTAAATAAGTTCTACATGTTAAAGATGACCTTCGTATTTTTGGTAATGAATTGGATGATTAAGAAGATTTTCTTAGTCTTAGAAGAAGTAGAACAACATCAATACCTATTTGACCTTGAATTGAAACATGGAGAGGAGATCTACCAATTCCTTCAACATGTAGTTGTGAATCATCTCCTAAAGAAACAATGTCTTTAGGTTGCTTTTTAACACTTCTCAAATTGTTGATTTCACCAATCATGTGGTGAGTAGCACTTAAATAAATGATCTAAACATCATCATTATTAACATATTTAGAAGCATCTTTCTACACCATTAACTCTAGAGTATACTTAGGGTTCTGAGTAGTCGGCTTGTGGGACATCAACTCCTAATTAAGTCATATTATCATTAGTATATTACTATTTAGTTATTTAGGTCAGTCGAGGGCTTATATAGTCATCTCTCAGTCATCTTGGGTGATATCCTAGGCATAAGTAGGGTGTATATAGGAGGTGGTGAGTCTTATTTCATCAGCATATAGTAAATTATGCTCTCATCAAAGATATTTGGAGGTTTGATCCCTCAAAGTGGCTTGTTATTTTAAGACATTATAAAGAATTTATATCATATTTCATATTATCTTCCTCATTTGTGTAATTTATTTCATTACACGTCCACTAATTTATTCTTTTACTTTCATCGTCATCTTTAATGCTAGAATCAACAATATACACATCATTATTTACTTTTTTTTATGTATTTCTTCTTCTATTGTTGATGCTGGATGACCAAAATAACTATAAAAAATCCTGTTTATCTACTCATCATTGTCCACAACAAGATTCTCTTACCATTAAGGTTTCATGCCATCAACCTTAGAGGCAATTTTTTTTGTTGATTTAGATTCACTATCTCTATTAAATATTTCTTCATGGTACAATAGTAGGCCCTCCAAAACATTGAATTTTAAGAAAATGTCGATCTTTGACTTAATGTGTGTGTAGTCTTAATATTATTAAACAACTTTGGCAAACTATTAAGAGGTTTGGAGATAAGATCTTTCTCAATGATATCTCACCCACATAAGTGAGGATTCAAAATATGTATTTGATCTTTGAGAAATGCTCTATCATTTATCTATCCATTTTTAGATTGTATAATTGAGTTTGCAGTATGTGTGCTATTTCTTGTGTTCAACGATTATGTTCTAAGATTATTTTGATATGGTTACATTCTACACATATTTTTATCAACGTGTTAATAATAGACAATTTTATCAATTTTATTGTATGACATGATTTCTTGTCAAATTCTCCATTTATCAGGAAATGTCGATCTTTGACTCAATGTGAATGTAGTTTTAATATTCTCAAACAACTTTGGCAAACTACTTAGGGGTTTGGAGACGAGATCTTTCCCAATGATAGTCTCACGCACATTAGTGAGGATTCAAAATATATATTTGATCTTTGAGAAATGCTTTAAATTATTGATCTATTCATTCTTAGATTGTATAATTCAGTTTGGAGTATGTTTGATCTTTCTTGTGTTGAACAATTATGGTGATTATGTTTTAAGATTCTTTTGGCATGGTTACATTCTACACATATTTTTATTGAAACTTACTAATAATAGACAATTCTATCAAGGTTAGTGTGTGACATGGTCTCTTGTCAAATTCTTCTTATAAATGTGCATTTGTGTGATGTGTTATTGCAGTTCTATCAAGAATGGAGTTGAGGTTTGACAAGAGAAAAATATTTTTTCATCTAATGATATTATTCTCCAAAATTGTTAGCACTAATCAAATTTATGGAGATGACACACAATATATATTCTCTGTCAATATATAAAACTTAAGAAAAATTATAATCCACCAAAATATTATTCCAAATTCTATATTGTTTATTAAGACAGAGTATTAATGATAATCTTTCCACACACTTTAGTTTGACAAAACCCTTTATTTTAACAAGTAAATACCTATTTTAATCCTTACATATATTGATATATTTACTTAAATAAAATTTATGATTTCAACAATAATAATAATAACTGATTAGTTATTAAAAACAAAGATAGAAATTGGTTACACCCTTAATAAAACTCTCTTGATCTTAATTATGGTTTTCTCATAAATGTGTGTATATTTTCAAGTACTGATTGCTAGATACATCTTTCTCATAAATGTGTGTGTATTTTCAATACTGATTATTAGATACATCTCAAACCCTTAATAGGACTCTTATATTTAACTATTGTTTTCTCATAAATGCATGTATATTTTCAGTACTGATTGTTCGATGCATCTGTGCCTTCTGCTACTTTTTCAGTTTTGGCAGCTAAATTTATATCCAGGTCTTCTGCAACCACGTGTTGTATTCTTCTTGTGTAACTTCTGGTGAGTAAGGTTGGTGATCTTTAATTTTTGCTCCAACAAACTGTCTGTTGGAGGGCTTTCCCATTTTTATTTGGTCTTCCATGTGCATTAGGAAAAACTTGAAACACCTATAATTTCTGTACCATATAACAGCTGAAAACAAACAGTACTTATGAAGAAAGAGATTGAAGTTATATCGAACCTATTCAATAAAATAAAGGCATTAAACAAGATAATCCATGATTTCATGTGGAAAGTGGACAATGGCCTGAGATAAAGGGTGAACTATTGTTCAGTAAGATATTCATTTATACTGTCCTGAGCTGAAAAAACTGACAACTCAGATCTGATTATAGTAGGTGAGTAAGCTCTACCAAAAATTCATAGATTCTCTGAACCTATGTTATGATTGACTTCATTGTCTTGAACTATTTCAAGCTCCATACAACGATTTGGTTCACATTTTGTGTCAGCTGTATCAAAGCAGTTTATTTTAGACTGTCCAATGGTTTGAACCTGCAGCCTAAGAGATTCTCATTCTACCAATCACTTTGATTATGCATAAAAGTGTTGAATAATATTCTATATCAGGAGAATTAATTATGGACTGTGGATAATTTTTTATGTTTTTTAATGGAGGAGATTTATCAGATCTATAAGATCATTTTTGTTAATTGATATGAGATCACAAGTCTTAGATTGAAACATGTTTTTACTGAGAGCCAAGAACAATAATCGTTTTTGTTATTTGATATGAGAGCACGAGTCTTAGACTGAAACATCTTTGACTAAGTGCTGAGAATAATAATTGTTCTTGTTACTTGACATGGGATCATGAGTCTTGTACTGAAACTTCTTCAATTGAGAGCCAAGATGTTTCAGTACTTGACAAATATTAGTCCAAAACCTCTTCAACTAAGAGCCAAGAACACAATAATCACTTTTGTTACTTGATACAGGAGCACAAGCCTTAGATTGAAACCTTTTCAACTGGTAGCCAAGAGTAGTAATCGCGTTTGCTATTTGATATGGAAGCATGAATATTAGATTGAAACCTCTTCAACTGAGACCCAGGAATAATGATCATTTTTGTTTCTTGATATGGAAGCACGAGCCTTAGACTAAAACCCTTCGACTGAAAGCCAAGAATGATAATTGTTTTTGTTACTTGATTTGAGAACACAAGTCTTAGGCTGTAACCTCTGTGACTGAGAACCAAGAACAATAATCATTTTTGTTACTTGGTATGGGAGTACGAAGCTTAGATTGAAACCTCTTTGACCGAGAGCCAAAAACAATAATCATTTTTGTTACTTGATATGGAAGCATAAGTCTTAGGCTGAAACCTCTTAAACTGAGAGCCAAGAACAATAATTGTTTTTGTTAGTTGATATGGAAGCACGAATCTTAAACTAAACCTCTTCGACTGAGAACCAAGAACAATAATCATTTTTGTTACTTGATATGTGAGCATGAGTTTTAGACTGAAACCTCTTCAATTGAGAAGTAAGAGTAATAATCATTTTGTTACTTGAAATGAGAGCACAAGTCTTATGCTGAAAGCCTGAAAACTCTTCGACTGAGAGACTAGAACAATATTATTTTTGTTACTTGATATGAGCTCATGAGTCTTAGACTAAAACCTCTTCGGCTCAGAACCAAGAACAATAATCGTTTTTGCTACTTGATATAGGAGTACGAATCTTATATTGAAACCTCTTCGACTAATTATTATTTTTGTTATTTGAGAATAGAGCACAAGCCTTAGACTGAAACCTCTTCAATTGAAAGCCAAGAACCATAATCTTCTATATTAAATTATAAACAAATCTTAAATAAAAGCCTGCCCAAACAAACCATAATTATATTTAAATTGCTTCTTTGTAAATTTATAACTGGATTGATTACATGGGTTTAATACATCTATATCGTTTTCAGTTTTCTTTTTCCTTCGCAAGCCCAATCGCAATTCACAGTAACTGTGATATTGCAAGTAGAAGCTGACTGTTTCATTGTATGTGATGAAATTGACGCAACCATTACTTTTCTGAGGAACCCATGACTCCATAGAGAGCACCGTGCTAGAAGAAAAATACATTTCTATTTACATTGGTATATGCTTGAGATATACAATATTATTGGCCTGTAAATTCTCTCTTTTTTATTTTAAGTACACATGTTTTCTTGTCCTTGAATTCTGTCATACAGATCAGGTACAACGGGTTATAAGAATGACAACGATGCGAGAGGACAGAAGAACCCAGTGAAATGTTCAAGAGGTTGAGTTAATTGAATTAACGTAACTCTTTCCCTTAGTGCCTGTGGTTCTGATAAACATGCGGTACTCATTGAACGTCATCTGTCTGTACTTTACAGGATTGGAACCACCTATCAAGTCCTTGGCAGGCCCAACTTTCTTGTCTCCATCTGGATTACAGAAAATCACTATTGACATACGTTCCTTGTTATTGTTCACAATACTTCTGTGCTCCACACTTTTGTAGATACCATTTGTTAATATCTGCAGAAAATAAATGAATGAATGAAATCTATAAGCACCAAGAATCTGCATGCAGTGAAATGAATTCTTGAAAAGAAATATGGTGAAATGCCCACCTCAATCTGATCACCAAGATTTATTATGAGAGCATCAGGAACAGGACGGACAGGAACCCAATAATCTCCCTTCCTAACCTGAAGACCTGAAACATCATTCTGCAGAAGAATGGTAATCCCTCCTGGGTCTGAGTGAGGGGAGAGACCAAATGTGAGGTCTGGTTGTGGGCATACTGGATAGTAATTCACCCTCGCACATATGCCCATATCTTCTTCACCTCCAAAAGCTTCTTCCAGATATTTGGGAGGAAGACCCAAATTTTGAGAGAACACAGATAGCAGAGTTCTGCACACTTGTAGAGCTCCATTGCAGTATTCTTTCATTGTAGGCCTGCAATCATATTACCATTGCTAAGGTGTGAGAATAGATTTGATTTCATGTAGACACTACTGTACCTATTGCTTACAACATATATCACAATATGACACTATTTTTTATCCTCAAGGGCAAATTGAATTGATCCTTAAGGGAAAATTGAATAGTTGTAGAGCATAGATCACAATATGACACTGTTTTTGATCCTCAAGGGCAAATCGAATTGATCCTCAAGGTCAAATTGAATAGTTGTAGAGCATAGATCACAATATGACACTGTTTTTGTTTTATGATCTTGGTTTGGGAGAGCCTCAAGCCTTGTAATATGATCCATGGAATCTAATAAATTAGAATATGTTAGACAGAGCTAGTATGGCATTTACATCAAATCTATGTCGATTCAATCAGGTCTATAGATAATCATTCTTATGCTTCAACAGTAAAACAAAGTGTATGATATCCAATCATTTGTTTAGTTTGTTCAGTTGGAAAAAACTGCAAGTTAATAATATAGTAAGATCTGATTCTTGTTTTAAAAAAAAAAGGTGTCTATTTCATGCTGATGTGCATTGAAATTTTCTTGGTTTATTGAGGATCCGCTTATGCAATAGAGATCTATTATAAAGCAAAGAAAATAAAATTGGACAGCAGATGCATATATGTTGCCTGACCCAGATCCATGTAGCCAATCTCCAATTCAATCCACAATAGATAAGCACAAGAGTAAGTAGACAGTGAAATAAACATAGAATACAAACGTCAAAGCAGCATCAAAAGAGAATATGTTGCATAATCCATTTCATTCTGCATGACTTTATAGTTAATCTTATTAAAAGAAAGCAAGTCATATACAGTAACATGATAGATAATAGTTGACATAAGATTTTCACAGTCTATTCAGTATTCAGTATTAACATTAAGATTGTTTTTAGATTCACTATGTACTTTTTTATATTTCAAATCACATTATCAAAAAAAGAGAAAAAAGACCAGAAAATGAAGAACATGACAAATAATTTACATGTACACAGCTGACATATATAATTTCTATATGACAGCTGAATTAAACAGATGGATGTTAATGGTATGTCTGCTAGATGGAATGTCTAGTCAAATTCCACTGTAACTTACCTTTGTAGGATCTTTAAACAACCCAAATAAAAAAAGAAAGAGAGAGAGAGAGATTCTGTTTTGTTCTATCATATTTTGTTACAGTAAGTCAAAGATTATTTTAAAAGCCCAGCTTCTAAGGGATTCCTTGATTTAAAAACTAATAAAGACAGTCTTAAAAGTTGTATCCTCTTCAGTTCCAGCCTGGGCGATTCACCTACAAAAACAAATGCTTTTGACCACACATGTGAATGAAAACTAGATAAGTTCTTGCAGAAATCGAGGTAAGCAACACAAAAGGTCCTGCAAAAAATCATTTTTGTAAATACGTCCTAAGAGCTAAAGAAAAGCATTCTAATCCATATATTCTATTGTTTTCTTATCCACGTTCAATCCCACATGATTAGACAGTATAAGACTCCATATCTCACTTTATCTTACATATATATTAATATTCTATCAGATGACCCATTGCCACATATACCTATATTCAAGTGGTTTAGAAGGCCACTTATGCTCCTCCCTTATAGAAGCAGGCAGGAAATGGTGATAGTAATAGTCCCCCCAATCAAGAACAACCCCTTTCTGCACACCAATCCTACTCCCATATCCAACATAGGTTTTTGGATCATTGGCATGCTTTTGCTTCTCCTCCAAAGGAAGCTGAAAAAACCTCCTTGACACATCCCTCCCAGCATTTAGAAGCTCAGAGCTCATTCCATGATTAATCATTTGGAAAAATCCCCACTTCTTGCATGCATCTGAAATCTCTTCCATTGTTTTTGCTCTCCTTTCATCCAGAAGACCAGACATGTCTATAAGAGGTATCTGTTCTTCAACTAATACATGCCCTGACGGTCTCTCCTCCACAGGCCTAACATATCTAGGAGGCAAGCATTTTATGCCACTCTCTGCAATAGATTGGACTCTCTGTATTGGCTCAGGCCATTCAAACCTTGGAGAAGGAGGAGGAGGAGGAGGACCAGAAGAAAAGAGAGAAGAATCACAGCATGCCACCTGAGCTGGAGCCATCCAAGACAAGAAACAACAAATGCACTGGGATTGCCTTTGAGCACCCCTTCACCCATCAAGCTTGTTTAAATAATTGGAGAACCTTAGCCCCACATTTTATTTTGCTAGCTTACAAATGAAAAAACAATTATAAATTATGACTTTTAGGACAAACGCTACAGACAAACATCAAAATGCTTGGATGCATTCACACCAGGAGCCACGTGCTTCTTCTCCATGTGGAAACTAGACAGCCTATGATCTTGTTGGTTTGTGCTAAATCGACGTTCAAATCCATGGGCGGGCTCTCCACACGACCTAAATCTCACGTGGGCTATAGCCTGAGGGATCCCCTCTTAGGCAATCGCTCCGACACCTCACCAAAAGCACATATCTCTTCTTATGTCATAAGGGAAGGGACCCTATTACTGCCCATTTTTCAATTGTTGTCATTAGATTTCATTAATTAAAAGTTCATTATAAAATTATCTAATGGTGTGGTAGCTGCTTATTGGTATATCCAATAGCTGACAAAAATGTTAGTAATTAATGTCAAAGCAAACGGGTAGTGGGGCAATAGGGAATGTGTTTCGAATGATATTTTGAAATGACCACTTTATGACCTTGCATGCATGTAGTGGATCCCATGACATTCACCTTTACTACCTAGAAGCCAAAACAATAGCTATATGCAATTAAGTTACATATGAAGACAATAACAAAAAAATCGTCGAAATCTAATGTTCAATTTAGGAGCTTAGGGTGCACAAAGTTAACTATAACAGCTACTGGTTCTCTTCCCCTATCTATCACAATTCTTTTTCTTTTATTTGGGTTATTCTAGTTAGCTGGAGCTTAGTCAACAACATACAATCGAACCCACAACACACATCACATTTAAATACAAAAAATGAACCCATAACCTAGTCCTCTCTTTCCATTTTGTCCTACACTTATTTTCCCTACTTTTTAAGGCTGATCTTATGAAATCCATTCCATCACTATCCACATTCTAATGATGGATCCTAAGCATAAATTGAAATATCTTTTTATTCATAATAAAAATTGTACACAATCATACGCTACATATCTTCTCCCCAAACCTTTGCTTTAACCTAATATTACAAATAAACTAAAAACCCACATCACCATTTGATTAGCTATCATTTGGAGTCATTCTACTTAACCTTTTTTTTTTATTCTTTTGTCATGCACTAAGTTTTCCGTCTTCACATAACCTCCTCTCATGCTTATTTTAAGGTTGATTTTGTAATTTAGTCAATCGCTCTCCTCTACCCTAAGTGTGATTCAAAATGTATGTTTATTCATATTTAAAACCATACACAATCAAAATGTATAACAATCATACACTATATATCTACTCTCCAAACCCTCACTTTAACCTAACATTACAAATAACTAAAATCCTACATCACCATTTGATTAGCTATCTTTTGGAGCTATTCTACCTAACCTTCATTTTTTTCTTTTGTCTTGCACTTAGTTTTTTGTCTTCACATCACCTCCTCCCTTGTTTCTTTTAAGGTTTATTTTGTAATCTGGTCAATTACTCCCCTCTTCTCTAACTGTGATTCAAAATTCCCTTTTATTTATATTAAAAATCATATACAACAAAACCTAAAACAATAGCACATTACATATCTATTCCCCAAACCCTCACTTTGACCTAACATTACGAATAATTAAAAGCCCACATCACCATTTGATTAAGTTATCTTTTGGAGCCATTTTACTTAACCACCACCTTTTTTTTATCTTTTGTCCTGCACTTCATTATTTTTCTTCACCTCACATTCCCCGTTACTTCTTTTAAGGTCAATTATGCAATCCAATCCATCACTCTCCTCTTTTTAAAGATGGATCATCAAGTGTGATATGAAACACCTTAATAAATTCATATTAAAAACCATACACAATCAAAATTTAAATCAATTGTACACTACATATGTACTCCCCAAACCCCCACTTTAACCTAACATTACAAATAATTAAAACCCACATCACTATTTGATTAGCTATCTTTTGGAGACATTCTTTTTCTCTTTTGGCTTGCACTTAGCTTTTTGTCTTCAAATCACCTCCTTCCTTGCTTCTTTTAAGGTTGAATTCTTGAATCCAATCAATCATTCTCCTCTTCCCTAAGTGTGATTCACAATATCTTTTTTCTCATATTAAAAACCATACACAGTCAAAACCTAAAACAATCATACATTACATATCTACTCCCCAAATCCTCACTTGAACCTAATATGACAAATAATTGAAAACCCACATGACCATTTGATTTAAGTTATCTTTTGGAGCCATTCTACTTAACTACCTTTTTTATCTATTGTCTTGCACTTCATTTTTTGTCTTCTCCTCCCTTACTTCTTTTAGGGCTGATTATGTGATCCAATCCATCACTCTCCTCTTCTTGAAGATGGACCATCAAGTGTGATCCAAAATATTTTATTAATATTGAAAACCATACACAATAAAAAATTAAATCAATAGTTCACTACACATCTACTCCCCGATTCTAACTTTAACCTAATATTACAAATTATTAAAAAACCCATATCACCATTTGATTAAATTATATGTTGGAGCCAAATGTATACTTAACCTTCATTTTTTCTTTTGTCTTGCACTTAGTTTTTTGTCTTCACCTCCTCCCCTACTTCTTTTAAGGTTGATTTTGCCATCTAATGAATCACTCTCCTCTTCAGGGTGATGAATCATTGAGTGTGATTCAAAATGCCTTTTTATTCATATTAAAAACTATACACAAATCAAAACCAAAAACCATCATACACTACATATCTACTCCCCAAACCCTCACTTTAACCGAACATGTAACAAATAATTAAAAACATACATGAATGCACTAAATGCGATGATATTGTTGTTGAACTATCGACACTTAAGGTTAAAGTGTTAGACTTGGAAAAGGATCTGGTGAGCATCTTTAGATTCAACTCTAAGGTCATGCATAGGTCAACTGTCATGCTTTGTTTGGTACAGGAGAAGGAGCTTGGTAAACATGCTGACAAGGATAGTAATTATAAGGAATTGTTCAAGTTCCTCATTGAAGACTAGGGTGGTCTCTTTGCTTAGCCCCATGTTGGCTATTTTTTGGGTCTTTTTGGTATTTTCATTTAAAAACTCTATTACTGCTTGTTATTTACTCCACAGATTGTTTATGACATTAAAGCTGGTTAATACTATTGATATGTTGTTAATGTGTTATTACAGGCTTGTTGCTCTGCTTAAGCTACCTATGAACTGTTTTGTTATAGAGTCAACACCCTTGTTTGTTGCTATTAATATTAAAAAACAAATAATTAAAACCCTGCATCACTAATTGATTATCTTTCGGAACCATTCTACTTAAACTCTTATTTCTCTCTTTTCTTTCACTTTGTTTTTTGTCTTCACATCACCCTCTCCCCTACTTCTTTTTACCACTGATTCTACAATCTAATCCACCAGTCTCCTCTTCTTAATGACAAATCATTGAATACGACCCAAAATATTGTCTTATTCATTTTAAAATCCACACAGAATCGAAACCTAAAACAATCATATACTACATATCTACTTTATCCTAACAGTTAAAGTCCTCATCCACCATGTTATCTAGAAGCCACCCCATAATGAAGGGTGAAGTTGACCACACTATTAATATGGAAGGTGAAGTTGACTACCCTATTAATATGCCTCCTTAGGATTATTTTAGAGATAAAAGATGCCTTTCTAATGTTTTTAAAAATTTTAAATTTATAATATACTCTTAATGATGTAATTTCTTTGGCTTTTAAATTTGTGGTGTGTGTGAAGGGGGGCAAAGTCAAACAGCATGGGAATCTCCTCTCCATTGGAGAATTGTATTATCCTCACATGCACTTAATTTATCATTGTGACAAAGAAATATATTATTATTTAATGGTAGCTCATACTATATGCGTGTTCCTTTTTATCTTTTCTGTCAAAAAAAAAAGTGTAAATTTGATTGCTACCTAACGTACACTGTCGGGGTGGTCAACGTTTTCAAATAAAGATATTATATTAAACAAAGGGGTACTAATCAAAAACTTTGACGGTCCACTTTGGCGGTAAAAAGTATTTTGAAATTGATTTTCCAATCCTTGAATACGGCTAAATGAACGTCAAATTTATGTAACAGATCGCTAGCTGCAATTTTGTTATCTTGGGACTCCAACGGTGAGCGTGGGAATATTGATTATTACAATTGATGACATCTTTTTATTTTTTATTTTTTATTTTTATTTATTTATAACAAGCAAACAATTATAGAAGGGAATTCATATCATAAAATTATCTAAATTATTGAAGAGCATCATAACTATCCTTATCATTCACGAGATATTATTAAGCATAATATTAATATTATATATACATATCATATCATTCTCAAACCACTTATTTTTAAATTAATTTTTTTATAAATTGAAATGTAAATCTAATATTATTGTAATGTTTATTGACATTTAGGTAGGAATAATTATGTTATTTAAATAAATTTGTATTCTTAATTGCGAGGTAGAAATTTATATAGATATTTTAATACATCTATCTTAAAAAAGTTGAGAGATAAATGAATTATTTAACTTAAAAATTCTAAGAAATATTTTGTTTTTTTATTAACATTGTTTACTTTATTTTTTGTTTAAAAAAACTATTTTTAGTTTATTAAGAGTTATCTTATATTTTTATATGTAAACTTTAATTTACTTTTGAAAAGATCACATTAATTACCATTAATTATTAGGAAAGTATCATATATTTATATGTTACTTTTTAAAAGTTTAAATGTATATTTTAACTTTTTAATTATATATTGATCATGTTTTAAAGAGTTATTTTACAGCTTTAAATTATTAAAATATATGTCGTCGTATTTCAGAGAGTTATTTCAAGATCTTCATTTTTCTAGATTAATATTTGTTTTAAAAAAATCACTTTTAAAAAATGTCTCTATATGAATGGAAAGTCTAATCTTATCTCTAGACAACCTTGTTGACTTTGTAGTTCTCTTATCAAATCAATGGGAAGATACTATATTTTCTCCCTATCATTCCAAGTCAAATGTACAAAATTAGTTGGCAGTTTTATAATATCTTGTATTTCAAACTTTATCTTACATAATGATTTTATTTTTTAATTTATCATAAAAAACAAGATACATCCATGAAATAGGGTATTCTAAGAAGAATTTATTTCACTTTTAAATACGATTTGTGTACAAAGGAAAATCTAGTCGAAGCTATATACAATCTTATTGATTTGAGTCATGTCATCAAATTGCTATGGGGAGATTTAAGAAGGTTATTGTAGTGTCATAAAATTGTGACCCCTGCAATTTTAACCACATTTTGAGTCCTCACCTTGGTGACGACATCTCCTTCCTTAACCGGGACCTATTTCTGCATTTCTAGCCCTTCTTCCTTCCTCCTTCATGTCTTGTATTTGCTCTAGACCCTGTCCAAGCCCCAAAATAGGGCAAAACAGGGGTGTGGTGCCCCTGTCCCCCCTAGGACAGTGGTGTGGCGCCCCTGTCCCCACCTCCTAGGGTGGCCCTATGTTTGGTCTTCTCAGTCTCCTATGCATTATTTGTCTTTGGGGTTTGCAATTCCTCTTTGTCAGCCTTCGATGGTTGAAAGTTAATCCTTGAGGCATGTATAAAAGGGAATTCAATACCCTCATTCAAGGATAGATGACAGATGATAAGAGATAGAGAGCATAAGGAGAAGAACAAGATTTAAAGGTCATTATCAAGCATTCAAGTCTTCTTCATTCATCCATTGGAGCAACATTACAACATTCATTTGCAAGCATGTGCGTGTGTTAGGGTTTTGTCATGTTACATGCCATTCCATACAACATTTGTGATTACATTCAAGAAGAAAAGAAATCATCATCAACAAGTTGTAGATCTACAAGGTATACATCTCCATTGTTTACATTCAAGCATTTGCAATTACTTTCTTTCTAGGTTGATTCCTCAACCGGGGTTTGACTGAGGCAAACCCATATCCACAACCCCCCTTTCTTCTATTTTTTGTGTGTAGGTTGCTGGTGTGTAACTGTAATTGTAGGTTTGGGCTTCATTTGCAAAGCCGAAAGAAGCCTTTTCATTTCACGGATTTTGCGGTGGACCATGTACATTCCCGCCATGGTTTTGATGACTTTTTTCCAAATTTATAGGGCAGATCCGTATTAGTTTAATTAGCTCAAATCCGAAGTTACAACGCGATCCCGAACTGGTAGCTCCTCATTTCACTCATTTCCTCCTCTTTTCCACATAGTCAACAAGTCAACTTTCTCATTTACAAAAGAGGGTAAATCACATTTCAACCACTTGCAATCCACTTAGTATTCAGATCCTTGTTTCTCTTGGATATGGATGTAGTGGAGTCAACCCCTCTTTTGAATGTAAAGTTCCTCCCAAGTGAAAATCATCCTAGTGGCTTCCTTTCTCTCTCCTAAGTGGGGAGTCACTAGGATCCAATTTTCCACTTTACATTTTGGTGAACCCGACGTATTACACATTAATTCTGATTTCTCATTCTTAGATTTGAATAATTGCAATTTGACTTTCTAATTTTCATTTTCAAGTTTAATCTATTTGCAAATTTTAGAGGTTAATTGCATAAAAACCCTAATTTTTCATTTTGAGAAAATTAAGCTTGTGAATTGTAAAATTTTAATTGCTTGTTCTAGATTTGATTTCTATTTCAAAGTTGCAATTCAAATCTGTTTCTTTATTTTGAAAATTCAGTGGTTAAATCATAAAATCCTAATTTTTAAGATCTTTTCATTTTCAACCTTTGACTGCAATTTTGACTTCTCTAAACATATCCAAATCAGCTATTTTTTTGGATTCCGCATTAAAATCATAATCTCTATCATCTCTGAAAATTTCAAAAAAAATTGGTCGAACCGTGTGCGTTCCCGCCACAGTCCTCAACTTTTTTCCCAAAATTTTGAGACAGAATTGACTGTATTTTTCTGCTTTTATCCGGAAAATCAATGTACTTTATCAATTTTAGCACTCACTAAAGTCAAACAAAAATTCAAAATTTATCAAATTCAAATCTTAAAATTAATTTTCATAAAAAGGTCTTAATTTTAGATCTGCTTTTCTAGCAAATTCAACTTTCACTTAAGAGACTTTTAATGACAATTAAAAAATTGGATTTACTTGCTCTTTCACATGTGATTACATTAATTTTTGCATATATTTATCATGTGTCGGATAAGATTTTCTTCCATTTCCTGTTGCTTATTTTTCTTCATAGCACTTGGTCATATTGTGTTGTTAGGATTTCCAAATTATTTTCTTTTCAATTAGATCTCAAAGCTTTCATATATCATTTATGTTGCATTATGGTGATGTTGTTAACAAAATGGATTTCCTATGTTAATCACCTTAAAGCTTTTGTAGATCCTAAATCTAAAGATCCTAATCCTTGTACCTCTTCTAGGGTATCTTGTGTGAAAGAAATGAGATCTAATGCTTTACCCAATGATCTTTCTACAAGAGAGCAAGCATTGGAAAGTAATGTTGATCCATCTTCTTCTTCTACACACACCCTTGAGCAAAGGGGGAAATATGACTATATCAACATTCTTAAATCTTTAGATCTCCCTTATTCTCCTAAGACCTATCTTCAACAACAAAGTCTATGTAGGGAGGATGATGTCATGCATTTTATTCATGACCTTTCTCCTCACATAGAAATCACTAAAAATAAGATTTTAGATGATGAAGATGTTCTTCCCCAATCTTCCAACAAGGATAAGCTTGATAAAGGAAAAGAGATTCTCATTTCACATGATACTCCTCCATCTACAAATCATTTTCTACCTCCTTACACATCAGATTTGAAAGAAATTCATGATCTTGTTCCTCCATCTAGTCAATGGCAACATTCTTATAGTCGTGGCTTTCATATAATCACAAAACAAGGTTTTAAAGGACAAGGAATTGAGAAATTTGAGCATGCAATTTGTGTCCCTATAAACCCTCCTACACAAACTATTACAAGAGGCCTAGGAAGTGGTACCCCTCTTTCTATGGATGAATTCCTTAGACTTCAAAACTTTCAAGATTACCTTCAAATATAACAAATCAAGAGAGCCCGCAAGAATGCTTCTTCTTCAAAGCATCCTTTTTGTTCATTTCATCAAACTCATGACCATAATGCTGATGATTGCCTTGATTTTCAAAAATCTATTCAAGATGGCATAGATAGTGGCAAAATTATAATTGTGAATAATGAAACTCCTTCTAACAAACCTTCTTCTTCACGGGAAGATGATATTTACCATCCTGACAGATTAGCTGCAAGAATCTATTGGAGATTGAAGTATGACAAGAACATTTCCTTTCCTCCTCAAAATAAAAACAAAAATCTTAAGCAAGTGAAAGGTATTGAATATTGCATTTTTCATGATTTATATTCACATTCTATTGGAAAATGTCATCTATTTAAGAAATTTGTTCAACTACAATATGATCTTGTACACATTTGTCTCACAGAAGATCTAGTTGTCTTTCTTGCACTAGTACATTCGGAGCTGATTTCCGACGGCCGTTTGTTGGATTTTCGACGAATTTTCGTCGGAGTGTCGACAAAATCCACTGTCAAAAACTCGACATCAGATTGGTCGACAATGCCATGGCCGTTAGAAATTCGACAATCCAATGGACTCTACCAACAGTCAAAGAAGTCATCAGTCGAAAGCTTGGTATTCGTCGTAATTCCGATGATGACCATTTTTATAAAAAAAGTAATAATTATCATCGATATAAAAAAAAATAATACCTGAGAAAAGCCCTTTTGGTTTCTAATTTGGCGTTACTGTACTTTTCAATCAAGCGATGGGTCCATTTATCATAAAAGTGTTCTCCCCTTGTCATTTACCTAGGTGGTCCCTTTAAATATTTTATTCTTGTTCGCTTTTAATCTGCCTTTTCTAATGTCCGTCGGGCCTTATAAGTATCATGCGATTTTCTGTTGATCTGACGGCCCGCTTTGATTCGCGACCAAAAAGTGCTCGAAACTTAGTTTCCGCGAAGTAGCGAAAGGCGAAGGTGGACCCGACATATAGGTTTGGACCAAAGCTAAACACCGATCAAGTTTCATCTGATCGGACGGACAGCGTGGTTTCGTGAGATCAAGATGAACATGTTTTAACCTTCGCGAAGTGGCGAAAGGGTTTGGCGGGTCCCAAAGATAAGCGGTCTTCTTTGGTTAAAGAATGATCGGGTTGGAAAAAGATCAATGGCTTCTCGTTGTTTCATGGCCGGGAGATGCACGAGCTATACCTTCAATGAAATAGCGAAAAGGTGGAGGGTCCCGCTAAGAGTGGTAGTAAATGTGGTAACCCCAGTTGGCGATTACATGGCGGTGACAAGGCACTGAGTTGGCAGTATGCAGTGGGCTTGGGCAAGGTTGTCATAAAAAGAGTAAACAATGAGCAAGTTCTTGAGATCTAATGGCTCACGTGAATTCATGAAGATAAGATGCTAGCAAGTTAGTCATTGCGAAGTAGCGAAAAGGCCGATGGGCCCAAGGGACAGGCATGGAATGAAGTTAAAAGAAGATTAGGTCTATTTTGATCTAACAGTTCTCATGGTTTCGTGGCTGCAAGCCAAATGAAGAATAATGTTCAAAAAGTCGCGAAAGATAGGTGGAAATCACATGGAGGAGTGACGTGGCATAACAGCTACCGCTTTTTGTAGAGCTTGGAAAAAGATCAATGGCTTCTTGTTGTTTCGTAGCCGGGAGATGCATGAGCTATACCTTTAGCGAAATAGCGAAAAGGTGGAGGGTCCTGCTAAGAGTGGTAGTAAATGTGGTAACCCCTATTGGTGATGACATGGCGGTGACAAGGCACTCAGTTGGCGGTATACAGTGGGTCTGGGCAAGGTTGTCATAAAAAGAGTAAACAACGAGCAAGTTCTTGAGATTTAACGGCTCACGTGAATTCGCGAAGATAAGATGCTAGCAAGTTAGTCATTGCGAAGTAGCGAAAAGGCCGATGGGCCCAAGGGATAGGCATGGTATGAAGTTAAAAGAAGATCAGGTCTGTTTTGATCTAACGGTTCTCGTGGTTTTGTGGCTGCAAGCCAAACGAAGAATAATGTTCACAAAGTCGCGAAAGACAGGTGGAAATCACATAGAGGAGTGACGTGACACGTGGTTTAAAAAAGTGGTTGAGGGCCCGCCTAGGTGTAACCGACAGTTATGTGGGAATAGTAAAAGGGAACACGTGGTGGATTAAGGGTGGAACCAAAACAAGTTTCTAGGGCTAATGGCCGACTGCCATGTGGCGTTTATTAACCGGATAACAAGTGGGGTAAGTAATTCCCAGATAAAGGGCCCACTTAAAAGGCATTCCTCTCAAGATTGATCCAACGCTTCTCATTGTTTCATGACCCGAAGATGCCCACAGCTTAACCTCAACAAAATGGCGAAAACCGTTAGCCGTCAAGATGAGGCGCAGTTAGTTAAAAGGATTGACGGTCCCGGTCGGAGTTAAAGGCCGGGTGATTTGAGTTTGATCTAATGCTTGGCGCGACATCGCGAAGGAAAAGTGCATGACTGTTAAACTCCGCGAAGTGGCAAAAAGGAGGTAGGGCCCGACACTAAAGCAAAGAGATTAAACGGAGATAAAGGCGATGTAAGTTCTTGAGATCCAATGGCCAGCGTTGTTTCGTGAAAGAAAAGAGCATGAGTTTTATGTTTTGCGAAGTAGAGAAAGAGAGAAACAGAGGAAAGACTTAGAGAAATTATGACCCGTTGGAGCTAGTTTTGAATTCGATTTGGCGAATTTAATTCTAAAAAGAAAGCTGAAGCATGCGGAGTTAATTTCTAAAAACTTAAATGCCAACTTGCCCTTTTCAGTTTTCATCAACTTGATTGCTAAGTATTGTTTCATCAGAGTTTGTTGCAGAGCGAATTGTTGCAGAGCGATTTTCTTCAGGCGAATAATCAGGTTTCTTGTGCTTTTCTTGATAACTCTTGGTTTGTTCTCAAAAAATGCTATGTGAATTACTTCATTAGAGGTCTGTGCTAGCTTCTAGTGGTATAATTGTTTGACCAAAATGGCACCCAGAAGAGAATTTACAGGTAAAGTGAATTACCAAGACCGAAATATCTATGATGATTTTTTAGAGCAATTAACCATGTCCACCAATGCTGGGGCTAAGGCCAAAGAGCTAGTACCTAAGAACCCTCGTCTAAAAATTGGAGATGGCCTTTATGATAAGGGTAATTGGTTGAGGGACCTTGAAATAGGATTGTTAGGCTTAGGACTCTTCAAAGTCAGTTTTGGGCAGAGGAAATCCCTAGCTCCTTTGAATGGCATATTGGAGTAGGATGTAGGAAAGCTTGTGGTCCCAAGTGTTTTTATGGATGTAGATTTGTTAGCCCTGATTGCACAGAATTATGACTCTATGGCAAGATGCATCAGGAACATAAAGGGATCAACCTTGATTTAGATAAATGAAGATGAATTCAGGAAAGTTTTTTAACTCAGTGAGTCCTCCAATTTGTTAGAACCTATTGACATTGAGTCGTTAGCCCAGGTTTACAACACACAAAGGGATCATCTTAGAAGTGGCCCATTGAAAGAATTCTTTGTAAAGATAGGGGGGTTAATAGTTGTAGGCCCCAACACAATGGAACCATTCTCTCTCAACCTATTCACTTTGAGAGCTAAGGGTATGTATGGGCATTATGCCAAATTTTTGGAGAGGATGCTGAAAAGAATATGCCAACCCATTATATGTTAATGATTGCACAAATTCTAAACACATCCCTAGCAATAAAATTTGATTATGCCTCATACCTTGCTGATGCAATTCATAAAGGGCTAGTAGGAATAAAAAGTGGTAAGGTGGATAGGCCATTTGGATGGTACTCCATGTTAATGCATATGTTTCTATTCAAAGGGGCTGATTATTTTGGAAAGGAGATGGACTTGATTAAGGTCAAGGATAAAGAGGAGATGCCAATGCAATTGTGGAGTACAGTTCTATCTTGGGATAAAGAAGATGCAATTTATTTAAATTTTGATAGATGCTTTGCATCTAAAATTAGGATTCTTCTATGCAAAGAAAACCCTAGAATTCCTAAGGCTCTTTTGGAGTTTCTCAGACCAAAGGAGTTTGCAGAGGATATCAAGATTGTTCACAATTGGGGAGACATATATTTGTACCCTGTGTCTGCTATTTTTAGAGTGTTTGGATTTAGAGGCACCCCCTTTTTACTACCCTATCAGGTCCCATTGAAGATAGGGATTGCAGAAGTCCTGAGACAAATTGGGGGAGTACAAGAAGCAAAGCTAACCAATAGAGGTAAAGGGACTATTTTCCCAACTATTACCATGGCTCACCATTTTGTGATCACTAAGGGTGGATGGAGATTTTTTGAAGAATTCTTTAAGCCATATAGGCTGTCTACTGTAGTGTCAAGATGTGCAGACCCCGAGGATTTTTTCAATGGCATGTTCAAAAAAAGAGCAATGTGCAGAGGTAGGCCACATCAATTTTAGTTCCCAGAAGATCTGATTAGAAATGAATTCAGCTTAGATGAGCAATAACTGAGGAAGGAGAAGTGGGTGGCATATAAGAAAGCCCTTGATTTTATCCATCAATTTGACACTGGCTATGACCCCCTTTCTAGCTTCAATCCATTTGAGGAGAAAATAAAATTCCCGATTCTTTATTTTGAAGATCTCATGCAGACCTTAAAAAAAAAGAGGGAGGCCATAATGGAAAATGAGCCCAATAAGGCTAAGATGGTATTGGCTAAGCCTACCTTTGCTAGAGATATCCCACATGGTGACTATGTAATGCAAAAAAGGTCAAAGTACACTGTGATAATGCCAATGACAGGTGAGCCTTCCACTTCAAAAGGGAAGAGGAAAATTGAAGATGTCATTGACATCCAAGATTCCCCTAAGAAGCAGAGAGTAGGAAAGGAAATTGAAACTGATGAGCCTCAATATTCTCCATCTCAGTCTCCTATCCACATTGGAGATGAACAAGCTGTGGCTGAACAATTATTGCAGTTAGGGAGTCTCGGTGAGATTGCCTATACCTATGAGGAGACCCAAGAGGGGATGCCTGAAGAGCCACCTAATGCTAAAATGGATTTGACTGATGGTGAGTTAAAGGGCCAAGAAATGGACCTTATTGTTAAGCAAGCTAGTGAAGAATTCCTAGCTGACAGTAATTTTGTCACATCAGGAGCTTTTATACAGTTTCTATGGAAGCAAAATATTGATCAATTCAAGACTAGATGTGAACAGAGGAAAAGTGAACAGCCTCTTAAAATTACAAATCAAGTAGAAGAAGAGGTTAAGAAAGAAATGATGGAGGAGTTCAAAGCAATCACCCCTGAGAAAGGAAGAGAAATGGTAGCAAAGGCAGGTGTGTTGATTCTCCCTAAATGGGATATAGCTGATGCCTTAGTGCTTGATGCAGTGAGGAAATAAACAAAGCCTATGGATGGAGTGACATTCAACAAAGATAATGCTGCTCTTGTCATGTGGTCTTTAAAGAAGGATGAAAACAAAAGAAGGAAGGATGCATTAGATTCTAGCCTCTTAGGAGGCATGATAGTTAAAAGAGTCCAAGACACAAGGGTAGTGGAAGTTGCAAGCACAGTCCTAGAGACTGCAAAATTCAGTGTTGCAGTGGCAGAGAAAGAGGCACAAGAAAAGGCTAATCTCCAATTGAAGTTGGAGACTATTTTAAAAGCTTACAATGATGCTAAAGAAGGAATAGCCAACAAAGACATCATAATTGCTAGACTCCAGAGTCAACTGGCAGGTCAATATCATCCCGGTGAATCTTCTACACTCATGATAGCCTCCTCTCCAGCAAGACCCCCTCCTATTAGTCCCATCATTGAATATCCCCCTTCTCCTATGCCTTCTAGTTCCCAATTACCTGAAAATGTCCAACATGAGTTGGAAAAATTGAAACAAGCTCAGACACTGTATGCAAACAAATATGAGGAGAAGGTGAAAGCCACCATCTTGAAGTTTGCTGACTCAGTCAAAACCTCCAATGTATACATAAATATGAAGAGGATTCTTGAGATTTTGATCAAATTTAGAGAAGAAGAAGCCACTTTGGAACCAATCCTGAATAAGTGGGTGCCTAGAGGTAAAGAGTTAGAGCTCATGTGTTCTTCCCATGTAGATGTAGAAGAGAATGGCAATCTAAGGTCCACATGTGAGTTTATAAAAGAGATGAATATTATTTCAGTGGAAGGAGTAGGTATAAAAAGAAAAGACCAACTTTATAGGAAAGAATATTCAAATCATAAATTTGAAATGTTTCCAGGAGGTTTCATTGGTCCTATCCAGCTAAAGGAAGAGAAGACTTGGTTAAAGGAAGTGGACCACAATTTGTCCCTAAGGATCAATTAGATTATTAGTATTGATGACACATGCTTATTTGTCCAAACAATTGAGGAAATTGAAAAAGTGAAATCTCATTATGGTTTCATAGAAACAAAGATTGGGCATGTACGAGTCACTTGGAAGTAGCTAGAAGATATGAAATAGAAGATTGGTAGTTTTACTTGACCTAGTGATGATGTGTATCAAGAGTGGAAAGATAAGTATATGGGACAGAAAGAAGATGCTCTGGAGCAGTTACAGGAGGTTGCAACAGAACAACAAGCAGAGGAAGCCGCAGATGCTGAAAAGGACTTATAACCGCTTCTTGAAAATGACTGGTTGTTTGTAACAAACTTTCTTTTGAAGGGTCCAAAGCTTGTATGCATCCATACTATTATAAATGGATACTAGGACTCCTAAAAAAATGATCGCAAGTAATTGTAAGAAAACACTACAGAAATTTATCTGAGCTTTTTTCTAGTTTTATGGAGAATACTTTGAGTTTTGTAATATTTTCTCCAAATTAATATCAATATACAGACTAGAAATAGTGTATATACATAAATGTGCATAGCAGTCATAGGGCAACTCATGTCAAATGTGCAACTCAATACAATAAATAATCTTAGTTTGTAGCCATATAGCATCATAATGCAGTCCTTGACCAAGTATGCATACAAGAAACATCTAGTTCTATTAAGGCACAAGCATCAAAGTCAGAGGTTATGACAACTAGTGAAAAACATCAAGAAAAAAAATTTTAGTCTCAAGAATTAGGAGTTGTAATAAAAAAACTTACAAGGATGAGGCATATTCATAACTTTTGCAGTTCCACCTTGGATATCAACACTAGAAGCAACTCATATTGTTCGTGTAAAGACAAGACAATATGGGAGTTCATTATACCTAGCAACTCGTGGTGTTATTGTTCGTGTTGGTTCTATTGGACCCTGCAATTAAGATTCAATATACATTATTCAATAAGATTAACAGTGCAACATAATGAAATATTGAAAAGTGTGTTACCTTGTTGAGCTTCGCTTGGTTTCGAGAATAGTTTAATATTCTCTACTTAACAGGGCCAACCACGTGAAGGTGGAAGCTCATTTGGCCCCTCCCCCCCCTAACATCACTCTAAATTCCCCATTAACATCTTATAACATTCATTCATTAATTCTTTCTACCATTAATAAAATATAGCATTCATTCATTAATATCACATAACATTCATTAACACATAACATTGATTAACATTAATTAACACACAACATTCATCAATATTAATTAACACATATCATCCATAACCATTAATTAGCACATAATTATATTCACTAACACATAAAAATCAGTCATTATCAAATAAGTTAGATTACAATCATTTCTTTCTTTGTTTTTTCTTTGAAGCTATGAAAAGACTAAGTGGAACATCGGCGTCTTCATCATTTCCCCCCTCTACAGATGTTCCACCAACTGCTCGTGATCTTAATGTATGCCTAGTCCTATATTGAGGACAAGGACACTAAAGTGAAGGGGGGTCCTCTGCAATAACAAAGAAATAGGTTAAATTAAAAAAATAAAAATATTATTGTTACAAGTATTTCATTAATTTAGAGAACATAATTGTTGTGCTCTTTACCTGATGGGGCCACATCATTTTGTGTAGCCTCAACCTCAACATGCTAAACACCATGGTCCTCTTCACCTGAGTGCAGAACATCACGTTCTTGAGGTTGTGTACCCAGATCATGCTCCACTTGCTCACCACCGACTACATGCTCTAAAATATTAACAAGAAAGGTTACATTAATTACTACTCTAATTACAAATTAAGATGTTTAATTGTATTAATAGCTAAATAAATAAATTTGAATAGCAAATGAATACCTCCACTACTGGGTTGCACATCCGGACCTTCATGTGCAGGTGGTGTTTCACAATTAGCAGGTTGCATTCCAATGACATGCACATTGTTATCATTGCTTGCTTATTTAAAACAAATATAGTCACTTTATGTTGGAACTCAATATCAATTAGATTATTGGTAAAGTATTCAATTTGAAACAACTTCCATTTATCATATTTACCTGTGTGATGGATGCACTCGAATGTTGTGTATGCCCACTCAATTCTCGTAACCGATCAGCCATGGTTGAATAGCTTTGCTGGTAGGCAATTCTCTTGTCATCTTCTGTGGGCACTCTATTGAATTCAGAGCCCTGCATTTTTGCTTGGTACCATGAATTTTGCTTGCATTGTTTGATAAAAAAAAAACTTTTGCAATTTATTAATATTTTGAGACAATATGGGAGTTTACATGAGATACTTACAATTCGTGTAGCAAGTTTCATGTAACCACCAGAGCCGAGTTTGTGTTGCCCGTTCTTTTCTTGCCTTGCCTTGGTTGCCTTGACGTATCACTCAGTCTATAAAAAGTTTGAATATGTTAGATTATATAAATATAAAGAGTAATTAATTAGTACATAATTACATTCTGAATAGTATCCCGTACCTTCTTCTGGCATCTATTGGTGTGTTTCCTTTTTTCCTTTCAATTCTCTCCTTGGCATCCAAAATTAGGTTCTTCCACTTCCTCTCTGGAATCATGGGGGGACGCTTGTACTTTAGGTTCCTCTCCAAAAGGGTCCTGTATTGGTCCCTCACATACTTTAGATATGTGCCAGCTTTTTCAAGGAGCTTGGTTTTGTCAAAGGTGTCATTTCCAAACAACTCAACCATTTGGTTTGTCAATTCATCTTTTAACCTTTTTTCTTGGTCATTCCACCTTTTAAAGAAAAAAAAACCTGTTAGATTCAAAAATGAACTGAAGCTACATTTATTACACTTCAAGAAATGGATCAAAGGAAAAGTATTCTAGCAATGATATGAAATCAAAAGTGGATAAGGGTTAGTTCACATATGATGTACCACCTTTTACGTATGGTGGGCCCAAATATCTGCAATGTAATGTCACTAAGATGTTTATAGAAAATATCATTGCCTCCAAAAAATTCATGGGATCAATATTAGTCCAAAATGAGTGATCATAAAGTAAATTACAATTAGAGTATATATAATAATAATTTTAAAGTCCTTGGAACCTTTTGTATCTTTAAGGGAAGCATTTCTTTGTCACTCACCACGAATGTGGCCTACAATGTTCCCGTACTAGCAATATGAGAAGATCCAGGAAACGATACTATGTTATCAGTAGTAGTCGCCTATGGCACATCCTCATGTGCATCTCCTCCTGCAAAAAATGAATCCACTATGAAATGGCATTAGCATTCAAGAAAGAACGCTTGAAGGGAAATAAACACATGACAAAAGATAGAAAAAAAGAGAGATCTACCAACAGTGGGCAGGCCAATATGATGTGCACTAGAGGATGTCTACATGCTACATGTTGCCGACATTGCAGTCAGCAATATAGGTGAGGGTGACCTCTGATGAGGCGGTGTCGACATTTGCACAGTAACATTGACAACACCTAAAGAATAATACATTAAATTTATCAAACATTAAATATATGAAAAGTGCAAGAATTGTAAACAAGGATGAACCTTTATTTTGAAAATTGACAGTATCAAGTATGATGTGTATTGGGTACTCAGAGTGATAAGCCAAGCAAGTGATAATACAAGAAAATCGTCATCACCTGGTCCTGCAACACCCTAATCATAGGAACGACTTTCATGAGGGTGGATAAATTGCTGTAAAAATAATACGTACATATTTTAGTTAATGACATAAAAAGAGAATAAAATATAAACCATTATTGAACTTTTGTTATAATTAAAGCTTTCATTACTGCTTACTTGCAAGTTTTCTACTGTCTTATACAATAATGCTACCCTCTATCGTATCTCATCAATGGTAGGATGCACGGTTGCCAAAGCAACAATCAATCTCTTTTCTAATTTTTATAAGAGGCATTTTAAAGAATTTCACAAGGTCTGTGGGATCTTCAGGGTCATCATTGCTTAACCCTAATGATTTCACATCCATAGAAAGGTGCTTAGGTACTACAACTCCCTTTCCCTTTCCCCGAACATCCGTCTGTGTCAAGAATATCATTAACAATTACAAAATTAGTATAAATCACTAAAAAAAAGAACATAATAATGTAACAGTTTGCTTCTACCTAATTTGTACAATTACAATGAGGTTTACTTGCTTGGTAGAAGTGTCGCAAGGTATATCTTTGTCTGCGATATGTGATGGATCCATGTCAGCCTGTGACAAAGAAAAAATATAAAAAACGTTAGTGGAATTGCATCATACACAACATGAACAACATGAACTTTGTAGACAAAAAGAGTATTAAATAATAAAAAGATGTTGTCATCAAAATCATTGTAAATTTTGTAATTCCTTACCTTTACTTTATGTAGACTATGCAGGATCCTCAACTAAATGGTCACATAAATAGTCACATAGCTAATAAAAAATCCAATTTCCATAAATAAACATAGTTTAAAAATTGTCACATAAATAGTCACACTCCCTATCTCCATCTCCATATTAAAAGGTGCATCATGAATTAATTATGTAATGGCATTAGAATTCTAAACAGAATGAATTAGTCATGTAAAAAAAATTCTATCAAGAAGTCAATATTCAATAGATAATATACTAATCGCATTCCTCATACATTTCATTCCTCATCATCATGAACATCAAGGTCATCATCGCCATCATCATCATCATCATCATCATCATCATCATCATCATCATCATCATCATCATCAACAACATCTTCGCCATCATCATCACCATCATCACCATC
This sequence comes from Cryptomeria japonica, assembly GCF_030272615.1. Taxonomy (NCBI): domain Eukaryota; kingdom Viridiplantae; phylum Streptophyta; class Pinopsida; order Cupressales; family Cupressaceae; genus Cryptomeria; species Cryptomeria japonica. Next base: position 611,745,629 of record NC_081413.1, read on the forward strand.
ACCGTCATCATCATCATCATCATCATCATCATCATCATCATCATCATCATCATCATCATCATCATCATCATCATCATCATCATCATCATCATCATCATCATCATCATCATCATCATCATCATCATCATCATCATCATCATCATCATCATCTTCTTCTTCTTCTTCTTGTCCTTCTTCATCGTCATTGTGAAACTGTCGATCGTGATCATCATCCACTTCATCTTCTACTTCTTCAGTATCTTCTTCTTCTTCCATCACATTATACTTTATCGGCCTTCCTCTTGGATCATGTCTAACAACAAATGACCAACCTGGTTTATGTGGAACCTTTGAGTAGAATACTTGCTCACATTGGCTTGGAAGAACATAGGGCTCATCCCCAACTAGTTCAAATGGCCTTGTATTTAGCATTATAAAACAATTATCATGTTTAATAACAGTTCTATTAGGATCATTTTTATTCAATCGTAGCCTATACCATTTGACGATGAACAAAACTAATTTGAAGGAATTAAAGTCACACTCAAGTATATCATCGAAAATGCCATAGTATCGATTTTGAGATTGTTGAGGATGAATGTCATTTCTCGATGAAATATTTGTCACCTCAAAGACTGCAGTGATGCCAGAATCACAAGTTTTCTTCGTGTCATCCAACTTTTTTATGCGAAATTTATGACCATTGCAGCACATAGCGTTGTGGTGTTTGACCTACGATATGTCAAACATGTAAAATTTATTGCATTGTGAGTTGATAAACATATGGGTGATTAATAAATTTATACGTACCTATTTATCTCTTAAACCATATGCTAAATCAATTTCCCTTTGCGTAACATTGGAATCTCCATTACAATGTGCTTCTTTAACCAATGAAGCCACACCTTCCCATGTTAACGTGCGTCCAGAATGTTGAAAACATTCAATCCATACTGTCATCCAATCAAGATTGTTTGCAATATACAAATGTAGTGCATCCCACTCTCGACCAACTGTACAAAAAATAAATAGACGTCTTACAATCGATTTATTTTGAAGATTAAGAATTAATTAACTACAATAACATCTTATAATTACCTCTCACTTTCCTCAATCTACCTTTCCCCGTCAAGTACTCCCCTTCGAATTTGTTAATGGTGTTGGGATCCCAAATGCGATCCACGTGGATCTTTGCTGCAAACTTAGGAAGATATTCAAAAATGTACACCATAGTCTGGTATACCATATATCCCTCCACCATAGAACCCTCAGGATGTGCTCTTTGTCGAACCAAAGCCTTAAAAAATTTCAAGTGCCTCTCAACCATCCACATTGACCTAGTGTGTATAGGTCCACACAATTCAATCTCCTCAACTTGGTGTATGAGGTAGTGTTCTTGTGCATTGAAAAAAGTTGGAGGTAGACACTTTTGCATTTCACACATTAAATGAGGAATTTTTCTCTTCCAATATTTTATATCGTCTTTATGGATTTCTTTACATGACAACCACCTACAAGGTATTCAAGACGCAAAAAAATATATTACATAAGAAGTAAAACAAATCGCAAATATAATATCTATACAATGAACTAAACAAATATCACTACTTACCTTATGTATTTTCCAAGATCATATATGAATTGCTTGACATTATTGTCGAAGTCGTCTGGGAGAGATAGAGGTAGAACGTACTGCAACAATTATAAAATTATCTTTTCATTTTTTTGTAACATAATGAAAAGTACACATATGCTCAGTACTTAAATACATACTAAAAACACAAGAACATAAATTACCTTAATGAAGGTATGCCAATCATGCATTTTCATCCCTAGCCCAAATTCACTTTTCTTTGATATGAGATTGTTTATGTTCACAGCAAATCCTGTGGGAAATCAAATTTTTCGTATGACTTCTTTTATAGCATTGCTTTGTTGGTCCGTTAATAACCAAGGAAGCTCACTTATATTAATCTGGTCTCCATGGCTATTTGATTGAGTGACATTTATCATTGCATGATTGGAATCCTGAATGTCACTACATATTTTGACAATTGTTTCTTTGTCATGCCTTCCATCCAATATTTTCCATAATGTCTCTATTATATTCTTTCTAATATGCATACTATCAAAAAAATGAACAATTTGTAACTGCTCATAGTAGGGAAAACTACTAAAATGTCGTGGATAACTTTTTATTCCCTTAGGAAGGTGGTCATTTATGCCTTCATGACCTTCATGATCATCAATCACATCGTCAGTAAACAAAACAAAATAGAAAAGATGTTTTATGACAAACCAATAGATGGAATGGCATTACCTTGACGATTAATTCTATTATATTCCAACTTCCACAGGTGAGGTGTCATTCTTCGTGGCTTTGATGTATTCTCTTCTTTCCCATTGAAAAGATGTTTTTCAGTATTTTGATACTTATGGTTTTTGTGGAGAAATTGCCTATACTCATCAAACACCTGCTTTCCTAAACTTTTTGAATGATGAGATTTCATCTTTGGACCACAAACAAGACATGCAAATTTTCCCTTTGTTTGAAGACCTACAAGATAATGTATAATTGGATTAAATATGATAATTTTTTGAATTATAATGTTCATGCACAACTTAAACACTATAACATACCACAAAAATGTGTTAGCCCTAGGGCATCGTGTATTGTCCATAGAAGCATCACATGGAATTGAAATTGTCTTTGTCCTTTTGGTCTAGAGACGTCATACATAGTGACACCATTCCATAACTCCAACAACTCGTCGATAAAAGGATTGATATATACATTCATATCTTTAACTTGGTACTTACCTAATCGAATGAACAAAAACATTACATAATTATTATGACCATTTTACTGCAATATTTATAATTAAATTTAGATGACTATATTTAAATGATAAAATACCTATAACAATCATTGCCAACATTATGTGCTCCCTCTTTATTGAAATCCATGGAGGAATGTTATTGTTGATAACAAAAACAGGGCACACTGAGTAAACAGATCTCATCTCTCCAAATGGATTGACACCGTCCGCTGCCAATGAAAGCTTGAGATTACAAGGTTCTTCTTTAAAGTGTGGCCACTTTTCCTCTATGTCCATAAATGCTGAACCATCCGTAGGCATTTGAATAATGTCATCTCGACTTCTATTGCATGCATGGTAATCCATAAATTGTGCCAAGGTAGTGCACTTGAATAATCGTGGCATACATGGAATAATGGGAATATAGCGAAGAACCTTGCGAGGAACCCTTTTTGTTATTTGATCTGTTCAATATCTACTGATATGACATTCATGGCAATCAGTTCAAAATTCATGTTGTTTGTGATATATAATATGATCATTGGGACAAGCATCTATTGCTTGATACTCCATTCCAATATCTTTCATAACGACAGATAATTCTCGGTATGAGCGAGGTAGAATATTTGATGGTGGTAACAAAAACTCACCTATCAATCTACAACAACAAAATATAATTTGTTATAATAAAGAATATTAATGGTACAACATGATTCATAGTTTATTATGGCATATATGACATGCCTTAACATACGTGACATTGTTATGTTGGATAAACCATTCATAACCTTCAAGTTCACCAACAACAATACAACGAAGAGAAGAGTTGTTTGCGAGCCTTCATAAAGGGCCTCAGATGCCTTCTCAAGTAGAGGGACATCATGAACAACATCAAGGTCATCTTCATAATCATGATCAGCTGCGCGAGTACTAAATGAGTCATGGATCAATGTATTTGTACCATCATCTTCAATTGTGTTTTCTGGCTCATGATCGTCATCTTCCATGGGATCATTATCTTCAGCTTTGATATTCACACCTCCATGTTCATCCACTTCGAAAACCATATTCTCAAGGTTGTGTTGATCCATACCATGTGCTCCGAGGTGCTCGACCTATATAAAATTGATATACATAAATAAACCGTGATCATGATCTCATCATCACGTGATTTATTATGTATATAAATTGTCAAAATGATATAATGAAAAACTTACCAATGGATGATAATCATGTCCACCTTCAATGTGACCATGCAGCCTACAATGTTTCTTTGCTATTTTGATTAGAAGTCTTCTAGTCTTTAACCCCTTACAAATTTTGCACGAACAATAACATTTTCCATCACCTTTTCTTTTCAAGTTAGACCACAATCTAGCAATTGTCTCCTTATTTTGTTGTTCGTTGATATTGTCTGACATGGTCTTTCTTCACAAGCAAGAAAATATAAATTATTGTCTGACATGGTCTTTCCCTCAGGAGCTGGCAGATCCTGCTTCCATACTTTAATTCTATTTTCTCAAAGGACAATCCTAAAAATCCATGCATTGCAAACAACTTTTTATAGCTTTGTTGGTTGTGGTGGCATCACAGAGAGTTTACATCAATAAATGAAGAACATGCCAATGCTTTTAATGCAGCAGTAGAAGTCTATCTCTTATTCAATATATCTAGTGAAACCCCCATGATCTTTTGTTGGAGTAGAATTTGTTATATTCTAGAAAGGGTCTTGTCCTTTGTTGATGGGATATTCATCTACCTCAAGAAATAACTGTTCTTATCTCCAACAAGAAGTGGAACTAAATGAAGATCTAGCACCATGAAATTAATCCTCAAAAGGATTACTATAGTTAGTTTTGGTAGATAATGATCTGGGTAAAATACTAATGTGGCTTTACAAAACATTATGTACTAGCTTAGCATACTCTAACAACTTTGGTGTGACATGCTACATCCAATTAAGTCTCCATTGGTATCTCTATTGTGTTTATGGATTGGGATTCAATGTACTCTTTTTATACACAGATTTTACTTTCAATTGAAGAGGTTTGTATGTACTTACTTGTCTTTCGATTGTATCCCTATTTCAAGAATTTCTTCTATCAACAAATCATTTGTTGTAAGTTGTACAAGTGGAAGCTTGAACATGCCTTCCATGCTAGCCTTGTTGATACGTTCAACCCCATCTTGTGCAACAAATCTTTAGAACTCCATTTTTTCGAATTGAAGAGTGAGTAGTAGGGACAATCTAGGACACTTACAAAGGTTTTGAAAGAGAGATAAATAGACCTAAATATTATGGCTTAATAATGATCAATAGGTAAACAGATAAGAAACTCTCAATATCAAAATGACTTTCTCAATTGTCTTTACTAGAAATGGATAGATCTGCTAATAATGGCTTTATGACTGTATGTCAACTTTAGACTCAATCCAAGAAGAGCTATAACTAATATGTGATATTTAGATTTATGATCTCTATAATAAACAATCCAATAATTATGTTTTCACGCATCTATACCACAACACAAACATCATGCTAGTGTTCAGCCATAGCAATTGATATCCTAATTATATAATGTGAAATATGCACATAACTATGAATAAAGATTAAGAAAAACAAAGAAAGATGCTTATTGCAAACATAAATGACTAATGGACAAGAATTGAATTCATTGTAGATAGTTTTGAATATCAAATTCACTTATTTGTGTGCATTTAGTAACTCATGTACTTGTGGCCAACCATTTATCTCTTTCATAAATTAAACACTTATTAATAACATTAAATGGCTGAGTAATTATGTTTTAGTTGAAATTGAAAATAAAATATTTTATTTCCAGACAGCTCACACTATTCCCTATCATATTTTAGACTCTCGGTTTTGTTAGTAGTGGTTTGATGTCTTTGGAGCTGATCATTGCATTTCTTTAGTTACGTTTGCTAGCCTACTCCTAGCCTGTGCCAAAATGGGAGCTTTGGAATAGGGTATGGACATCCATCAAAGCATAAAAGATAGAGGAATTTTGTCAGATGTAGTTGCAACTGCACAAAATGGATTTGTTGAGAAGGCTTTAGAAACTTTCAAGCAAATGCAATCAGCAGGTGTAAAGCCAAATTCCATGACCATTGCTACTATCCTCCCTACCTGTGCCAAAATGGGAGATTTGGAATAGGGTATGGACATTCATCGAAGCATAAAGGATAGAGAAATTTTGTCAAATGTTGTAGTTGTAACTACCTTGGTAGACATGTATGCAAAATGTGGAAGCATAGACAAGGCATGTGAACTATTTGATAGAATGCCTGAAAGAAATGTTGTCTCGTGGATTGCAACGATTGCTAGATATGCACAAAATGGATTTGTCGAAAAGGCTTTAGACACTTTCAAGCAAATGAAATTGGAAGGCATAAAGCCAAATTCCACAACCTTTGCCAGCATCCTCCCTGCCTGTGCAAAAATGGGAGCTTTGGAACAGGGTATGGACATCCATCAAAGCATAACGGATAGAGGAATTTTGTTAGGTGTTGTACTTTCAAATGCCCTGCTTGACATGAATGCAAAATGTGGAAACATGGACAAGGATCGTGAATTGTTTGATACAATGCCACAAATAGATGTGATCTCATGTGAACAATCAACACACACATATACGGGAGGAAGGGATTGCCAATACAAAATTGAACGCTCACTCTTCAATCACAGTTCTATGGTTTTACGAGATTAAACTAGGACAATTAACCACCACATGTATATTTTTTGCAACATGAAATTAAAAACTAGGGCAATTTGAATCTACCTCCTGCGTGGGATTGCCTTTGATGCGGGTTTGATGTTCTTGGGGGTTGAAGTCACCACAGACGCCTACGCGGGATTGCAATTCACAAATGAATTCCCTGCCTCTTTTTTTATTTTGTAATGGCTATTGTCGTCGGAATTATGACGAACTCGAGCACTTTTTTGAAAAAAAAAAAATTCTCATTGCTAATGCCTTCTTCGTCGAAACCAAATGGGTAATTTCCATCGGAATTATGACGAATGCGGGCATTTAAAAAAAAAAAAATCAAATTTGGCCACAATATACCTTCTCTATCAGAAACCTCAGTCAAAAATCTAGTCCAAATGTATTAGTGTTGGTAAAAACATTGTTCCTTAGCACTTCCTTTCCCTTCATGTTTCTCTTCACCCTATGACATAACTAGCCCATGTAATGGGGGCTCTTTATCATTAGTGGTGGTAGTATTTTACTTTAACATACTTTGGGGCAGCAACATAAAGTCCATTTTTTTATTCTTCTTTCTATTCATCTTTGTTCATCATTCACTAAATTAGATCCCTTTTCTCGCACAGGGTTATCCTTATATGAGCATATAATTGTTCTTTGGTTTTCCTCTTTGCTTGGAGAGGGGAATCTTTAATGAATATTGCACTTCTTCTCTTTCCTTCATTCTCTTGGAAATATTACCTCTTCTATGGTTTCAATTATTCGCAAGTATGATATGCCCCTTACCAAGGAATGACCTCTTGAGAAGTATGTATCCCTTCCTTGAAAGGGTTTGTTCCACTAGGATAGCATATCACTTGAAACTAATCACCATCAGAAAATGTGTAATATTTATCCTTGTTCTTCTCACTTGGGGGGCAAGGATTTTCACTCCTTTCCCTTGTATCATTATTTCCTTTAGGGGCTGAATTTTTCATATGTGATTATCATTTCTTACAATGGTATGCTTTTATGATTAATACCCCTTAAGGAATCTATGATACTTTTTCTCTCTTCCTTTCGAAGATTACCACTTCTTGAGATATGTATTTCACATTTACTAATGTCTTTTCTTGCATGTGGTCATGTAAGTTCATTGCACATTTGCTTATGTTTAATCTCTCTCTAGTAGAGTGTGTAAGATCTTCTCATTGTCCCTTAGCTTGGGGGGAAATTATCCTTCTCTCTCTCTCTCTTTCTCTAGGGATCCACTTTTCCCTATTAAGTGGATGGTGTGAGTTCTATTACTTGATTTCATTACTTGTACAAAATTGTTGGTTATTGGCTTAAGGTTTCTCTCTTATACAAGAAGTGTTAATCCTTGAATATGACCTCTTTTACACTTGGTTATGTACATCTATGATAAATCCAACCATCCCTATGGGGGCTAAACATGAGTCATCCCTCATCAAGAATCCCTTTCACCTAGAAATAGGAGGAAGGATTGCATTCTTTTTCTTTACTTTTCTTGTTCTAGAAGATGTTATATTTGTCTAAGAAAACTCCTCTTGGGGGTAGATGTCTTTTGAACAAAGATCTCTTCTCCTCTAAGGATCACCTTTACACTTACAGAAAGATATCTCTTTTCAGATATCTTATCCTTGCTTGAAGAGTATTCCCTCTCTTGCTTGGATTTATGACATTGTTGCATAGTGGATATCTTCTTTGTGACAAAGGTAGGTATCCTTGCTCTACTTTCCTTAAGATATCAACATTAGGCTATATTGACATCTTAAGGGGGGGGGTACCCACACTGCTCCTTTTTACTATACTTCTCTCATGCATTAAACAGTGGGACATTCTTGGAACTAGAGGGAAACCTATTAGAGCAAGATGTCATCACTTTTTGTATAGTGGGTCATTCTCGAAACTAGAGCATAGTCTCTTAGAGAGAGATGTCTTCACTTATTCTTGTCTTGTACAATGAGACATTCTTGAAACCAGAGGGAAACCTCTTAGAGAAAGATGTTGTCACTTTTCTCTTGTATAGTGGGTAATTCTTGGAACCAGAGCATAGTCTCTTAGAGCGAGATGTCTTCACTTCTTCTTATCTTGTATAGTGAGACATTCTTGGAACAAAAGGGAAACCTCTTAGAGAAAGATGTCATCACTTTTCTCTTGTATAGTGGGTCATTCTTGGAACCAGAGCACAGTCTCTTAGAGGGAGATGATGCCACTTTTCTTTTATGCGAGGTGATTATTCTCGAAACCAGAGCATGGTCTCTTAGAGGAAGATATCACACCTTACTTGACATTTGTACTATAGATTCTATACAGGTTGTAGCGTACTCAAGCATAGACTCCCATGAGGCACTTCGAACCTCACTTGCACACACGTACATGAGGTTGAGTGGAACTAACAAAGTTCTCACTCTCTCTCTTTACATGGATCACCTAGATAGGCTCTAGGGGTGAGATTTTCCATGTCCTTCTCTCCATGGATCACCTAGTTTTAGGGGTGAGACATCCATGATTTTTGTCTTCTTCTCCTTTCTTCTCATGGATCACCAAAGTGTTTATTTATGTTTTCTCTCTTCTTCCTCTCATGAACTCATAGTTTTACTATTGATAGTTCATGGATGATGTCATCTTTTCTCTTTTATGTGATCACTCGTGTTTATGTGATGACATTGGTCTTTGTGTCTTGATTAGTTGTTGAGATGTTCGAGCTCGAGATCTCTTCGGCTAGTTAGTTTGTTGTCTTGTGCCTTGTTCTTGTCATGTATCTTTTTGCACTTTGTCTTTGTTTTGTGTGTCTTGTGCCTTTTTATTTTGTGTGCTCTTGCATATGTTGGCATGAGTGAAGATCCTAAGATTGGGGGATTTTTGCTCCTCAATATTAGTGATGTCTTATACTCCTTGTGGTTTTTGCTCCACATCTCTCATCATCATCTCTCTTTTCTTATACTTTACCGATAGTAGTGGCGTAAGCCATACTCTTGCTAAAGTGGGGGCTAAATGTAGTGTCATAAAATTGCGACCCCTGCAATTTTAACCACATTTTAGGTCCCCACCTTGGCGACGACATCTCCTTCCTTAACTAGGACCTATTTATGCAATTCCAGCCCTTCTTCCTTCCTCCTTCATGTCTTGTATTTTCTCTAGACCCTGTCTAGGCCCCAAAATAGGGCAGGACAGGGGCGTGGCGCCTCTGTTCCCACCTCCTAGGGTGGCCCTACATTTGGTCTGCCCGGTCTCCTATGCATTATTTATCTTCAGGGTTTGCAATTCCTATTTGTTAGACTTCAATGGTTGAAAGTTAATCCTTGAGGCATGTATAAAAGGGAATTCAATACCCTAATTCAAGGACAGATGACAAATGATAAGAGATAGAGAGAATAAGGAGAAGATACAAGATTTCAAGGTCATTATTAAGCATTCAAGCATTCAAGTCTTCTTCATTCATCCATTGGAGCAACATTACAACATTCATTTGCAAGCATGTGTGTGTTAGGGTTTTGTCATGTTACATGCCATTCCATACAACATTTGTGATTACAATCAAGAAGAAAATAAATCATCATCAACAAGTTGCAGATCTACAAGGTATACATCTCCATTGTTTACATTCAAGCATTTGCAATTACTTTCTTTCTAGGTTGATTCCTCAACCGGGGTTTGACTGAGGCTAACCCCTATCCACAACCCCCATTTATTCTCTTTTCTGTGTGTAGGTTGTAGGTGTATAGCTGTAATTGCAAGTTTGGGCTTCATTTGCAGAGACGGAAAAACCCTTTTCATTTTGCGGATTTTGTGGCGGACCATGTACATTTCCACCACGGTCTCGATGACTTTTTTCCAAATTTGTAGGGCAGATCTGTATCAGTTTAACTAGCTTAGATCCGAAGTTACAGCACAATCCTGAACTAGTAGCTCTCCATTTCACTAATTTCCTCTCTTTTCCACATAGTCAACAAGGCAAATTTCTCATTTACAAAAGAGGGTAAATCACACTTCAACCACTTGCAATCCACTTAGTATTCAGATCCTTGTTTCTCTTAGATTCGGATATAGTGGATTCAACCCTTCTTTTGAATGTATTCCTTCCAAGTGAAAATCATCCTATTGGCTTCCTTTCTCTCTCCTAGGTGGAGAGTCACTAGGATCCAATTTTCCACCTTACAGTTATATATGGATTTTTAGATCCCTTTTACATTCTCTTCCACATGCCTTAAGTTTAAGCTAACACAAAAATAATTCCTAGAATTTTAGAATACCATGTATTTTAAACTTTGGCTTGTGTAATGAGAATATTTTTCCTCTCAAATTTATCATCAAAGGAGATGCAATGTCAAAAATTATATACTCTTACAATTTCATGCTATGTTTTATTTCCACTCTAGTGTTCATCTCCTTAATATCTCTTACACTCATTTTACTCCTTGCACTAGCCTCTCTCATTCTCAAGGGGCTTAGTTGTTGTTTCTTGTGTTCTCTTTTTGTCAAATTTTATGCCACCTTTATGTTTTCCTAGTATCTCATCATTTTTATGTTGAAATTATCTAAATACTAGTGTGACACCAATATGTCCACATGATTCCTAGTATCCTATGACAACTTCTTATTTAGTGGGCATTTTTGAGCTTTTTTTCACTTGTCACCTTCCTAAGTTAGTAGAAATGTTTGGGGTGATTTTAAATATCTCATCTACTCCTTCCTTTGGCCTCTTTCATTATTTTTCTTTCACTTGGATCTCTTTCTCCATCTCTCTCACAATTTGAATCTCTTGCACCTTCAAGCTCACATACAAGTCCCTTAAGAATTCTATAGCTTTGTTTTAACATTCTCTTTCAATTTTCTTATCTATTTAACTCTGTCAAACATTTACAAGTGATATTGTTCTTACTTTTTATTATCATTGTATTAAATTGTATTGTGCCCCTAAACACCTTGGGATAATTCCATCCTACAATCTTTCATTTTAGTCACTTTCAATTTCTATATATGCACTTAGAATAAGAACACACACTATTTTAAATCTATTTATCTATCTATTGGCTATTATGGAGGTATAAATACTAAAGCAGTGATTTCACTTAGGAAAATCCATAAATAGGCCCAAAATTGTTTTCTTTGTGTTTGTAAGTATCTCCTGAGAACTCAACTTCACCAAGGTTTGCAAGTGCTTTCTTGTTTTTATTCATTCTTACTCTTCATTTAAATAATGTAAATATTGTTATAATTTATTTTATTTATTTAATTTTTACTTATCTAGTATTAATTGGTGCATTTTCATATCTTATTTTGTAGACTAGATGAATGACTAGGTGAATTTTTACATTTTCTATTCTAGATGAACAAATGATAGCTCTTCGTGTAGACATCAACATGACATGCTAGAAACCTAGATAGTGACTTCATTTTCTTATCTCTAGGGTCCCATCATCTTTCTCATCTTTCAATGGAGAGTTCAATAGAGTTTGCTTGTCAAAAAACTCCAAGCTACATAGACTAAGATCACTATTTGGGACATACAAATTTCACTTTCTCATCATAGTGTCCTTTAGCAAGACTTACAAAATATACCTATAGAATATTTTTTGAATTCCATGAATGCGTCCACTATTATTACATTCTTCCATTCTCATTCTACTAATATCAGTTTGCATTCCTATAAACTCCCTTCTATCGAAGTTCAAAACAAAAATAATGCCCTTTATGAGTATTGTTGCTATAAATTGAATTGGAATTAAGAGAACCCTTATGGATAGTATCTATATGTTTAAATTCTATATTTTAAACCTCATTAATTCTCTTAATATTGATGCTTATTCTATTTCTCCATCAAATCTATCCATTAAAGTTTTTGATATCGCGGCTCACCTAACTCTAGTCACTACTACATTACATATTATATTAGGCCCTATTACCTTACCTACTAAGATTCATGTCATGCAATAGACTCTTTCTTATAATATTCTTTTTGTTATACCATGGATTCATGATATGGGCATAATTCCCATCCATCTTTCATCAATATCTTATTTTTTTCTTGTAATGGTCAAGTACATAAAATAATAGTTGATCCTAATCTATTTAAATATTTCAAGAGGTTGAATTGGATCACATTAATCCTACTCTTTGTTGGAGTAAATAATTTATATATTAATTATTCACTTAATTTCATTAATTCACTAAATAATTAATTAATTAATTATGAATAATTAACTAATACTTGCTGGATGGAAAGTAAAGTTCCTTAGTAGTGCAGGGAAGCTCCAACTCCTCACGGCTTCCCTACAGGGAATTCCTATGTATTTCCTATCCATGTTTAAAATATCTAGTGCCATGGGGGAAAAACTTGAGAAAATCCAAAGAACCTTCTTATGGATGAGCCTGGAGGAGAAAAAGCACCCTGCTTTGGTCAATTGGGATAGTGTGTGCTTACCCAAGTCAATGGGAGGCCTGGGTATAAGAAAGATAAATGCCCTGAATAAGGCGCTAATGGAAAAAATTGGATGGACCCTGGCTAAAGGTGAGGCGGACTGGTGTAACATTATCAGAGCAAAGTACCTGGATTGGGAGAAATTATATTACAATTTGAGTACGGTCGACCTTCCCCAAGGCTCTAAGCTATGTAATAACATCCTGAAAAGAAGATTGATAGTAAGAGAAGGATTGAAATGGCAACTTGCAAAATGGTAGGAAGGTTAGATTCTAGAAAGACGTTTGGGCGGAGGACAAACTCTTGGCTAGCACTCGTTTCCACCAAATTATGCACCATCTAAAGGAACTCCTAGGGGATTACATAGCTAATTATATGGAACCAGGAAGGAGAGGATGGAGGAACATTGTCCAAGTCTTCAACAACAGGCCTAACCTAGTTCCCATAGCTCAGGACCTTTAGAACATTATGTTGGAAGGTAGAATCCCTCTAGCCTCTCATGAAGACAACTTTATCTAGAAAGAGACCCAATCAGGCACCTTCTCAATCAAATTTGCTTACAGACAACTCCTGAGACCCCCTGCTGATGTTGAGTGCTGGAAGAAGATATGGAACCCTCAGCTAATCCCTAAAATTAATTTCTTCTGGTGGTCCCTAATGCATGGTAAAACCCTCACTTTGGATAACCTAAAAAAGAGGGGTTTCCATCTCCCCAACAAATGCAGCCTATGTAAAGCTAACGAGGAAACTATTGACCACCTGTTTGTTCTTTTCCCCTTTGTTGAACATCTATGGATTAACACCCTCCAGAAATGTGGTCTCTATTGGGTCTTCCAGAATGACATTAAATAGTTTGTTTTTGTATGGAATCCCCCCTCCCATCACCCCCTCATCATCCAATTATGGAGACAAATACCGCCACACATCTGCTAGGCTTTATGGAGAGAGAGAAACAACAAAATTTTAGAGACACTAAAACCCCTCCTGATAGTATTGCTCACATTTTCTTTAAGATGATCTCTGGAAACATAGTGGTGACAAAATGGAAACCCCCCCCTAATCCCCCTAATTGGATAGAGAAAAAAATTGTTGAAAGTTGGAAGCTCCACCCAGAGTTTGAAATCTTCAAAAACAGTGCCAAAAACAAAAGGAGATTGAACAAATGGTCAACCCCAAAATTATACTAGTATAAGCTGAACTTTGATGGTTAAGCCCAAAATACCTGTCAAGCGGGGGGTGGAATCATCCGTGGCCATTTGGGGAGCACAGTGGCAGCCTACGCGGGAAACCTAAAGAACAATACTGTCACTCAAGCGGAGGGAATGATCCTCCTATGGGGTCTGAAATTTGCCAATTCCATAGGAATTAAACAACTAGAAATTGAAGGAGACTCATAGATTATTGTGGAAATAGTGAAAGGGAGATCTACTATTGGTTAGAGAGTGGAGTCCATTTTGAGGGATGTCAGGAGCCTACTGGCCAACCTAGATGGCTTCATCATCCGACATGTCTTTAGAGAAGGAAACAAAGCTGTCGACTCCATGGTGGTGGTGGGAAGGCTGCAAAATGACTTATGATCTTGGAGGGACCCCAGTCTGTTGCTAGTTACCACCAAGATGATCTTGGAGTGGGAAAAAACCTATGTCCAAGATGGAACTTGTTTATCCATCCAAAGATGAAGAAAACCAACTTTCAAATTTTAAGTTGGGATGGGAATCCTACCCATTATGAACCCAGGTTGCCATGTAGCCACGAAAGGCTTAGTCACCACCCTCACAAGGGATGAATTTATGATGAGAGTACAAATATCGAGAATGATTATTCCCTAATTATTACCTAGATGAAGCCAACTGGTGGTGATAACGGCAAAGGAAAGGAAAGGTCAAATCACACTAGCTCGATTGAAGGTCTGCATGTTCCTAGTAGATTTCCCAATTTTGATATCTACTTAGACATAAGAGATAATAATCACCCCAATTATTACATCCTCTTATCTCAAGTTCAGCATAGATTTTATATCAACTTTGCCTTAATTCTGCCTCGGCTTTGCGTTTTTGCTAGAAGGACTCACATTCACTCTGTTAAGCTAGAGGAACTGAGAATGGGGGGGACAAACTCAGACTAGAACCCGATAAAGTGGATGAATTTAAGCTAAACCGACGGTGTGGCTCGTCTGCTCGGAGGAAGACATTGATAAGTTCATGGAAAATATGAAGGGAAACGATGAAAGAATCTCCAAGCAATTTGTGACTTTCTAGGAAGACAGGAGAGTTACCATGGGGGGTATCTCATTCAAAACCAATGAAGAGGTCATAGCTTAGGTGACAGGTCTTTCTATGGAGGGGAGGGAATGGAAAAAGAAGATTCATATTGCAGATACCACCAACCTAAACCAGTTCTTCTACGAGGGCGAAAACCCTGTTAAGAGGGCTGGCAGATTCAACCGGGAGGAGCTCCCTCCCCCATGGGATGAGGTATGTTATTTTGTGATGAAGTATTTCACGTTGGAGGGAAGGTATGGTATCTTCTATTACTACCATCTCCCTTTCCTTAACCATTTGAGAAATAATGACTATATTTCCATTCTGTTTTTCTTGCTGCATTCTCTGGACGCTAATGTTAAGGACATTATTGAAGCTAAGAAAAAGGGCAAAGATTTCCCTATCCTCCACCAGGGCCTCATTCTTCATTTGTACAACTTCCACCTCTCTCTCCATCTGCCTCATTCCATCTTTGTCTAGAATGTGACTAATACGAGCCCTTTGATCCACCCTTATGCTAAAAATGATGCTAGCCCCCCTTGACTTCCAGAAATTGGCTCTTGCAGCAAGAAAACTAAAAAACACTCCCCTGAAGAGGTCAAAACTCCAAAGAAAATTAGAATCTAGGAGATTGATTCTGACATGGATATCACAGATGAGGCCAATACCCCCCGTCGCTTTAGTAGGCTTGCTTCTAAACCCTCAGAAAAATATCTGAGAGACCCCTCCTCTTCGCATGACACTGGAAATTCCATCCCAACTAATAATGTGGTTTTTATCCACCATAACCCGACCTCTCACTCTGTCAGCTCCACCTAGGCTTCTGAAAGCCCCACTTCTTCAAAGTGTCTGAAGCCTACACATTTCCCCTCCCTGAATTTTAGACTGGATAAAATGATGGTTGTGGAGGAGGCAAGTATCATAAAAGAGGAGGAAAACAACTTGGCGGAGTTGGAGAAAAAGATGGTGTACCTTTCTGATAATGTGCAGGATATCACCAGTAGACTGGAGGTGGCAGAGTCCAAAATGCATGATGTTTCTAAATTCGTGTTGAATATAATGCACTGCTCGGTTACCACTTTGTGCCTCATGCAGCAAAGTGCATCCAAGGGTAAAGGAAAGGATGATGAGGACTACAAGGCCCTGTTCAAATTCCTCACCAAGGAATGGGCAAGAAAGCTCCTCCCCAAGAGGAGCCATGGGAAAAAGAAGTAATTCTCTGAATGTGGTGGAAAGCTAGTTTTTTGTCTACGTTTAGTAGCCTATGGGCGAATAGCGTAAGCCTATGTTTTTGTTTGAATTTCTATGTTTATTGCCCTATGTGGCAAATGTCTAAAACTCCGCTTATTACTACTTTATTTCTGCTAAACTCTCGTAGAATGATAATTGTTTTTGATAGAGGTAAAAGGATGTAACTCCACTGATTATATGTGGACAATGGTCCTACCACTATTCTCCTTATTGTTCCTATGGGTCAGCCCCCTTGTTTCTTGGCTGCTTTTAATATCAAAAACTAATATTTATCTCCATGCATAATGCAAACTAGGAAAAACAAACCATGTTTAGCTTTTTGAGAGTTTCATGCATTTAATTAATCTATTATGCTATTTGTGCATACATGACTAATTCATGCATTCTATTTTAACTCTTAGTCTATCTTGTAGACTCCACCATTTAGGGTTTCTATCTTTAGAGTTAGATTTCTTTATAAGGATATTATATCCTTCATTGTAACTCAAGCAATAAGCAATAAGCAATTTCAAAGCAATACATTCAGTTATTGTTTATTATCTTCAATTCTCTTTGCTATTCAACTTTCTCTTTATGTGTGATAGGTATTCTTGTAGAAGATAACTGGGCTTGTGGGATTCACATTTCATGGATTCTAACATGGTATCAGAGCACCAAATTTGAAGGTTCTTGTTTGCTATTTTTTTGAGATTATTTGCATTTACATAACAGATTGTTCATCTTGGGTTAATTTAGAGCTCACCATTAGTTCCAAAAGGCTCAAGAAAGTCAGGATCGCCTTTTGTTTCACTGAAATCCGATATACAGAGTCCATTTTGCAAGGGTTTGAAGTTCGAGGGTTTTTTCTTTGTTCTAGAGGGTACCAAAAAATTCAGAGCATTTTGGGCCCCAAAGGATCTCATAGTTGGATTCAGAAGGTCGATTCCATGAATTTTGATATGTAATTTGCCTATTTTCAATGAAAAGGGGCATCTAGACCATGATTTTTTATTGGAACATTTTTCGAGGCACAAAAATCCATACGGCCGTACCTGCACTTGCATCGGAAATGTTTTCCAATTTTTTTTAAAAAAATAATTCACTGCTAGGTTTTTAATTTTTTTCAGAAAAATTAAAAAAATCAAGTGGGTGCATGCTATTTCAAAAAGATTAATTTTTTAATCAATTAAAATAAGTCAAATTACCTTCAACAGCTTTTCCAGTCGCTAATATCAGCATGACATCATGATGACATCAGCGATACAGTCAACATACATGGCCCCTTTGGACCATCTTTGTGCCCTAAAAGAGGGGATTAGTTTTTTGCTCATAACTTGAGCATACAGAGTCAAAATACGACAAACCATATATTGTTGGAAAGCTCTTTCCAAACCCTATCCAGACATGGAAGTATTTTTTTTTGACTTTTTAATTTCATAAGTTTGTTTTCCAGTTGAAGTCATAAGTTGTTGTTTTCACTCCAGGGGGCATATCTTGTGCATCTGAACTCCATTTTTCACAAATGAGATATTGTCGGAAAGGTGATTCAGAGCTCTATCCATAACTTAGGTCCATTTTTGTAGATATATTTATAGCCCATTGTCTCTTCCTTATGAAGTAATCAGTAACTTCCTGGCCCTATTCTGCCCTCCTATGATCCAAGCTCTATTTGGCACAAATCTCTATTTTTTTGCATCATGGAGAATAGCATTCAGATTATTAGTACTTTTCATACTTCTCCCTTGTCAACATTATGGGGGGGTTTCTACTATTGGTGCTAATGCTTCCTTGGTTTCACGATGGAGTATTCTATGTATTTAGTAATTGTTCCTATGTACTAGGAGATGTAGGGCCATTTACCCATGCATTGTATGTGAGATGGAACACTTATGTATTTGTTCCTATGTACTATGAGATGCGACAATGATTTACCCATGCATTGTCAGTAAGATGGAATACTTACCATATCGACACTCTTCCATTCCTATTTCTAGAGGTTAGATTTTCAACATCATAGCAGTCATTCTACGACAACATTTGCAACTTCTTCATGCTTTAATGTTTCTTCATGCTTGTCTTTTGTTTTTCTTTTGGAGAGGAGTTTTATTCTCATTATGTGTTTTCTCTTGTGCTCCATTTCTGAGAAATTTCCATGCTTGTTCATGGGTACCTCATTAGGCTTTAGGCCGGGACCCATCTTGCATTCATCTTTGCATGCTTTTTTCCTACATCTTTTTTGCCTCTCTCCTAGTTGTGCATTCAAAGGGGGTGTTGGAGTGAATAATTCATATATTAATTATTCACTTAATTATATTAATTCACTAAATAATTTATTGTTTAATTAATTAATTATGAATTATAATTAATTAATATTTATCTCCATGCATAATGCAAACTAGGAAAAACAAACTATGTTTAGATTTTCAAGAGTTTCATGCATTTAATTAGTCTATTATGTTATTTGTGCATACATGACTAATTCATGCATTCTATTTTAACTCCTAATATATCTTGTAGACTCCACCATTTAGGGTTTCTATCTTTAGAGTTAGATTTCTGTATAAGGATATTATATCCATCATTGTAACTCAAGCAATAAGCAATTTCAAAACTATATTTTCAATTATTGTTAATTGTCTTCAATTCTCTTTATTGTTCAATTTTCTCTTTATTGTTAGGCACAATATAGAAAGCTAATGTACTGAGAGGGGAGGGGTGAATCAGTACTCCAAAACTTTTCTTTTGTAATAACCTTACTGTTATGCATAAATAGAATAGTGCAGTAACATAAAACAAAACTATAATCAATAGATAACATTCATACATGATTCACTCCATAACACATATATTTTGGTCACGCAGAAACTCTTGGTTAGAGAGAAAATCTGCGGTGGGGATGGCACCCACAACTTCACTACTGCAATAATAAAGAATGCTCGGTTAGAGCTACATTTAGCTATTTCTGATAGCTTACCCCATTAGGAGTATTAAGATCAGTTAGATCTACCTTACTAAAGGATTTATACAACACTATATAAGTGTAGCACCTGGTTAAAGGATTTACAATTTATAGACTTGGTTAGAGTCTTTTACCCTGTTAAAGGTTTCTCTTACAACTTCAAAATATTACAATATAATCATTACAAATATCTGCAACTTTACATCTGAAATGCTAAAGCAGATTCTATGTGCTCTGAATAAGATTACCTAGCTTGTAGCATACCTTGGTAACCCATAATGAAACTCGGTAAACCCTTCTGTTTACTCTATTCTCTGACTGTTCACTGATAACCTTCTCAGTGACCTCTCTGTGTCTCTATAATAGTCTTCCTTCATGCATACACACTACTATCTCATTGCATCTCTTATCACATCATATCATGTCATATATCTAACCCTAGAATCATGCTGTATATATAGATCTCTTATAGCAGTGATCTGATTTATTACTTCAATCTTACAAAAAGATTCTTCGATTAAACAAAATATCTCATAGGTTAGATTGATCATGTAATCATACACAATCTCCTAGTGCAATTTCCAACACAAAAATGGTTAGATGTGCCTCGATCTTGTAACATATTTTCATGTGCATGTCCAGGTTCAATGTATCTAGTAAGACATTTTACTCAGTGAGTTAATTATACCACTCGGTAGCCATGAACCTTTACTTGGTAAACAACTAGGTGAATACTGTGTTCTGTGACTGCTTTCTTCAGTAACCGACTAGATTGTTCATACCGACTTCTCTATGTGTACTGACTGCATGATTCGGTAATACTAACCGACTAGAATACAGTATGACTTTGGATATGAAACTAATGGCAATTTGATAAGTAGTAACAATCTCCCCTTTTGACATTAGTTGAGATGTTTGACAAAAACTACTTACAAAGTCATAACTAAAAAAAATATACTTGACAAACTGACTATACTTGACAATATGTACAATAGTCAATAGTATATACAGATATACTCCCCTTATCATTATCCTGTACATAACTCTAAATTTGCATGTTTGATTGGGTTCTGTATTGTACTTGTGTACTCTGAATGCTCTGTATATTCTTCTTGGTAGACTCCCCTTGTATATAATACTCAAAATTGTGTTATCAAAACTGTACTAGTCTCCAAGTGTAGAATTACCCCCCCTTTGCCGGGCTTTCCTCTCCTGTGTAGTAACATAAAATTACTCCCCCTTTTTGACAAACATTAAACACTTAATTTGCATTCGGAGGCGGTAACTGATCAAAAATAGTTTTATACTTGGTCCGGGCGTCAGTGAGGGCGACTGAGAGTGAGTCCTTGAGACTTTCCATTAATGAGTTCTATGCTTGAATATCAGATAAGAGTGATATCAAGCCATCAAGAGTGCTTCCCTCTTGGGTAGTTGATAAGCTTTTAGCTTGGTTAAGCTGCTCTTGGACTGATGAGAGATGAGGAAGGAATAATGTTTGAAGGGTCATTATATCCATCCTAATTGTATGCTCTTCATTCCTCAGTTCTAACTGTTGAGCCATGAGCTGTTGTAGCTTTTTGAAAAAGGTTTGAATTGAATTAGGCTCAGTGGTCAACTTGGAGGAGAGATCGGTGATCTCTTTCTCAATTGCATCAGTTTTATTTTTGATGTCTTTAATAAATAAAGAAAATGTACACAATTTCTGGAATAAATAAAGAATGTGCTTGAGTTGAGGGGTCAACTCAGCAATGAATTTGACAAGTTTTACCTTGGCAACAACAATTGATTTTTGGACTTCCTCTATCATTTTTGCTGTGAGCTCTTTATCCTTGAGCTTTCTTAGGTATTCGGATGCATCAACTCCAGATGTTTCAATCTGATTAAGGAGTTCATCCAATTGAATATGGATGGCTGCATTGGTTGACACTATTGCTGATGGTAGCATTTCTGTGAGTAGTGTTCTAACCTTTTGAAGTACCTTGTTCTTTTTCTGTATTGCCAATTGTTTCTCCTATTTGGCCTTTGCTTTGCATAGTTCACCAAATTCAGTGAGTGCTTGCCCTTTTAATTTGGAGATGTCGACATTGGGCAACACGATCAGTTTAGATAAGTCAAATTTAAAACCATTCTTTCTCACCTTTTTCTCTTTTCCTTTTGTCTGGGGCACTAAGACAAGTGCTTTTGAGGCTTGCTGTCCCTCGGTAGGTTGCTCAGTAGATGCAACACTTTGCACTGTTCCTGTAGCAGTTGCAGTGTCTCTGGATGGCTCGGTGCTAGGGGTCTCTGCTATAATATTTGATGTGCTTGTCTATCCCTGAGATGATTGATCTTTTGTTGTGTCTACTACAGCTTCAGACTTGTTACATGTATCTTCTGTAGCTTCAGATTTGTTACCTTCGGTAACTTGTTCGGTGTCCTTGGGGGCTTCGGTTGGTACTATTGGCTTCACCGACGGATAAGGCTGAACTTGTTCTAAGACCAATTCACTAGACACAAGTTTTGCATAAGTGGTGCCTTCAATCATTTCTTGCTCCGGTGCGGCTTCATCCATTACATCTTCATCAATTTGTATTGTGTCAATCGGGTCTGGACCTTGCTCGGTGACATCAACAATTTCAATTTGAGATTGTTCACCAACATCCTTTTGTTTGAAGATCTCTTGCCACTTGGCCTTAGTCTCATTCTCCACATCAATATATAGCCCATTCATCAATTTTAAGGCTCTTTGTTTCACAAGAAATTTTGAATTGTATGTGGACAAATGCTCCTTGATTTCAGCTACGGACATGTCAGGAAATAAGTGGACAAGACTTCTTTCTCTTATTTGTCTCTCTGAATCCATTTCATATTTCCATCTATTATCAATATGTGAGTAGAGTTCACTTGGAAGTGACTTTGCTAGTTCCAATGGTGCTAACCGAAACTTCAGAAGTGTACATATGATAGCTTCTTCAATATGTCATTTCTCATCATTGTTCCTAGACTCATACTTAACATATCTGAATCTTGCAAATCCACCGTATTCCTTGGGATTGGTACAAAAGTTTTCAACACTGTGAATGTTTTCCTTTTTGCTCTTCACAATCTGGAATTTGTTAGCATCATCAGACTCTCTATCACTCAACTCTTTTGCCAAAATGAGTCTCCAAGTAGATTTCTTGTAAGTCTTTGTTACCTTAGGAGCAACAACAGTCTTTTGTTTCTTGCTCGGTGATGCACTTGATGCTCTGGTGTTTGGTCTCTTTGTTGGTGGAGTCAGTAGGGCCTTTGTAATGTCCCGATTCTTTCTTTTTAGAACTTTTCCCTTTGGCAACTCTGTGCTCAATGTTATTGCAGCCTCCTGTGCTTTTGATTCTTCCTCGGTAATGACAAGATTACCTTTGATAGGTGTAGATGAAGATTCTTCTTTGAATTTCTCAGACAAAGCTTTTATCATCTTTGTTTCTTTCCTTGTAGCCTTAGGAACTACAATGCTCATTTTTACTTTCTCCTTTACCTCTTCATAGGTTCCATACCTTAGTTCAGTTGCATGCCTTGGCAATGATAGGTAGGCATCAATTTGTTGTTGTGTGATGTCATAATCAATTTCATAACCAATTGGTTGCAATGACTGAATCCTTGGTTCAATAACATTTACATAGCAGTAATCAGTGTCAACTTCAAAACAAATATTGTCCTTGTATTTTTCAACCAGTTGTGGTGGGATCTTGTACCTGTTGTGCATTTTCTCTTGGAATTTGCTAAAGTAATCATCCATGACATCATTCAAGTTATCTCCTAACTTCTTGATGTAATCATTGATCTGGTGGGTGATAGGTTGGTGTAGCTCCCATACTACTTTATCGACTGAGGGAAAGAACTTTTCAAAATAGAAAAACATACAGACAAGTAGTGAACAGAACTTGAGTGTGTTTGCCGAGTTGTTCTTCTTCAACTTGCTTATGGTGTTTAGGTTCTCAAATAAGTTCTTTAGTAGTACTTCACACAAGTCTACTTTCATTCCCTTCTTTACTATTTTGTAGGCCAGGTCCACTGTAGCACATGGTACACTATTTTCCCTTGCAGATTGGAAGAAATAGTAACCAATGACTTTGATTGCAAATTTCAGTTCAGCATCAGTGACATTATTCAATTTCAGTCCTCGGTAATCAGATTCTACTCCGATTAGACTGATTAGCTCCTTTTGTGATATCATTTTCTGTGCATGAGCATGATCATAGATGGGATATCTGATGATCAGGTGAATGACTTCCTTCGTGATCTTGAACGGTTGCTCTTGTAGCCACATGAAATCATCATGTACTCTACTCAGTACAAACTTAACCCATTAGGGTTTGAACACCCGAGGATAGACTAGGGCTTTAGTTAATCCCTTGATTCTGATATGTTCATATTTACTATCCTGTTTGTCGTCAGTGCACAGTTGATCATATGTGTTACTAATCTCTACATGACCGAGTTCCTCAACATGACACTTGGTAAAGAATCTAACATCTTCTACCAATAAGACTCGATCCGGGATGAGTGAAAATGCCGTTTTATCATCCGGTTCTGAGGTGACTTTAGGAGTTAGGGAATACTTCAGAGATGGCTTCTCCACATTTTGGACAACTATAGGGTCTTGGATCTTGGGCGCCATGGTAGATCTCGAGTAAAAATTCGACAGGTTATCCTTAGGGTTTACAAGTAGCTTACTCTTCACACTCGGTAGACACTAGCAATTTGACTAGATTAGAAACCAGCTAAACAGTGTGAATAGATTGATGTAAATACCTTGAAAATTCGCTTTGAATGAAATTTGGTCACTTTCATTCGCTCTGCTCTGCTTCTCGAAAACTTGGGTGAATGAAAATGACCGCGAAAATTCTTTTAAGTACTCAAAAATACCTTATCGGGCTCCATGTAGGTTAGATCATGGTATTAAATGCACTCGGTTCACCTTTTACCGATTTACTTCATTTTCTATTTTCACTGAATATTCAACTTTGCTTTGATAGCCGACTTGACAAGTTTCCTGTATAGTATACTAACTAACTAATTGTATCTTAACTATGTAGATTTTGAATTCTTGTTCATAATAAAATAGGAACTGTTATGATTTATCTTTTAAAGAATGCAGTCCCTTCATACCTTTTCTTGGCTAATTTGAAATAGGTGCACCTAACTCGGTAGGTAAGGTGCTTTCTTCATTAGACATAATTTCTTTCTTTTTCCAAATCATCTTGAATTTTTCTTTTATCTCCTCAGTGTCTCTTCTCGGTTGATCTCTGCAATCTCTAGCTAAATGTCCAGTTTTGTGACAATGAAAACATGCCATACCGGGATTTCTCCATGATCTTCGGTTGTTCATTCCAAACCTTATAAAATAGTTGGCACTTATATGTCCATATCTTCCACAACATTCACACCATATCCTCGTATTATAATCCCATGGTACCGCTGCATATTGTCGATGAGAATCTGTGTGAATTCGGTAACCTCTAGTGTTTGCTCGGTGTGGATACTTCATGTAGTTCTTTTTCTTAAGCCAGCATCTCTCGGTACTATGTCCATATCTATTGCATTTTTTACAAAACCCTTTGAATTTTTCCTTCTAATGGCTGTTAACAGACTTTGTTCTACATTGATTAGGTATGTGACCATATTTATTGCAATTATAACAATATCCATTGGACTTAGAGATATTCAGTTGCTTACCTTTTCTGATCTGGCATATGTTGGTAGTATGACCTTGATTTCCACAGTAGTAGAAAATAGGCTTCTTCCTTTTGATGTTATTTCTTTTTTCAGCTTGTTTTGATGATACTCCTTTCTCGGTAGTATTATTTCGTTTATAACCGAGTCCTCCATCTTTGTAGAGTCTTCTTGTATTCAGTTGCTCATCCAACATCTTTGATGCTTCATAACTCTTCTCCAATGATTCTTTGGATTTCTTTTCTGTTTCAAGTTCACCAGTCAACCTTGATACTTCAAGTTTCAATGATTGATTTTCATCATTCTTCAGAATTGCTTCATGATGTGCATAACCTAGTTGATCTGTCATATTTTGTTGAATACCAGTTAACCTTATGATTTCATTATCCTTATTAGATACTAGTGCTTCAAGTTGTTGTTTCTCTCTTTGTAGATCTCTTGCTTTATCCTCAACTCTCCTTAATGCATCTAGATTTTCAGTCATTTGTGTACTGAAATGTTCATGTTCTCTTTTCATTGCTTTTAGTTGATCAACCAATGCTTTGTTCTTTTCTGTCAACATTCCAATCATTTCTTCAGTTTCTTCAGATATACTGTTCTCAGATGATGTCTCGATTTGTTCCCCTAGCTCTTGAGAATCTTGCAAGTCATCATATAATCTTCTCCTTACTTTCAGAGATTTTTGCATTTGCCTCTGCATGTTTGCAATCACTTGATTTGCATTATCTAGCTCTTCTTGAAGATGCACAATCCTCCGAGATTGTTTGTAGCCTTCCATTGCTAAGATCTTTCTCTTCAGGTGGTTAAACCCTTTTCCAAGATTCAAGCTTTGATACCAATTGTTAGGCCCAATATAGAAAGCTAATGTACTGAGAGGGGAGGGGTGAATCAGTACTCCAAAACTTTTCTTTTGTAATAACCTTACTATTATGCATAAACAAAATAGTGCAATAACATAAAACAAAACTATAATCAACAGATAACATTCATACATGATTCACTCCATATCACATATATTTTGGTCACGCAGAAACTCTTGGTTAGAGAGAAAAACTGCGGTGGGGATGGCACCCACAACTTCACTACTACAATAATAAAGAATGCTCGGTTAGAGCTACATTTAGCTATTTCTGATAGCTTACCCTGTTAGGAGTATTAAGATCAGTTAGATCTACCTTACTAAAGGATTTATACAACACTATATAAGTGTAGCACCTGGTTAAAGGATTTACAATTTATAGACTTGGTTAGAGTCTTTTACCCTGTTAAAGGTTTCTCTTACAACTTCAAAATATTACAATATAATCATTACAAATATTTGCAACTTTACATCTGAAATGCTAAAGCAGATTCTATGTGCTCTGAATAAGATTACCTTGCTTGTAGCATACCTCGGTAACCCATAATGAAACTCGGTAAACCCTTCTGTTTACTTTGTTCTTTGACTATTCACTAATAACCTTCTCGGTGACCTCTCTGTGTCTCTGTAACAGTCTTCCTTCATGCATACACACTGCTATCTCATTGCATCTCTCATCACATCATATCGTGTCATATATCTAACCCTAGAATCATGCTATATATATAGATCTCTTACAGTGGTGATCTGATTTATTACTTCGATCTTAGAAAAATATTTTTTGATTAAACAAAATATCTCATAGGTTAGATTGATCTTGTAATCATACACAATCTCCTAGTGCAATTTCCAACACAAAAATGGTTAGATGTGCCTAGATCTTGTAACACATTTTCATGTGCATTTCCAAGTTCAATGTATCTAGTAAGACGTTTTACTCGATGAATATCAACTCGATGAGTTAATTATACCACTCGGTAGCCATGAACCTTTACTCGGTAAATAGCTCGGTGAATACTATGTTCTGTGACTGCTTTCTTCAGTAACTGACTAGACTGTTCATACTGACTTCTCTGTGTGTACCGACTGCATGATTTGGTAATACTAACCAACTAGAATATAGTATGACTTTGGATATGAAACTAATGGCAATTTGATAAGTAGTAACATTTATGTGTGATAGGAATTCTTGCATAAGATAACTAGGCTTGTGGGATTCACATTTCACAAATTCTAACACTCTTTACTCTTTTTATAATTCTATTGATTTTATGTACAAGACTATCAAACACCATATACAATCTCTATTGATCATGATGGACCTTCTTCTTCTAAAAATTCATGTATTGGTGATGATTGAGTCTCCTTAGATTTTACCCCTTTTAGATTGGTGAATATATGGTTGACCCTTCTCACTCTAACATTCCTACATTTAATAAGAATCAACATTCTCATTCTAGAATTAATCCTTCTTCTTATATAATTTTTTCTACTACCTCTACAACATATGCATATAGTTCCCATTATTCCAAGGCTAGTGATGTTGAATCTCCTCCTCTCTTTTCCTCTTTCAATTGGATACATGTTATAGGTTTGGGTTTGAAATTCCCTTCTAAACATGGATATAAAGGAAATGGTATTAGGTTCATGGAACAAGGATTCAATCTCATTGTGGCATTGAAACCACACTTTTCTATAATGGGCATAGTTTTTTGACCTTCTATTCTATTTGCATTTCCGTCTCCATTGATTAATACCTCTATGTTTTCATCCTTTTATAAGTTCAACCTTTCTACAAGGGAGAAAAGGTTGCTTCCTACTCCTCCTTCTCCTCCTCTATCTAAACAAGAGAACATCATCTTGAGATTTCTCAAGATCTTCTTGATTACTCTTCCTCCTCCTACACATAAGAAATTCATAAATATGTTTATACAAAAATTACTTTATGTGCATATAATAAAATTTCATGACCATTCCACTAACAAAATTTGAGCCTTGAATGACCAAATACAACACATATTAAACATAGGTGGCACCATCCTTCATCTTAATGTACTTACCTCTTCTTCAAATGATACATGATATTTTGGATCACATCTATCTTTCTCTCTTATCTTCTTGCATGAGGTCTTTACACCTCCATCTATTATGTTTCTATCCATTATATGGCACATGTAGCTTTGTTTTTTTTTTTTAATGTTATTTATAATGGTATCATGTGCATCCATATTCTTCTTTAATAACAACACATTATTATTTCTTGTGTTGTTTTCTCACCCATATTTTAGAGGCAATGAGAATATATTTTGGGTGCATCCATTCTTACTAAGGATTTGTCATTTTATTTCTTCTCATTTTTTCATTTCCTTACAATATTTTCTTACCATACACTACAATTTCTTCATAACCCAAATAGAGAAGCCTATACAAATAAGTATTTAGAATCCACATGCAATAGAATAGATAACATAAAATCAAAGATGACACAAGATATACCTAGGGAAAACCTCAAGAGGGAAAAAACCTAGCCTCCAGAAGCCATAAAGAAGTATCATAATATTACATAATGCATGAACATAAATGTCTATCACTAGGCTCATTTTTAACACCAAACAAAGTGTTCCTATGATAACCTTTAACATAATATATAACAACACATCCAATCACATAAGAGTGGTCAATACCAGCACTGAACCAATTAATACTAAACTAGAATTACATTTCTTTGATTATATCTGTAGACACCTAAAAATGGTCAACGCTTGCGAGGTCATACTTTAACATTTGTGCATTGCCTCATTTTAGGTTTTTGCGTCACATTAACATTTCTTCTATGTCACGCACTTGGTTTGTATCATTTGCGAACATCGAGTCATTCTTCTACATTCTTCATTTGTCTCGCTTTCGAATTTGGTCTTGTCGACAACACTATCCAATCATGATTTTGATCGATTTTATCCTATCGCATCAATGTGCGTGCTAATTTGTTATCATTTTGGACATCGTCAATCCAAATTAGGGTTTTGTCCTCTTATCAATCTTATCATCAATCTTATCATTTTGGACATCGTCAATCCTAATTAGGGTTTTGTCCTCTTATCGATTTGTCATCAATCTTTATCATTTTTCAATCTTGTCATTTTGCGATCGATTTGTCATCGGTCGTTGTCATGTTCGATCTTGTCATTTTGCGATTGATTTGTCATCGATCATGGTCATTTTCAATCTTGTCATCTTGCAATCTATTTTGTCATCGATCCTTGTCCTCTTGTCAATTTTGTCATTTTGCGATCATTTCGCTATCGATCATTGTCTGTCTCAATTATGTCAATTTGGATCAATTTGTCATTGTTCCTTGTCAATTGGTGCATTTAGCAATCAAATCATTTATCACATTGGTCCTTTGTTAAATCAAAATCATGATCGACATTAATTATCTTCAATCAAGACCTAATTGTCATCCTCGCATTGCTAATTCACCTTCTAGGGTTTCATGATTTCATCATTTAACCTTGCTTATCATTTTCTTCCTTTAGGATTAATAAATTACTTATTTATCCTAAGTCTTCTCATTACAATTAAATCTTCATTTAATTGGCTAATTATTCCTCTTTGTGAATTGATTAATAAATGAAAAATTATTAATTAATTCACTAATTCCTAATTTCTAATTTTCTTCAATTTCAATTTTCTAATTTTCTTAATTCCTAATTTCAATTTTCCTCCAATTTTCTCCTAAATTCATGGAAATGACATGTCAATTTGTCATAAATTTGTCATAATTGACAATCAATCAATTTTGACATAGAAGTTGTCATAATTTGTCATAAATTATCAATCAACAAATTGTGCATAGAAAGTGCATAATTTGTCATAATTTGTCATAATTGACATAATTGATTTGCAATTTCCATTTGAATTGAATCATGCTAATCTTGTCATCTCTCCAATTCTTCTATAAATTGGATGAATTTCTTCAATCAAACCCCTTGATTCTGAATCCTTAATCAGACTATCGAATTTACGCTTCTAGTACTCTTGATCAATAATCCATGTCAATCTTGCTTTCAATTATGTGTGTGCACTTGTAGGTGAGATCCACAATCAAACCATTTGAAGAGGAAAGAAGAACAATGGAGCCACATGAAGGAGCATTCAAATCACATCTTTGGTTTGCATATTCTTTGCTTTTGAATGTTTTTTATTTCATGTCTCTATTGAATGTGTTTAGGATTAGATAATTGCATTCTAGCTTTTTATGATTAGACAATAATTAGTTTTCATATTTTCTTGTGATGATTTCCTATTTCCTATGCTACATTAATTGGTGAACCCGACGTGAACACTAACCATCTAACCCTTTAACTGTGTTTTGGAGTGCTTTGAAGTTGATTTGCAAGTCAAAAACCCAAAAACAGGGCCGTGCAGGGTATTCTGGAGACTTCTGTGCCTGTGTAAGACAACATGCACCTGTGTTGAGCATTCTGTGCTTGTGTAGAGGAGATTCTATGCCTGTGTCCTACATTCTGCACCTGTGTCATGAGTTCTGCGCCTGTGTAAAATCCAGAACAGAGGTAAAAAAATGCAGTGTTTACTTGAAATTTGTTGTGTTTTTGCATTCTGTTTTCTGTGCTTTGGATTTTGGTACTAATTATCTGTGCAGAATCTTGGCATACGCATGGCAAAGACAATAAATCAAACTACTAACATGCTTTGTGCAGATTCGAAAGTCAAATAATAAGCGTATCAAACTCCTAACTTGGGTTTTTGCAGGTTGCCTTGGAGAAACAATCAAACTTTGTGTTTGCATTTAATTTTTAGGCACCTAGTGGTTTCTAAATAGGTTGGAATGAACATTTGTTTGCTTTGATTGTTGAGTATGACATTGGAGTAGGAGAGTATGCTCTCATCCTTCTTAGGGTGATCAGAAATCCAGATCTTCGATACCATGCTTGTGTTGTTGATTGTGTGTCACATTTAGAGGGCCTGCCTTCCCGACCACTTTGCTTTTGCAAGCAAGTGATAATCGTGAGAAGGGAACGACCCAAAGTGAGTACGGCTAG
The DNA here is from genome assembly GCF_030272615.1 of Cryptomeria japonica. Taxonomy (NCBI): domain Eukaryota; kingdom Viridiplantae; phylum Streptophyta; class Pinopsida; order Cupressales; family Cupressaceae; genus Cryptomeria; species Cryptomeria japonica. The sequence goes on from NC_081413.1 coordinate 611,776,642, forward strand.
AATTCCTTGGCATTCTAACTCACTATAAAAAAATACCTGATGAGCGAAAGCTTTGAAGGAAGTGTTACGTGGGAATTGCAGTTACTTGGGAAGTGATGACCCTTGAAACTCTTTCTCATATCAACATCTAAGTAGGGCCTCTTGGTCTAAATCGTGCTTGTGCGACTACATTTGTTTGGTATCTTGATGGGCTTAATGTCTCAATCATGCTTGCGTGACATCAAGGAGTAACGCTTAACAGAAATCCTTACTACATACCTTGTTTTTAGAGGACAAAAACCCTTCTAGTTGCTTGAGAAGGACAAATTCGGATACTTGGAAGAGATACTAAGTTCGCCATGGGGAGATTTCCATGGGGATTGATGCTTGGCTGCCCTGAGAAGTGAGTGCCGTGGAGGGGAGCCCATGGTGTCAAGCATCTATGTACTCTCCTTGAATCCCATAATGAGTCTACCTCTCAAGTACCTAATGTCTTTGCCTACCATAAGAAATGTGGGAATGAGCATGATTGTCTTGAGTCTAAGTTGCAATATCTTGTATTCTTTGATTGTCAAAAGTTGAATTTTATCTCATTTCAAGAACAAGGCAAATTGATCTAACATAAGATTAAACACAAGAGACATTCATCCAACAAAAGTTCAACAAGGTTCAAAACATATCTTCCAATATGATGATCAAACATTGTTCCAAATCTTGTCTTAACATTCATGTCACTTACATTTAGGTTCATCCTAGGTCGCATTTTGCAAAGTTCATTGTCAAGTACCAAGGTTAGGTTTCACCTAAGTCATACTCCTTTTCATATCAATAAGGGTCATCCATTTGCATGTGTCCTCTTGCATAAGAGTAATATCATTTCATAATTAAACCTTAGGTTTCATCTTAGGTTGACATTGTCATACATTTGCATTTGCATATCCTAAGTCTCTTCATTAAGCTTAAGTCATTGTCATATCATATTAGGGTCATTTGCATATTAATTGTCCCTTTTCATATAGTGTCAAAGCTAGGTCTTGTCATACTTGAGTAATCCAAATCTTTGATAAACCCTAAGTCATTGTTAAGAAGTCTAGACCTTATCAAATCTTTTGTCCTTTCGTCATCAATATCATTTCGTCAAACCTAGCTTAGTATCTAGGCATATAGGGGAGACATTTCCATCTTGTCCTTTGTCAATTAAGTCCTTTTTTCCTTTGAGGTATAGACACCATTTCAATTTCCTAAGGGTCTCTTTTAGATTTGCATTCATAAGTTTGTCAAAATCTTCAAAAACAACCAAAAACATAGATTGCATTTTCATTTATTTAGTTTGCATTTAGTTGCATATCATATATTGTCCTTGAAAAATTCCAAAAACATTGCATTTGCATAAGTGACATTCCTGTTGAGACAAGATCAAGATCTAAGAAGATGAGTGAACCAATGTATCAACCCATGGACAACATAGCAAATTCGCAATTTCAAACTAGTCAAACAGTGCAAGTTGAAGGTTCATCAAACACATCTCTACCACCATATGGAATGGTTCAACTTGGACCACCACCATTATATGAACCAGTGTTTGTACCTATGAAACCAGGACATGGGAGTGTCCCACCAACTCCAAGAGGAAATGCACCTTTCAACTGGAATCAGCCCAGCTTGCAACATGAAATACAAACATTGTATGAAGAACCAACTCTCTCAAAAGAATTTGTTTTAGATCAAGGCATTCACCAAGAAACAAATCCAATTATCCAACCAAACTCTTCATCCTATTCCGATGATTCGGATGATGTTGACATGTTCCTTCAAAATCCAAAGATAACAAAAAAGATGGATAAGTTCTTGAGTAAGGTCTTTAAGATGTTTCCACAAAAGTATCTTAACATGATGAGTAATGTGACCTCTTCAAGCGAACAAGTCAATGTGCAAAAACAACAAGGTGGTGAGTTGTTAAGTTTCTCTCCGCATCCAACTGAAGAAAATGTGCAACCTGAAACTCAGCCTACCTTAATGAGTAAACGTGCTTCAAAGGCATTGAGAGCGACTATTCCTCAAAAGTCACCATTTGAGACAATAAATAATCCTCTATTCAATGTAACACCTACAACGCAAGATCAAACAAAGACCACGCAAATATTGACAAATATCCATCAACAAGAAGTAGTTCCTAATATGCATAAAATTGGATCAAAATCTGAGATGCAGGAAAGCTTCATGACTGGAATACCTGATATCAATAATGTCCAAAGCAATTCCACGATGCAAAAAAGTTCTTATGTCCTGTTAAATTCAATATATTTGCCAAACACTATTGCGAAAGATCCTTCGATAATGGTGACACAAAGAGCTACGGATAGTGGTTTGTACCAACAACAATTGTTGCAATGATTGAATAATATACAAAAAGTGCAATCAAATGTACAAACAAGCAATGTACAACAACAAGAAGTTCGCATTCGACAACAAATTGCAGCGCCTTCGGCACCATTACAAGTTAACGCAAACTTGCAACCATCACAATGGATTGGACAAGCAACACATCAAGTTAATGCAAGTGCCATACCCCATCCTAAGGAGAAGCAACGAAAACCATCTAAACAAAGTTTTTACAATTAATGGGATATACACCATGACAACAATTGGCACAAAGTCAACATATTCCTATCTGTCAGCCTCAACACCAACATGTGCCACAATATGTGCCAAGGCAAACAAGCTATCCTACTTCACAACCGCAAGTGGTGCCTATGCAATATCAACAACCTACTCAATTGCAATATCGACCTAGGCTCCAAGAAGCACAACAACAAGGTTGATATCAAGGCATAGCACAATTGCAACAACAAGAGATGTACCAAGAACTTTATATGCCGGAAACACCAAAAATGACCATTGCAGAGTATCAACAACCGATCGGAAATGCGATATATCAACAAAGAATACCAACCGGGATTAATGATGGACCTCTAAAATCTGATACAATTGCGCAACAACTTGAGAAGTTGCAACAAAAAGTTGATGCATTAGAAACTAAAGGAACAAAGAAGTTGTATACAGATCAAGATTTATGTCCTAATCCGTTTGACAAGAGTGTATACATGCCTCCATTCCCTAAACATTTTGAGGCACCTAATTTTGAGAAATATAAAGGGAATGGCAATCCAAAAGATCACATTCGAGCATTTTTTGTGGCATGTACGGAAGTGAGCTATGAGGAGACATATTTAATGCGATTATTTGCACAAAGTCTCACGGGACAAGCCATGGATTGGTATTCACATCTGCCAGGAAATATAAAGATTTGGTCGGAATTGGCTCAAAAGTTTTTATTTCATTTCGCGTTCAATATCGACAGTGATGTGACTATGTCAGATTTATGCAATACCAAGCAAAAGCAAGGTGAACCATTAGTGACTTTCTTGCAATGCTGGCGAAGCTTGTATAGTCGTTCTTCTCTCAATATACCTGAAGAACAACAAGTGAATCTGTTTATCTAGAATTTGGTCCCAGAAATGATGTATGAGCTAAAATTAAAAAATCCCAGTACTATAGAGAAACTCATTAAGAAAGGAATGAGCATTGAAACAGCTCTTGTAGCTAAAGGAATTATCAAGCTCAATAAAGACAATGACAACACAAATTATTCAGGGGACAGAAACAGATTTTGGTATAAGAACAAGAATGTTACTAATGATGGTGTTGTTGATGCGAGAGCGGTGAATGCAAATCAACCCCCATTCACAATCAAGAAATTGAGTGTTCCTAACATGTCAACTATGGAACAAAATCAAGCACCAATGAGCAATGTTACTCAACAGTCGCAATATCAACAACATGCTCAACAACTGCAATATCAACAACATGCTCAACAACAACATACTCAACAATATAATCAACAACAAGGCCAACAACAAAATCAACAACGCAAACCCTTCCGATCGCGGGATGGGCCCCCTCGATAGTTTACACCATTGGGAGAGCCTATCGAATCAGTAATGAAGCAATTAATACAAGCAAAATTTATCAATCTACCAGATATTAAGGCAGAACTAGTGGTAAAGCCACATTGGTGGAATGATAATGCATACTGTGAGTATCATCGGTCCAAAGGACATAAAACTGCTTCATGTTTCCAATTGAAACATATGATTCAAGATTTATTAGAGAAAGGAGTAATTGAGGTAGATCCACCCCATCCAACCTCCAACACTGATCATACCATTTTCAAAACTCCTTTGCTTGATCATGACAAGGGTAAAGCGTCTTCTTCCACCTCTGCTCAAACGGCCAATTATGCAAATACCGGTTATCACAATGTTATTAATTGTTTTCATGCGTCAAATGAGTATGTATCCACCTTGAGAGTAAAAGGACAAGATCCTTCTTGTGTGGTCACCACTCATCGATCCAAAATAGTATTGAAAGGAGCTCCTGCAGCTCCTCCCAAACCAACTCCTGCAAGTCAGTATAATCTTTTGGATCATCTAGGAAAAACACCTGCACAAATATCCATTCTAGAGTTGTTGAAAATGTCTCCCATGCATCGTGCAGTCCTAGATAAAGCTTTGATTGAGTCCACTGTCCTGACAGATATTGATGTTGACCAATTTCAAGCACGGATTGGACATTTAGCTGTTTCCCAAAGTGTCACATTTTCTGATAGTGATATCTCGCCTGATAAGCTCCCTCATAATGATCCTTTGCACCTTGAAGTCTTTGTCCATAATTTCAAAATCCGGCGAGTCCTGATAGATGGCAGAGCAGGTCTTAATATTTGTACCTTGAGAGTGGTCATTGGCCTTGGATATATAGAAAATGACATTGATGCTTCCAAAAGAATAACAATCAAAGCATATGATGATGCTGAACGCCCATCCAAAGGGATAATTACATTGCCTATCAGAGTTGGTCCAGTGACAGAAAACACTTTCCTACAAGTCCTAGACCTTGATCTCCCTTATAATATGATTCTTGGCCGTCCATGGATCCATGCAATGAAGGCAGTTCCATCCACCTATCATCAATGTCTAAAATATCCTTACAATGGAACTGAGATAACAATTCCAGGAGATCCTAATACATTTCAGTTTTGTGCTACCTTAAAGGGTACTCCTCAGCAGCAAGTCCCAGTCAATAGAGAAGCCAAATCAGATGGTTATGTGGATCCTAATGCATTATTAGATGCTGTCAAAGGAAAATTGAAGATACAGGACCAAGGGTGTGGAGAATATTCAATGGATCAAACATTCCTCATCGGGAATTTACCAATATCTCCAAAATCATATGGCAAACCGCATTTATTGCAAAAGGAACCCAAGGTCATTATTCAATATCAGCCTCCCACTACATTTGCAAGATGAGGAGAACTTGACAAAGAAACTGTAGATGATGATGTCATAGATTGGCTCTATAAGGATCCAACTGAAACCCCACCTGTCAAGTTGCCAGTGGAATTGTATGGCAAAGGATTTACTATGCTGCAGAAGAAAGGATATGATGGCTGCAGTGGCTTAGGCCTGAACAACAATGGAAGGCTAGAACCTGTCATACCCAAGAGGCGACCCCCAACTTTAGGGTTAGGTTTTGTATCATTACGAATTGGATCCACATCTACCAAAATGTCCATGTGTCGAAAAGGGCGTGATTCTGACGATGAAATAACACTTGAGGATACCTGACCCGAGACTGATTCTAATGAATGGGAGTGGAGTTCTTTTTCTTCTAGCTCCTATGCCCTTGACAATATCTTCCTTGACCATAATAATTTGCCCATGGAAGACAAACATGAAATAACCCCTCTTCCTAAAACATGTCCTCATGCTTGGATAGAGTCATTTTGGGATCCAAGCTCTGAATCCGATACAAGTAGTTCGGATAGTGACACCACAGATGTTCACATTTTTACCATATCAGCCCTCTCTATCCTTACAATCGATGATGACATGCCCCTCATTTATCCCCAGCTTATCCAACATGACCAACAAGAACCGCTCACATTGGACTGTTTTCAAAATGACAAAGCAATTGCAGAATTCCTGGGACTACGGGAAGGCATACCACAAGGCGATCATAAGGCAGGATTTGCTATTGACCTGGATTCCACAGCATATTTTGGGGAGTCAACTCCCTCTTCCAGTCATGAAAAAGAAAAAGAAAAAGAAAAAGAAAAAAATCAAAAGAATAGATCTTTGAGTGAAAACCATAAGGCACTCTTTGATCATACAAAAGTAAAAATAAAAGATGTGCCTATGGGTGAAAACCTTTCTGAGGCGCCCAAAGGTGGAAGAGTGGATGTACCCCTATCAATTCAGGATAAATCAACACTGCTTGTGGAGATGACCGAGGAAATCAATCTGGGAACACCTGACAACCCTAAGGTCATTCATTTTGCTGCCTCCCTGTCAAAACAAGAGAAGATAGATTTTATCAATTTCTTTCTGGAGAAGAAGATCAGCTTTGCGTGGTCCTATGCAGATATGCCTGGCCTTGATCCAGAGTTAGTCCTTCATCACTTTCCATTGAAAGTAGATGCTAAGCCCGTCAAACAGAAACTTCGAAAGATGCATCCCCAGGTGGCTCTTTTGGTCAAAGTGGAACTAAAAAAATTACTAGATGTGGGCTTCATCAGACCCATTGATTATGCAGACTGGATTTCAAATTTAGTACCAGTTAGCAAGGTAACTGGGGGCATCAAAATCTGCACAGATTTTAGGGATCTCAATAAAGCATGCCCTAAAGATGATTTTCCATTGCTAAACATAGACATCATAGTGGACATGACGACTAGATATGAGATGCTTTCATTGATGGATGGTTTCTCCGGCTATAACCAAATTCACATTGCTCCTGAAGATCAACATAAGACAACATTCACCTGTGCTTGGGGTACCTACTGTTGGAATGTGATGCCCTTCGGTCTCAAAAATGGAGGTGCAACATATCAAAGAGCAATGACGACAATTTTTCATGATTTCATGCATACTTTGATGGAGGATTATGTTGATGACTTGTTATGCAAATCTGTTACTAGAGATAGTCATCTAGCCATCTTGGGCCCAATCTTTGACAGAATGGAGACCTACAAACTCAGGCTCAATCCAAAAAAGTGTGTCTTTGGTGTTACAGCTGGCAAATTACTCGGATACATTGTTTCTCACCGAGGCATTGAGGTCAACCCCGCCAAGGTCAAAGCAATAATGGATATGCCTCCACCTTCAAACCTCCGGCAATTAAGAAGTCTGCAAGGAAAGCTCCAGTCAATTTGTCGCTTCATAGCTCAGTTGGCTGACAAATGTCATCCATTCCAACATCTACTGCACAAAGGTGTCGCTTTTAAATGGACTGAGCAATGCCAATCAGCCTTTCAAGCTCTCAAAGACTATTTGCTGTCACTGCCTATTCTAATGCCTCCTATAGAAGGAAAGCCCTTTTTATTGTATATCTCTACAACTGAAACAACATTAGGAGTTCTCTTGGATCAACAAGATGGGAATGGCAAAGAAAGAGCTATTTATTATATTAGCCAGACACTGGTTGGTTATGAATTAAATTATTCAACTATTGAGAGGGCATGCTTAGCAGTGGTATTTGCAACACAAAAGCTTCGACATTATATGCTAAGCCACCAAACATTGTTGGTTGCAAAAATTGATCCCTTAAAATATTTGCTTAGCCGAGCAGCTTTGACAGGTCGCTTAGCAAAATGGGTCATGATTCTCAGTGAATTTGACATTGAGTATATGGAGCGAAAGGCGATAAAAGGACAAATCATAGAAGATCAACTTGCAGACGCTCCTATTTCTGATGATCATCCCATGTTGACCAATTTTCCAGATGAATCAATCTTTGCTTTCACATCCTCTAATGAATGGAAGTTATACTTTGATGGGTCCCATACTAAGTTTGGGTCCAGAGCAGGAATTTTGTTTGTCACCCCTCAAGGTGATGCTATTCCCAAGTCTTACAGAATAACTTTCCATTGTACCAATAACATTGCAGAGTATGAAGCGATGGTCACAGGACTCCGAGTAGCAGTCCACTGGAACATCACGCATTTGCAAGTCTATGGAGATTCTCAATTAGTCATCCGACAAGTCAATGATGACTACGAAACCAAAGATGAGAAGCTTATTCCCTATAAGCACATGTTAGATTTCTTCAAGACAAAATTCACAGCTATCCATTTCAGTCAAGTGCCAAGAATGCAAAACAAGTCAGCAGATGCAATGGCTACAATAGCTTCCATGTTGAATATGCCTCATAATATGGACAAGTGTGAATTCTTGGTCGAACAATTGCTGGTCCCCTCTTTTGACATTCTGACAGCTGATGTGATGTGCATTCTTGTTGGTCCCAACTCCCCATGGTACAATGATGTATATCAATATTTGAAATCCCAGACCTTACCACCCAACCTTTCCGCTAACCAACGCCGAGCCTTTATCCGATAGACAGCTAAATATGTCATCATTGCCGACACCCTTTACCGCCGTTCCTTTGACCATACCCTCCTCAGGTGTTTGGATTCTGACGAAGCACAAATGGCTTTACACGAGGTTCACGATGGTATATGTGGGGTCCATTTCAATGGTCTTAGCTTAGCCAAAAAGTTGATTCGTGCTGGGTATTATTGGCCCACTTTGGAAAAAGATGTTCATGATTTTGTTAAAAAGTGCTACAAGTGTCAGATCCATGGAAATTATATTCATGCACCAGCCCAAGAGCTTCATTCTGTCATATCTCTATGGCCCTTTTCTCAGTGGGGATTGGATCTTATCGACAAGATTCACCCAACATCTGCAAATGGACACAAGTTCATTATTACAGCTACAGAATATTTTACCAAATGGATCGAGGCTATCCCCATGACTTATATCACTGGTGTCCAAATTTCAAAATTCTTGCTGAACTATATCATATGCAGATATGGGGTACCCCTTGCCATAGTCACAAATAATGGTTGACCTTTTAAGAATAAAGATGTCAAAGAACTCTGTGACAAGTTTCATATTCAACATCTTTTTTCCAGTCTGTATTATCCACAAGGTAATGGTCAAGCTGAAGCATCAAATAAAACCATTATCAAGATCCTGAAGAAAGTTGTCAATGACGCTGGTCGAGATTGGCACGTACAGTTAAATCCAGCACTATGGGCCTATCGCACTTCTATCCGCACCCCTACTGGCGCAACACCTTATTCCTTGGTGTATGGTGCGAAAGCTATTTTACCTTTGGAAGTCGAGATTCCTTCCTTGCGGGTTTCCTTGCAACACCTGATTGATGATTAGACACACAGAGTCTCTCGGCTGCATCAGCTTGAGATGTTAGATGAGAAACGTCAGACAACTCTGACACATTTGCAAGCATATCAAAACCGTCTCCGTCGCTCTTATAATAAGAAAGTCAAAGGGCGACACTTTGAAGTGGGAGACCTGGTTTTAAAGGCAAATCCCAAGAATGCATAGTCTACTGACATCATTAAGGGCAAGTTTGAACCTAATTGGGTTGGGCCTTTCATAGTAACTGCAGCCTATGGCTCGGGGGCATATCAGCTTGTGACTCTAGAAGGTGAACCTCTGTCTGATCCTATCAATAGCATGCATCTTCGCAAGTACTGGGCATAATTTTTTATCAGCACTTCTTCAAATATGATCTTGAAAAAATACAAAAAAATTGAAAAAAATAAAAAAAATTGAAAAAATCAAGAAAATACAAAGAAAAAAAGTGAAAAGCAAAAGAAACAAGAGCAAAAAAGTAAAGAGAAAAAAATGATTCGCCCTTTAGTGAAAACCTGGCAAACAGGCGCTTTGGGCAAGTACTATGGTGAAAACCTGGCAATCAGGCGCCATGAGTAATGAGATTATTGCTTCGTCATCTATCATGACTTCTAGCTATGTTTTTTTTTTCTCGGCCGGTTTATCATGCCTATCTTTGTCTCGACCCAATGTTCTATTCCAGGCCTGTTATTGGTCAACATCACTATCTTGCCTACTCTAGTTTCTTGTACATATGTTTTGGTCCCGGTCTATGTGTCTTTCAAATGCACATTGGGTGCCTTCCCCTTGTCATGATCAATCACTGGAACTTTTAAATTGAAAAATGTACTGAAATAATCCTAAAAATTGAAAAATGTCCTGAAAAAATCCTAAAAATTGAAAAATGTCTTGAAAAAATCCTAAAAATTGAAAAATGTCCTGAAAAAATCCTAAAAATTGAAAAATGTCCTGAAATAATCCTAAAAATTGAAAAATGTCCTGAAATAATCCTAAAAATTGAAAAACGTCCTGAAAAAATTCATAAAAATCGAATAATGTCCTGAAAAAATTCATAAAAATCGAATAATGTCCTGAAAAAAGTCATAAAAATTGAAAAATGTCCTGAAAAAATTCCTAAAAAGTCAAATACAGTCCTGAAAAAATGAATTTTTTTTTTTGTAAAACTCCAAAAACAAAAACAAACATTTTGCAATACATTATTCCTTTTGTGCATAAGACAAATCACTGAGCATTCATCCAACGACACTCGCAATCCATTTCACACTGTGCTTTAATGAAATCATGCTTTAACCAGATGAACTTTTTCAATCAAAACCAAACATTCAAACTGATCACAATTGTCATATCAATCGAATATCAGTATCAAAATTATTTTCCTTGTTCCTATTATCATGGATCTTATACAGGGTGTGGTATACTCGAAACCAGACTGTGTCCTGTCTTAGACGGGGTATCGCATTCCCTGAAACCAGACAGCATGATCGTCCTATGAGCACTTTCAACTTTTGACAATGAAGATCAAGATGTTTGTCTGATTTGCTTGAATTTGTGTATCTTATCTTTTTATTGATTTATCTTTGGCTTCGATCATGTTCCTATGTTGCTCGATGATGTCACTGAGTGATTTAGAGTGACCGGGATGGCTCATGGTCTCTTTCTTTTTTGATTGTGATTGTCGTTTGTCTATGATGTGTCTATCTTTTGCAACAAGGGTTGCATTTCAGCTCTGGCCTTCAATGCCATGATGCTACGCATCCATTTTGCTACATAAAAAATAAAGGTTCTCACCTACAAAGTGCATTACTGAATGCAAGTTTTTCTTCAATTGTCCTCTGTCTAATGTTCTTCTTACTAACACTTCTTCCATCCGGTCGGATAGTCAGTTTGGTCTCGTGCTCCAATTTCCAAACATACATGTTGCATCCTGCATCCATTTGGTTAGTACATTTGCATTCCATCACATATTACATCAAGCATTTTATCCATTTCATTTCATAAATACATCAAAAATACATAAAAATACATCCATACATGTTCATAAACAAGTGCATAAGTCATCCATACATAGAAAAATAACATAAGTCATAACATATTGCATCCCATCATATCGATGCATTTCATATCACATATCATAATAATATCGGAGTACAAAATCAGACTGTCTGTCCTAAGTATGGCCCGCAGGTTGACTACAACATGTCAAACTACATAATGTCCACTGTCTGTCATAAGGAGCACGTGCCTCTGTCACTGGGTGCTCCCTCTATCCTCCTCATCCCTGCCATGTCTCGCGGATGATGTCCCTCCTGGTCCTGGTTGTGGTGGTCTCATAGGTCCACTTACCCCCATGCTGCTCAATGACCTACGAGAGCGTGACCTGCTCTCTGTCCTTGATCGTGCCCGATATGAAGGTGCTCTCCGCTCCGGTGGAACTGCACTCTCATATAGTGTCCTCCAATATAGTCTCTCCTCTCCGGTCTCTACCAGCATCTGTGCCATCTCCCGTGCACTGGCATCCCTAATCGACCCAATGAACTCAGTGACTCTCTGTCCCTCTCGCTGTGCCTGAGCTATTGCTGTATCTCGTTCTGTCCTCAAGCTAGCATTCTGTCTCTCCAATGTTGCAATATAGTCCTGCTGACTCGCTATGGTAGCCCTACACATCTCCATCTCCTCTATCCTAGCTGTCTCCGACTCTATGGGAATATCCTGCAATGTCTCCTGATCAGCTGAATCTAGCTCATCATCATCCTCCCCACCATCATCTCCGTCCTCGTCCTCCCCACTATCATCTCCCTCATCCCCGTCCCCGTCATCCTCATCATCCTCCTCGTCCTCATCATCTCCCTCCTCTCCTATGAGTGGGAAGTCCTCCTGTCTCCTCGGTACTGGGATATCAGGATTAGTGAAAGGCACTGGCCGTCGTTGTGCAAACCATATCTCATACTCCTCTGTTGTCCCAGCATCCACCACATCTGACCTCCAATCCCACTGTCTCTACTGTAGCTCTGCAAAGTTGGCATATGCTATGTGTGGCTGAATCATACTCCCCCACTGACTCATCTCTCTATGAGATCGGGCAAAGCATGCAGTCCTCCTAGGTACATCCTGTGTCTCTCCAAACTGTCGTCTGACTCTCTCTGGCAGGTACATCTCAATCACTCTCTGGCGATTCACTGGTCGCCCAATTAGGTACCTTTCCTATCTACAATATGGTAGCTCATCACTATCATTTGACCATCCAGGGAAATCAAGATATGGCCTCTATGTGAACTCTCTCAGTCTGTCTAGCTCATGTCGCCAGTATAATATGTATCCAAAAGGACCCTGTCTCAGTGCTCCACCATAGCAATACACATATGGTTGGTGTGGTACTACCTGTCTCTCTGTAATCGGTCGACATATAGCTATGTGCTCAAATGCCCATACCTGAAGCAATGTGACTCCACAGCTCAAAGTCTGCACTCCCTGATACGCTATCTGATGCAGCTGAAAATATAGCATAGCAAGCACACATGGTCCCCACGCATACACCGTCCCCTCTGTCACCATCTGCTCTAGCACTCTTCCCCATCCAATAGGGAACCCATGTCCTCGTCTATCTCCTGCTAGCAGACATGCTATCACAACTGCTATCACCACACATCACTGATCATACTCTCCTGCCATAGTCTCCCAACGGATCTCCCTCTCAACAATGTCCAGATCATCTGCGTCGCACTCAAATAGCCTGCATAATGCATCTCTCCCTGTCACTGGGTCATACTCTATCATCTCTCCATGTATCAGAATGCGGAGGATATGCCATACATCCTCCAATGTCACTGTCGCCTCGCCAGTCGCCAAATGGAATGAGGAGGTCTCTAAATGCCATCGCTCTGCCAATGCGGTAAGTAATCCTGTGTTTGCCCTAATCTCGGGCATGTATGTGATGTAATATATGCCAAGTCCTGCTAATGTCTCTCTGTCCGTGCTCCTGAGTCTATGTCGTAGCATGAAACAATCTGGTCGATTCTCCCGCATGATCAACGGATACTGTCGACTCTGCATCACAATTGGGGCATCTTTTTGTCAGTTTTAGGGTTTGTTCCTACGGGCTACATTTCCTTGTTTTATGGCCAAATTAGGGTGTACTTTATCTATTTTACCCTATCCTACCCTTGTCCCCCCTTTTCAGGTCCTTTGCATGCAGTTTTGAACCTAAATTGAGTCTTACATGCACAATTGTGCTTGTGTCTTGCCTCTTGTGCCTGTGTTTTGACTCTTGCGCCTGTGTACCCTTACACAAGTGCAGAATACCTGACACAAGCGCAAGATTCGTTCTGCACAGGCATAGAAGTCAGTTTCTGCATCCCTTGTGGGCCCGGCAATGTCCCGCAAGCATTCAAAATTCACGAAATTGAAAACATGGGTTTTTGAGATCCATACCACGGCTCCTACATCGTCTGATCATTTGAATGTGCGTACATGTTCTCCAAGGTGATCCACCATTGGAATGTTCGCCATCTCTCTGCAAGTGTCCTTTTCCAGAGCAACAAATCCTCTTCTTGGGCTAGTGCAAATGAGCAAATTTCACTCTCTTTGGTCTCATTTATAGCTCTTTGTCATTGCATAGATGGACGTGCATCCTCTCCATCTTATGTTGGTCACGGTCTTGTGCATCTTAAGTTGCTTGTCCTTCATGCATCTGATCTCCGATTGTCCGTCCGTTCGATCCTATCATTTTTATCGATCAATTGGCCTCTTTTCTCCATGTTTCCGGCCAATTCCTCGAGGGGGCATGCATATATCATTGTTATTGTCTGGGGCATTTTCATATGTCATTGTTAGCATCTGGGGCATTTTCATTATTGTTCTTTGAAACAACGCTTAAAATTGCATTGTCTCAAAGAGGGGCAAAATGTAGACACCTAAAAATGGTCAACGCTTGCGAGGTCATACTTTAACATTTGCGCATTGCCTCATTTTAGGTTTTTGCGTCACATTAACATTTCTCCTATGTCACGCACTTGGTTTGTATCATTTGTGAACATCGAGTCATTGTTCTACATTCTTCATTTGTCTCGCTTTCGAATTTGGTCTTGTCGACAACACTATCCAATCATGATTTTGATCGATTTTATCCTATCGCATCAATGTGCGTGCTAATTTGTTATCATTTTGGACATCGTCAATCCTAATTAGGGTTTTGTCCTCTTATCAATCTTATCATCAATCTTATCATTTTGGACATCGTCAATCCTAATTAGGGTTTTGTCCTCTTATCGATTTGTCATCAATCTTTATCATTTTTCAATCTTGTCATTTTGCGATCGATTTGTCATCGGTCATTGTCATGTTCGATCTTGTCATTTTGTGATCGATTTGTCATCGATCATGGTCATTTTCAATCTTGTCATCTTGCAATCTATTTTGTCATCGATCCTTGTCCTCTTGTCAATTTTGTCATTTTGCGATCATTTCGCTATCGATCATTGTCTGTCTCAATTATGTCAATTTGGATCAATTTGTCATTGTTCCTCGTCAATTGGTGCATTTATCAATCAAATCATTTATCACATTGGTCCTTTGTTAAATCAAAATCATGATCGACATTAATTATCTTCAATCAAGACCTAATTGTCATCCTCGCATTGCTAATTCACCTTCTAGGGTTTCGTGATTTCATCATTTAACCTTGCTTATCATTTTCTTCCTTTAGGATTAATAAATTACTTATTTATCCTAAGTCTTCTCATTACAATTAAATCTTCATTTAATTGGCTAATTATTCCTCTTTGTGAATTGATTAATAAATGAAAAATTATTAATTAATTCACTAATTCCTAATTTCTAATTTTCTTCAATTTCAATTTTCTAATTTTCTTAATTCCTAATTTCAATTTTCCTCCAATTTTCTCCTAAATTCATGGAAATGACATGTCAATTTGTCATAAATTTGTCATAATTGACAATCAATCAATTTTGACATAGAAGTTGTCATAATTTGTCATAAATTATCAATCAACAAATTGTGCATAGAAAGTGCATAATTTGTCATAATTGACATAATTGATTTGCAATTTCCATTTGAATTGAATCATGCTAATCTTGTCATCTCTCCAATTCTTCTATCAATTGGATGAATTTCTTCAATCAAACCCCTTGATTCCAAATCCTTAATCAGACTATCGAATTTACGCTTCTAGTACTCTTGATCAATAATCAATGTCAATCTTGCTTTCAATTATGTGTGTGCACTTGTAGGTGAGATCCACAATCAAGCCATTTGAAGAGGAAAGAAGAACAATGGAGCCGCATGAAGGAGCATTCAAATCACATCTTTGGTTTGCATATTCTTTTCTTTTGAATGTTTTTTATTTCATGTCTCTATTGAATGTGTTTAGGATTAGATCATTGCATTCTAGCTTTTTATGATTAGACAATAATTAGTTTTCATATTTTCTTGTGATGATTTCCTATTTCCTATACTGCAATATCAAATTACATTAAAGTACATTAAATTACATTAAATTACATTAAATTACATCAAATAACATCAATCTTCCTAGAAGGGAGTGTCCAATATACAAATGATACAATTGCAATTATTCCAAAGTACACAACATCAACCAATACATCACTAAATCATCTGCATCAAGAGAAGACAGAAACTAGAGAGAAGATACAAGGTCCTTCCAATGCTCATGAACATGTCCATCAGTCCCCAATGGAGGTAGGCAGCAACCTCATGGCCATGTGGAACCCAAAGGTCCACCCCACTATGCTATGGAGATAGACACAATACCCTGCACAACACAAGAAAACTAGGATGACAAAACCAACATCCAAGGATACACAAATGACACAAATGGACAAATAGGATTTACCACAATGTTTCACTAGAGGCTTTCAACATGACCACTTAGGATAGGGCTCTAAGATATAGTTAGGTAAGAGTTTCATCGCATAGCCTCAACATGGGTTATCCTGGATGGCCTCTCTAGGCTCTAGCCCCTATTTGATGATTCACATGGAACCAAATAACACTTTCATGAGGACAAGGAAGTTCAATCTCGTTAACTCAATGTATCTAGGATGGACAGACCTTCCCATTCCCATTGTTAGTTTGTACAAGCACTAAGGCCATGGGTGAGGCATTAAAATTACATTGATTACTGTTTTACCCCAATTTATTTTATAAGGTTATCACTTGTTAAGGAATCTCACAATGGGTTATCCTAGCTAGCCACTTTAGGGCCCTAGCCCCCATTGAGAGCCACTCCCCTTAAGTTGCATCTAGAGACCACTAACCTAGGGTTTAATTTCAAGGAAGGACAGGCATAAAAAATAAAAATATTTCAAATGAATCATACATGAAACATATTCTAATAATTGAATCAAATTCACACATTAAGCCTTTGTAATCCTTTCTAATCAAATACACCAATAAAGGTACTCCAAATGTGGTAATAACTAAACATGCATACAAATAAGAATAGGAGAAACAAAAACACAACTAAATAAACTCAAATAAGGCCTTATTGACCCCCAAACATAGATACAACAAAGAACAAACTGAAATCATGTCATTGGAAACCACCTAGACACTCCAGGTTGAGAAACAAGGCAAAAAAATCCCCAAACCCAATAGTTGTGCAATTGGCTTGACAACTACATAGGTGGGGCCTCAATATGTGCATCTAAGGGCTTCTATTGCATGCTTGATCCCTGTAACTGCATATTTGAGCCCTATAATTTCACAATTGAGCCCTATAACTGCACAGGTTAGCCCGGTCCTACACAATTACAAAGGACCCAGTTGGGGAGCCAAATTGGGAAACCCACAAGCCCTAAAATTGAAAACAAGTAAAGAGTCATTTGAGAAGAGTTATTTTCAATTTCAAATATCCAATCAATTGGTCCCCAAGACACAAAAAATATTTTACAAGACTCAAAAATAAGAAAATAACCCCTTAAAAACTCCATTTGGAGAGGGCTTTTCAACACATAACATAAATCACCAAAACCAAAAACCAAATATCCATTCTCTCATCATAGAATTACATTGAATACACCATTTCTCTTTTCCAAAATAAAATTAGAACAAATTTCTTTCATAATGAACTTAAAACCCTAAAACAATCCAACAAAATCCATAGAAGAGAGAGAAAAGTAATCAAAGTCATTTCAATCACATACTTGCCCAACAATCAACACTATTTCAAAATACTTCTAGACATCTCTTTTTCCTTTTCTAAAACAAATGCATATAATACAACAAAAAAAGGGGTTTCAAACCCTACCTCAACTCCTATGAAGACAACCCAATTGAATAGATTTGATGAGGAAGTGAAGCCCAGATGCAAACGACACTCAATCATAAAATCCCAACCAGAAATAAGTCGCAAATCCGCAAAAAATGAGTCAAAATATACTCCAATAAAGAATGCAAAAATATCCAATAAATCTCCACTCCAAAATGCATAAGAAAAATGGAAGAGAATTGCTTCAAAATCTTCTCATTCACATGTACCAAATCAATCTCTCTTCAAAAATCCAACAATAACCATGAATGGACAACCTTTTCTCTCCAAGAAAGACACAAGAAATAATAAAAATTCCCTCACAAAAATGTGTTTGGAGAAACTCAACCAACTCCCACAAATAATTTTGTAACATAATTCATAAACCAAGATTAACTCAAAAAATGCAAAACCAACTACCACAAATCCAATATAACATAAAAGTATCAAAACCAAAGTATAAAATCATCCAGACTCAAAATTAATTTACATAATTAAATTTTTACATTAAATATTCCCCACCAAATAAAGCTCAAATAATAGGACTCTCATAAATTACATAGGGGGATAAAATATTTAATGTTAATACAAGTAAATAGTATCATGTGATTAAATAATAATAATAATAATTATTATAAATTATTACACTTAAATTAAAATAATTCAAAACATAATTAAAGATACCTCACATGAATACTAATACCATAACCAAAATAGAAACAACATTTGCCACATACTCAAGTGATTGACTCAGGGTTACAAACATTGCCTTTAGGGAAATTCGAGCAGGTGATTACAAGACCAAGGATGATTGTCCTAATGTAGGATAATGGTTAGGGCTAAGACAACTTGGGCCTTTATGTTATCTTCATTACCACCAACGAGGATTGTTAGGCACACTTAGACTTGTGAAGCCATGTGGAGTCAATGCTTAATACCTACTACAAAACACAAAACACCTACACACATACATATCCATATATATACATATGAAAAATAGCATTAGTAACCATGGTAAATCCTCAATAAGAAAACCAATACATATGTTAGTATGCCATAAACATAATACATCATCTAACAAATAGCCATCATGAGATCAAAACATAAAACCCTAATATCCTCAAGAGCATAGAACATCATAAACATCAAACCCTAATAACATTAGTATAATATCACAAGAATAAAATATCATGATCAACATGTCCTGAAACATAGAATGCCATCCAACAACATGAATCAAATAGATAAGTCCACACATTGATCCAAAGATAATTACACACATATAGTCACCAAGAGTCCAACAATAGCATGATAAATGTCAAACATGGAAGGGGTATTACATCCTCCCCCTATAACTAGGCTTAATCCTAGAAGCCTACAAACAAATAGGGGTAAAGCTCTCACAATATTGATGCATCCTCTCCAAAATCTCAAAAGGGCCAACAAACCAAGGTGCCAACTCAGAACCCTTTCCATAATAGATCAGACTCTTTCATTTAAGTATACTCTCAAGAAAACCCAATCACCAACTGAGAATTGACGATCCACCCAATGAGCATTTGCATATTTCTTCTGTTGATCCTATGCTACAACCAAATGCTAACGAATATGATCCACATGTTTCTCCATCTCTTAAATAATCTCAGGACCCAAAAGAACACGATCCTCTAACTGATCCCAAATCAGAGTAGTGTTAATGTGATTTTTGAGTTTGCTCAATAGTCATAAACTCTTTCTCTCAACTATAAGTTTATGTTCTTGAAAGGTTTAGGGGATCTATACCTCAAGGCTCGAGACGTCTTGTAAGACCCTATGGTTTTTCTCAGTAGTATACATCAACTATTTTTATATGAGGGGATTCAAATTAGTTCCTTTGAGATAACGTAGTCCTTTTATTCTCTGGTGGATTATTCTATTATAGTTCATAATTTTTAGGTTATTTCGAAATGAAAACAAACAAAACGGACCTAAATGATGAAATGAATTCTAACATTCTAAGTTAGTATCTCAATACACACCTTTCTGAAATAATAAGTAATGATAAAGAACAGTCTTACAAATAACTAGAAATAGTCTCTCAGTTATTTATTAAACTATGCGATTCACAAATGTTACACTGAATTGACAAAGCCAGGGATATAACACATCAAAAAATTTGTGCAGAGTTATATTTCACTTAATACAAAATAGTGAAGTACAATCATATATCATCAACTATAATTCCGTCAAAATTTATCATCACTATTACATGCAAAGAAAAAACACTACCAAAATAACTATTTCGTAAGAGAAACAAGAAAAAAGGCTCGAACTTGTCAGAGCTCTCACAAGTCTACAAATCTCAAACTGTTTTTAAAATGAACATTATCTTGCCTTAATGGAAAATTTCTTAGCAAAAGGACAAAATATTAATAGCTCAACATCTTTCTTGCTCCTAGTCAACATTTGACTTTTGTTTCTGCTCGGACACCTCCTACAGTTGCTCCCGGTACTATTAAAGGCTTGTCAAAACTTGGGCCATCTCTTTACTTTTAGATTGGTTCACAGTGGAAAAGTTGTACTCTTACACTTAGAATTTTGCCCACACTAGTTCTGTGTTCTGATCTTCTTCAGAAACCTCATCTTCATATTTCCTTGACCAGCTTTGGATTTGTCCCATGTCTCCTAAGACCCATGCATCAACACCCCTGCCCAACTTTGTTGCTCTCCTATTATGCTCATATTCGAATTATTCTAATATTGCATCTTCACCTTGTTGGCAATATGCTGGATTTGGTTAAGTATAGTCATTGATGTCAACACTATATCCTGGTTGGATCTATCCTGGTTAGTCATGGTGATCATCTTGGTTTTGGCTATGATTTTGATCTGGTATGATCAGATCTCTAGAATTAGTTTTGCATGCTTATTCTGGATTATTATATGTTTTCTATATTATGTTGGTTCATGACTTGGTGCTTTGGTTGTTATCACTTTTGGTATTTACCAGTACCAGCTAGCTTCTAGCTTTCCCAGTTAGCTTTACCAGTAAGCAATATTTGGTTATTTGATCAGTGGATTTTGGTACGACTTATGGAATTAGTTTCTATCATGTTGAAGGTGTTTCTTGATCATGTCCCAAGCATTTGATGACTTTGCATTGGATGGCATGTTATTATGATGGTCCTGTTTGGATCTGGTTAAACTTTCTATTATTTCATTGAGGGTTTCTACCGGTTGGTGAAGCATGTTGGATTTTGGTTTTAGCAGAATTTCTCATGGATATAATGGATTGGATACTTGAATTAGGTCCATGCTATGTAATGTAAATCTTAATATTGGTCTGGTGGTACCATGTGATGTAATTTTTGTAATTACGGGTTTATGGGTTTAGGGTTTAGCTGACCTTGTCAATAAGGTTGATGATCTATATTTATAGGAGACTTATTCATGTAATTTGTAATGGGTATGGATGGTATGGATAGATAATGATTATGTCTAGATTATTATGTGCAAATAGAGTCATATCATTCTAGTAAAGGTTGGAAAGGTTTTATATTGTAGAGAAGACATTTGTACTTAACCAAAATTGTATCAAGCATTAGCAAATGCTAATTTCACATTTCATTCTTTCTGAATTGTAGTCTGATGTTTATGTAAATCAATGAAACTTCCCTTTGTGATGAGTAGTGCACTCTAGGCTATTGGCCTTTCTGCAAGTGCAAACTCCATTGTAATTGTACACAATACTACTGCAAAGTATTTATTAGATTGTGGGTTGGGTTTCCCCCATGTTTTTTTTTCATTTCGGGGATTTCCATGTCAAAATATTGGTGTTATGTGTACTATGCTTTCATGATCCATCTTTCATTATGTTGATTTCCTTATGCTTCGATTTAAAAGGGTTTTGATATGCATTGGTTCAGATTTCTATTAGTAAACTGATTCACTCCCCCCTCTTAGTTTTCTCCCGTAATCAGAGAACTCTAACAATTGGTATCAGAGCGAGGTCCTCTCTACAGAAGCTTAACCACTTGAGGAGATCCAATGGTATCAACATAAAGCTCTACTTTCAATCCCTATAGGAAGGAGAGTCCTAAAGTTGATGGTACAAATTAAAAATATGGAAGGAGCGAATGAAGATTCATCTCAGATGTCTTGGAACTGAAGTTTGGGAGATAGTGGAGAAATGGTATATACCTCATGATCCTAATTCTAGAAGGACACCTGCTGATGAACATAAGTGAGCTAAAACTGATGTTAGAGAAAAAGAAGCTTTGTTGAGCACCCTATCTGATGAAAAGCTATTAAATGTCATAGAGTTGGAGAATGCTAAGTAGAAATGGTTAAAGCTTGAAACTCTTTATGAAGGTGACCATGCAGTAAAGATTGCAATACTTGAGGGTTTTTGAGTAAGGTATGAAACTTTGAAGATGGAAGAGGATGAGAAAATAAGTTCTTTCATGGATAGAGTCCATGAGATTGTCATGGGTATCAAATGTTGCGGTGGTTCAGTCACTGAGGATGAGATAGTGTCAAAATTTTTGAGAGTTCTACCTGCAACTTACAAGATGAAAGCTACTGCTATCAATGAACTCTAGACAATGTCAAGTACCCCTGTGACCAGAGATACACTACTTGGGAAATTGACTCCTTTTGAACTTGGAGATCAGAGTGCTTCTAAAACTGAGACTGCATTTAAAGCATCTACCTTCGGTAAGCAGAAGATAGATTGGAAAGATATGTATGCTAAGGATATGGAAGAATTAGAGAGAGAAGAAAAGGAACTTGAAGAGATGGAAGCCTAGATTGCTAGAAGAATCCCTAAAGGACCAGATGGAAGTAAGTATGAAGGAAAAGTCCCATTTAAATCTAATGAAATTCTTGATCTTATTTATACTGATTTGTGTGGATTGACAAGGACTAAAATCTTGCAAGGTGATAGATATTTTAGGCTACTTGTTGATAATTATTCTAGAATGATGTGGGTAGCATTTTTGAAGGAAAAACATGAAGCTCTTGAGAAATTCAAAATCTTTAAAGCTATGGTTGAGACTGAGACATGACTAAAAATAAAATGATTAAGATCAAATCATGGTGGCGAGTTTACATCCAGTGAGTTCAACAACTTTTGTGAGAGGAATGCTATTAGGAGACAAATTTCTGCATCTAGGACTCCACAACAGAATAGATTGGTGGAAAGGAAGAACATAACAATATTGGATGCAACAAGGACTATGATGACGAAATCTAGATTACTTGATATCTATTAGAGAGAGGTTGTCAATACAACTGTATACACTTTCATTAGAGTACACATTAAAGGCGATACCGGTAAGACTCCTTATGAACTATGGTTTGGTCATGCTCCTACAATCAGATATTTGAAATTTTTTGGGAGAAAATGTTACATTAGAAGAGATGAGGCATTAGGAAAGTTTGATCCTAGAAGTGATGAAGGAATATTTTTGGGTTATTGTACTAAGAGAAAAGAATATAGATGTTTAAAAAAATATTGAATAGGATAATTAAAAAATAACAATAAATTAACATGTTTTAAAAATAATAATAATAAATGAAAAAAATATAAAAAAGAAAAGGTATGTACCTAGAATGAGGAAAAAAATGGTCTGGGGGGTCGGCTGGCAAGCTGAAAATGGGCACCTGTGCTTCTTGAAATCGCTTACTCATTTTCTGAATAGTGAAAATGAGGAAAAAATGCCTAAAAAAAAATTAAATACATTTACAAAAGAGGCCCCTAGTTTTTACAAATCAGGTGCCCGTTTGTTTTGGGGGCTTGAACCAAAATGGGCACATGTTTATGAAAACGTGCACCCGTTTTATTCACAGCTTGGGCCCCCGAAGAGAAACGGGTGCCCAATTTGTAAAAATCAGGCACTCATTTCTAGTGGGTAATTTTCCCAACCCGCAAACTTCCGCAGGATTGGGACCCAACTTTCAAGTCTTACCCTTAACTATCTTTTAGTACTGGCATATGATGTCCCTAACTTAGAAATGGTGTGTTTCCTTGTTGGTCTTGGTTACCCATGGTACAAAGAAAAATTCACCTACCTTTGAGACAACATCATCCCTCCTCATCTTACCAAAACCCAACAACAAACATGTTATAATTTATGATACCAATAATGAACTAGAGAAAAACTGAGAGGGGGGAGGGGTGAATTAGTTTTCCACAAGTTAAACAGTTAATGAAGATTAGAAACCATTTACTAAAGCACAATATAAATAGCATAGTGAAAGATAAAGCATGAAAGAACATAACACACAACACCAATATTTTTGACATGGAAACTCGGTAAAGGGAAAAACCATGGTGGGAAACCCTACCTAGTGCAAGAGCACCTGAGCACCTGAATGCTCAAATCCTAGCAGGTATAACATTTTATTGCAAATTAAGCATGTGTGTTTACTTTATGCTTCTAGTAGGTTTAATAGGTTTTTTTTGTGGTGTAATAAGGTTTGGAACTCATTTGTGTTAAGAGTTTCCAAGATTTTGTTTTTTTTTCTCAGTGGGCCAAAAATTGTCAATTTTGGGTCCAAATGAGCATTTTTGAATTTTTGATGTTGTAAAGCCTTAAAAGGCATTGGAGCATGTTTATTTAGTGTTTCTAATGATGTTGAGTCACTGGTTTGAGTGCCAAGTCACCGAGAGTCAAAATGCAACTTTTTGAGCAACAAAAGTTGTCAAAAGTTGTCAAAAAGCTGTCAAAAAGTGCAAAAAATGACTTTTGGTGGTTTTGGTTAGTTCCAAACTGTACCTATCCATACAAAGGCTTCAAAAAGTTGGCACATGTATAAAAACCATGTTCCAATCATTGTATGAGCAGTTCATGTTGGAAAAATAAGAGAAATACTTGTTTTTTGCTTGCATTTTGTGAGTTTTTAACTAGTTTTCTGCACTTTTTAGAGTACAGTCCATACCATGGCTCCATGAGTCTGTACTACTCCTATTTTTGATTGATGTGATCTCCTTTGATGTTTTATTAGTGATTGGAACAAGTTTTATTTGAAGTGTTCTTGAGAAAGGCATTGTTTTGTGGTTCCAATGGAAGATCATTCATGGTCCAACTGATTTCTTCAAAGTCTCTTCATCCATGGCTTTGAGGAAATTTGTTGGATCCTCTGTACATACTGTACCATACATCTATTTCCCTTTCCTAGCAATGCACAAGTGTTTTTAAAACCCATGGCAAGTGTGTGAAGTGAGCAACTTGGCTTGGGTATTCTTAATGTTGTGTGAATGGTACTTTGCTGTTCATAGCACTGTACTTTGATATGTTGAAGAAGAATCAAGTTGGAAAGAGTCTTAATTGTATTTTACCATCCTTGTCTCTCTCATGACTTGGTTGGATGCAATTAGAAAAGGTGTAAACAGGCTGTAAGACAGTGTGTCACTGTTTTCATTATTAAAACCTCATTGCCAACCTTCATAGATGACAATATGGAATGATGGATTCTTTTTGTCATGCATCATGGAATGTATTTGCAAGTGGTTTCAATGTTGAGATGACAAGTTACACAAATTGATTGTAAAGGACCTAAATAAGGATCCTAAAACAGTGTACTCTTTGTCACAGTCATATAATGTTGTCATAATTTGTGGCATCCTTTTGAATGTTCAAACTTACAAGCTCTTTGGAGAGGTTATGTGCATTATTCTATCATGCCATTAACACCTATTTGCAGGCCAAGGAAAGAGTGAAGAAGCCAATCAAAACAAAGGAATAAAGTTGCAACTGTGTTAAGACTGTCAAAGTGCAGTGATGGCGGTTGAATGAGTAACAGTCATCAAAATTCCTTTCCTATTTGCTTTGCAGGATGTTCCAACTTCTGTCAGATCATGATTGGATCTATATTTGATATACCTTCATTGTATTTGGTTTATTAAGGTGAAAAATGTGTGCAAAACCTTAAATACATTGCTGTCCCAGTCATTTAGACTGTTATTTCTGTGTAAAGCAGCAGTATGGCATTTATTTAACAAAATGACAATATTAGTAGATGAGGTTTCAATCCTTCAAAGTGTTTGGTATATGTTGTAGTAAGGTTTGGAGCATTTAAATTGGTCTACTATCATGAGAAAGACTTGTAAATTGCAAACCCTCACTAGAAACCTCAAAAACCCTTGAAAATTGCATATTTTGTGGGACAGTCCTCAAACAGTCCATGCAGTACTTGCCATAGAAAAAATCCTTGATCTCTCATCATCAAATGACCACATCTCCAAGGGTTTGTCATGAAGTTTAGTAGGTTGAGCAAGGTGAACAAATTTCATCAAAAACTAGGGCTAATTCTAGTAGCCTTTTTGGAGCAATTTTGACAATTTCATGAAATCGGTAAGGAAGGAGAAGCAAATGATTGTTTCAAACCATCAAAACTGGTGAGTTGAGACTTGAGACACCCTACTACATGCTCCATATCATTGCACTAAGTCATTTGTTCAAGATGACCCTTTGAACCTAGAAGTTGCCTTGAGTATTTCAACACTCCTTGTATCCAACTTAGAAATTTCCATTCTTCAAAAGTGAAGGATAGTCATCATACCTTGCAGACCTATCCAGATGCTCAATCAACACTTTAATATGATTGAATTCCTTAAAAGTGCAAACAAGATTTGGTAAACCATGGTTCTCCAATAGTTGCCCATTCCTGGAAGAGAGGAGATTCAGCCAGTTGGACAACCAAACTTGTTCATTTTTAGTGACACACAAGAGGACCTCATTTCAGGCTTGAATGCCTTAGCATGGAAGGTAAGGAGGAGTGATGTCCAATTCAATAGGGTGCAAGTAGTGTTGAATAGAGAGGAGGAGATAGGAGAAAGGTTTAGAAGAATCCCATTTGTGCCTAGGGATTGATTTGGGAAACACATTGAGAACAAAAGCCCACCAACCTCAAAAGGAGACTAACTTCTATTCTACCTCCTCATCACTACCCATAGTCAAATAATAGTTCTATAGTAGTATGTGAAATAATTACAATAGGTATTGCACTTGCAATCAGGCCAACTGCCTAGAGCTCATTGCTCATCACAAAAATAATTCTCACTGACTTACATAAACATTGGACTACAATCCAGAGAAAATGAATTGTGAAGATAACATCTCCTAATGCTTGATACAGTTTTGGTTAAAGCACATATGTCTTCCCTGCAACTCTAAATTCTTCACACTCTTCATTGAATGATATACCTATGTTCGCACAATTACCTCTCTCTGATAATGTAGACATAACCATACCAATACCAAATTACATGAATAAGACACCTATAAATAAAGATCATCAACCTTGATAACAAGGTCGACTAAACCCTAAACCCATAAACCATAATTATAAAAATTACATCACACAATACCACCAGACCAATATTATGATTTACATTGCATATCATAGACCTAATTCAAATTCCCAATCAATTATATCTACCAAAAATTCTGCTAAGACCAATATCCACACGTTTCACCAATCGACAGAAACCCTCAGTGCAATAATAAAGAATAATCAACCAGATCAAAATAGGATCACCAAATCATTGGGCCAACCAATGTGAAGCCACCAAAAAATTAGGACATGATCAAGAACACCTTCATCACATTAGGAACCAGTTGTGTAATCCAGACCAAAATCACTTAACCAAATCATCGAATATCACCAACCAGTACCAAGAAATATCAACCGGTAAACCAAAATATAAGCAATAGCTTCCAGAGCACTAAATCATGAAATGACTACATATGATAGGAATATAACCATCCATAACCAAATCCAACGATCTGATCATACTAGATCAGAATTAGCCAAAACAAAGTCCAATCGGGACCAAGAACCAACCAGGAAAGAACCATATCTAACCAGAGCATAGTGTTGACATCAATGACAACACATAGTCATTGTATGCAGGAAAATGTGGTGACAAAAATGAATAAATCAAATCTAAAAGACCCACACACTAATGAGACTCTTGGTGCAAGTATATGAACTAATGAACTAGTTCAACTTCCCAAGGGGTGTCCCATTTTTCTCTATCTCACAGGATCCCTAAAGCCAATGTTTTTCTCTCATATTATTGAGCAAGTGACTTAGGAATGACAACTCCAAGAATGAGTGATGTTTGATTTATATGCATGAATGCAGTCTAAGATATATATGATGTTAAAACTATAATGATTAAGCTAGCATGAAGATGACGATATGATAAAAGATTAGCAAATTATCCTAGCATGATATACTATCCTAGCATGAATATCTTATGATATGAAAAATACTCGTAAATGCTATGATGATATTCTAACAAAGAGAGGCTAAAATGCTTACTAAATTAGACTATAATGTAGATGCATGAAAGCTTTGATTGATATGGAAAATGAAGAATGAGAGCTCTATTTATAGGAAAAATAGGGCAATGGATGGTTAAGATTGAATAATCTTAACAAGGGCCAGGATTGAAAGTTAATCAATCCATGTTTACAATTCTCACCAATGAAATGGTGACAATTGTCAACAAAGGGTTGCTTGAGAAGAGATGCAAGAACCATTAAATGCTTGAGAAGACATGAAGGATACCCTAGGAGGTAAGAGTTAAGGTTAGGTTAGGGTTATCCAATGGATAAATCTTTTACCCAAGGGGTAAACTCTTGTGCAAGGGTTAAATGGATAATCAGGGTTAAAGCCATGAATGCTTGAGGAGACCCCTGGGTTAGCTAAGGGTTAAGTTAGAGAGAAAGTATCTAACCATGCAAGGAGGTTGAGTTAACCATTAATGGTTAGGAAGACTTTGGGGATAATTTTGTAAGAGTCCTTCCAAATTTGGGGGAACTCAACAAGTTAGCTTGTTGAGGAAATAAAGCCTTTAATGCATTTAGAAGACTTTCTTCCAATTTTGAGAAGTTATCTCCTCAAACTTAGGGAAATGGTAGAATAAGAGAGATTAAGGACAATTGATTAAGATCAGATGGGTTCTAGAAGAATAATTAGGAAGCAAGTGAGAGATGCAGGAAAATGCAAGTGGATGGAGGAGAAGGATTTTAATTAAAATAAAATTGATTTATTTCAACCAAAATAGATGCAACTTGCATAAATATAAGTCAGGGATTTTAATAAATAAATTAGATTTATTTATTTGGAAGGATCAATTAATTAAATGGGAATTTAATTAAAAATGGGAACTAATTAAATAAAGTGATTTATTTTATTAAAGGCTAGAAAAGGTTTAGGTGAATTTAATTAAATTGTATGCGGGAAAAGCAGTTCAATGAAACTTAAATGGTGAAAATATTCAAAGATTTTCCCACACACCCATGGGACTCTTGGTGCAAGTTATGGAGCCATGAGGAATAGTTGAACTTCCCAAGGAGTGTTCCATGGTTCTATATCTCACAAGGTCCCTCAAGCCAATGCCTTTTCTCTCAGATCACTGAGCAAAGTGACTTAGGGATGACGAATGCAAGAATGAGGGATGCTTTAGATCAAATTTAGTATGAATGCATCCTATTTATGCATGATTTTAATAAATGAACTAAACTAAATGATAAGATGACAAGGTTAGTAAAAATACTATCCTAACATGATATACTAGTTATATGATTTAATCTAAGATAATAGAAATGCTCTAAAATGTTTATTAGATTTATTCTTATTGCAAAGAGAGGCTAAATGTTTGCTAAATTTGAGTATAAGTGTGATGCTAAAGACTTGGATGATAGAAATGGAGGAATGAGAGCTCTATTTATAGAAGAAAGTGCAATGGATGGTCAAGATTGAAAGATCTTATCAAGGGCTAGGATTGAAAGTTATCAATCCATGTTTACAATTCTCACCAATGAAATGGTGACAATTGTCAACATAAGACTCCTTGAGAGGAGAGGTAAGAAGCATTAAATGCTTGAGAAGACCTCATGGTTACCCTAGGAGGTAAGAGTTAAGGTTAGGTTAGGGTTATCCAATGGATAAAGGTTTTACCCAAAGGATAAACTCTTGTGCAAGGGTTAAAGAGATAACCATGGTCAAAGTAATGAATGCTTGATGAGACCCCTTGGTTAGATGAGGGTTGAGTTAGGCAAAAAGTCTCTAACCATGCCATTAAGGGTTAGTTAACCATTAATGGTTTGAAAGACTTTGGGGACAAATTTGTAAGAGTCCTTCCAAATTTGGGGGTATTCAACAAGTTAGCTTGTTGAAGGTGTTGGGTCTCAAATCAACAGATTGGATAGGTTCTAAGGAAATGCCAACTCCTATGATCAAACCCTCCAATTGACTTGGCCAACATATAGAGTGAACCTGTTTGGTTGCTAACTCTCTCACTTTAGGCTCTGCAGGACCTAGGCAGGTATACCTATTCACTGAATGTCTCCAATTACTAGTGCTTTTTATAGCAGATTTATTATCCTAATCTGATATATCCTGATCTTGAAATGGCATGAGTTCCTTGAATGGAGATATAGCAGATGAGTTCAAGATTGTTGTTTGTAATAACTATTTGCTTTATGTTTCTTAATTACTTCTATTGCTTATTAAAATAATCAATTATGAATGAAATGATGAGTGCAACTTGTAATTTAGCCAGTGCCTTCTTCGCTGTTTGGGTTACAGAGTCATTACACTTTTCTTTAGGACTTATGGTGCGAACCTGTGAGACAGTTTTTTAATTCATCCCTTTATGAACCTGTCAGTTATTATTTCTTTTGGAACCAAATGAATGCTTATATCATATGCTAATTGAGTGAATTTAACCCTACCCTTAAGGGACCAGTCAATTAAGCTTTGCAAGGAACAATCATAATCCGCAAGCAAAACTTTTGTTGCAACATTATAATATAAAACATAGATCTAATCTTAAGAACATGAATAACCTTATCTTATCAGACAATATCACAGACGATTGCCAAAAGAAAATGAAATGATCCACAACACATATGCAGAGAAATAGTTGATCAAAATTTGTATTCCATTATAGTTTATATACAGAAGACTTATAGGCTGTCATCTATCGCTATCTTCATCTTATCTAATCACTATCGCCCTATATTACAAAAATCATTCTCATATATATATGAGGATGAAGACTTTTCATGAAGAGACATGACTTTTCGAAACACTAATCATTAGTTTGAGTGCTTCTAACAAACTTAAGCAGAAATAGATTTAGAAGTCCTAAATGATGAATGTAGTCATCGTCTTTAAAGGTTTTGATCTGAGCAGTCTGTTTCTTCACTTCATCTCCTAGCGACAGATATTTGAATATTATCTGGTTGACAGTAGGGGCCATATCCTTACTTCGATCTATTTCTGACAAGGCCCAATCCTTGACGCTGATGAGCTCTTTTCACAAGTCCTCCAGGGATATCACATCTCCTTCTTTGTAAACGGAGGGCATTCCAACAGGTTTCTCATCATCCAACTCCTTCAGATCTCTTCTCAGCGTATCTTCAAGTTTGACATGATTCTCCATATACGCAGTCCCCTCAGCTTTTTCCTCTGGCGTCAAGGCATCGACATTATTTAGTACTTCATGCAATCGTGCTTTTAACCTCTCATGCTCTATTAACGCTTTTATCGTTCCATTATATACTTTCCAATATGGTTCAACCTGCAAGAGCATGGTGTTAAACCGATGTCCTATGATGTCATTGACCAGTTTGTCCATCCTTTGTTGGATACCTTCTGCGCATTTATTGGCCTTTTCTGCTTGATAATTCCAGTACAGAGCATCAGAGACATCGTCCAAGCTACGTCCCGCGGGGTATGAGGTGTATTCACTGATAGGAGTCCCTGTCTCTAGTTGCAATACTTTTGCCTGCAACTTTTGATTCTCCTCTTTAGATTTTTCATATAACCCCTTATATGTGACGTTTTCTCTGACCAAAAATTCTGTCTGGTCTAGGTTCAATCTAGCAACATCCAAGTTGAGTTTAGCAGTGACCCTAGGGTCTATCTTACCAACCTGATGAACCATGAGGTGCCCAAAGGTTTCTTCAATGTCTACAATGATAGGCCTCTTCCCCTTTGGATATAATGCCCATTGTAGGAGAGCTTTCTTGTCTGGATCATATCCAGAGCCTAAGAACAATTTGTCTATCTCCTGAGGCAACACCTGTTGATTTAAGTCTTGTTTCTTCAGGAAGCCGTCAAATAAAAGTGCTGAGTTTATATCCCAACCAGAGAAGATGATTACACCGGCCTCTTTCAGTAATTTCCTCCCTTTCTCAGGAGTCATATCCTTCATGAGGACATCAATCTCATCCTGCAATTTCTTCATCTGTTCCTCCTCTGGTCTTCCAGCCATGCTTCGTTTTACATGAGCTCCTTTGTATTGGTATAAAAATGAAAGAAATTCCCTAGAAGAGGTGAATCCATCATCAGCAACGAAATCTTCATGCTCAGTCATTCTTATATCAATGACATCCTTGATGTTAATTTCACCAGTGTCCATATTCATCTCTACTTCGAAACCAGGAGGATAATCTTCTCTAGGAGAATCGGCAGGGATACTACTTGCAGTCAATTTTGGTGACATGTGGGCTAGGGGCTGACTATCCTTCTCAGTATTAATGAAATGAAGGAATTGTGAAGGCACTCTATGCATGATTTCTGCTTCATGTTGAAGCAGCCTTTTAGCCACTTCTAGAGGATCTTGGAGATTTCCAATTAGGTCTCCATCTATCATTCCCCTTGCCCTTTTCCATTTGTAGGCCTCCCAAACTAACTCACTCTTTTCTCTCAAAGCTTTGGCCTCCTCTCTTTCAAGATTCTTAATCAGGTCATTTGGCATTTTGGCCACATGTATTCCAGCTTTGAGTTTTTGTGATACTCTGGCAGCTCTTATATATCCTTCAGGGTCGAAGTTCTCTCTAGGTTCACCCAGAGTCATGCCATAGTAGTCTAACTTGTTCTGCAGTAAATGATAACTTTTTGAACTTTTAACAATGAAATCAGAAAAAACCAATAAACCTGGAACAATGGATTGTTTACCGGAATCTGTAAGGTGTTTAGCACTGACAATAGACAATTGTCTTATAATCTCCAGGCTAGGCACCCTGTTTGGCACTGTAATTGGGAGCATGTGGGGTTTTCCTTCATATCCAAATACCCTGATTTCTATGTGATTGTTATGGCAATACCAATCACCCCAATTATGATCAATCTGTGACTTTGGAGAGAAGTCCTTTGGTCTGAGGAATCTCTTGATTTCAGGGGACAAAGTGTAATCCCTGTGTTGCCCAAAAGCTGCACTAAGAGGTTTCACAAAATATTCTTGAAAGTGCCAGTACTGGTTGTTCATGAACCTCTGGTCCCATGCAGATACCCATAATTGAACTGGCTTCTTCAAACCATTTTTATCATAGGATCGAATGCAGAAATCATCTGACCAGAAATTAATCTCTTGTCCACAATAAAGAATGATATGCATTAACAAGGAATACAATGAAAAATGAACATTCACAAGGTCCCCTTTCAACTTTTCCAATCCATGATTTAAAGCATCTGCAACATAAGTGGCAAAATCAAATGACCTAGGGTCTTTTGACTGTAAATCAGCACACAGAACCATAACCCCAATATCCATGAGTGGATGAGCCTCTAGGCCTAATACTTGAGCTGCAGCATAGTAGGTATATTTAAAATAAGGATGGAAATGGTTGACATCAAATGGCACCTTGTCATCTTTGCTGAATGGAACAAATGACCCACCCACTTTTGGCCTGTGAATAGGTAGCCTCCAAGTCCTGTAGATGTTTTCCAAACTAAAGAATTCTTGTGAAAGTTTCTTCATATCGATACTCTCCTCCACCTCCCAGTCCAAATCAAACACCATATCAATAGTCTGTTTGTTAATTACTACTAATGTATTCCCTCTGTAATCACATATGGTTTTGGTTCTTGGGTTGTAACAATCTACCAGAGCTTTCATTAATTCTACATCTACAAACACATTTGGGACTACCAATTTGCCTAAGTTCTTCTTCCATAGATTACTTATGGGTTCAGGAGCGTCCCTTCTTTTGTAACTAAATAAGAATAACTCATGTCCTCTGATTTCAGTCCAAATATCTCCTAGATTTTCAAACCTATCCTCCAATCCTTCTTCTTCACTTTTGATCTTTTTGGACCTTACACTAGATGAGGGACATTGGTCTAATAAATCCTGAGTCAAAGCTCTTCCTTCCTTCTTTTGTCTCTTGGGCTTCTCTTCAGGGTTTAACTCTTTTCCTTTCCTACTCTTTTTAGAAGAGGAAGACAAAGGTTCCATGATTACAGCAAATATGAGAAACAACACTTACTTGGAGAAATGCTCATCTCTTCTGGTTATCGTTCGCAAGTTTCCACAAGCTCTCCGCAATTTTCAGTCTTTTAGCATTGATCTGGTTCTTATGAAAATTCAATCAATTCAACTGTAATCGTATGGGCAACTTGTGCATAGTTAATGTTCTGTGTCTACAACGGCTACTCAAGTGTTTAAACTTAATTGCAGATGTGACATTCTTCACTTGGGCCTTTAACTCTTTCGCGGGAAGTACAGTTCGCTCAAAGTGATCATATTTCAAGTTATCGATGAAACCCTTGTCTTCGGCCGAGTGTTTAAATCCTTCATCGAAAGCCTATTTTCTTCGATACTATTGTTTCAGTGAATAGCCCATGTCGAGAAGCCACTTTCAAGACTCATCGAAATCATTCTTTCATCGATAGACCTCCTTTTCGATAAGTCACTCGCAAGTTTCATCGAAATCATTCTTTCGATGAGTTTCTTTCTTCGGTGAGGGCCCATGTATGTTCATCGACATTCCTTTTTCATCGATATCCTCCTTTATCGATGAAACACCTTTGCTTTTGTTCGACATTATGTCATCGATGAAAACTTGCATTTCGATGAATGCTTTATGAGTTTCTTCGGTAATGATATTCCTTCGAAATTACTTTTGCCTTTTTGCCTTTCGATGAAACTTAGAGTATCGATGAGTGATTTTCTACATTCATCAAAAGTGACCTTTTGCTGAAATACTTTTGTTCGGTGCTTTACATACCTCATTTCGATGAAAATACTCTTTCGATGAAACTTCTTTTGCAGTGCTCGATACAATTTGCTGGCCGAAAACATCTTTCAGTCTTCACGCCTATGGGAATATACATTTTTTATATATTTTTTATTTTCAAATATAGTGTTCAACAGAAGGCATAAAGGATTTAATGGCTTTGGAAGACTTTATTCCAAATTTGAGAAGTGACGTCCTCAAATTTAGGGAAGGGGGATAATTGATGGGTTTAGGTTATTTGATTAGGATTAGAGGGATTCTAGAAGAATTTAGGAAGAGGGTTAGGAGGCAAGTGGGAGATGTAGGAAAATGCAAGTGGGTGAGGAATAATAGGATTTAATTAAAATAAATTGCTTTATTTTAATTTGGTTGTAAGTGGGGAATTTAAATAAATTAGATTTATTTATTTGGGGTGAACTATTTAATTAAATGTAAATTTAATTAAAAGTAGAGAGAAGGGATTTAATTAAATAAAATGATTTATTCAATTAAATGATATAAAAGGCTTAAGTGAATTTAAATAAATAAATTGAATGATTTATTTAATTAAATAGAGAAATGTGGGTGATTTAATTAAATTAGATTTAACTAAATAGAGGAATGAGAATAAATGAACATTAAATATTCATTTAGGAATATGGTCATTTTTATACATCTACATTTTTCCCCTCTTTGAAGTGACATGTGTGCACATGTTGATTCAAAGAAAATTGATGTGTCGTAAAAATTTGATCAGTGTGATGTCGTATATCGAAATGTTCATGTCGTGCCACAGATTTGATAAATGATGTTGATAATGCCCCCTCGGGAGATGAATCAAAATTTGAAAATTTGGTTTGATTTGATAAATTTCATGGCATTTTAAAATTTTGTCCATGTTGAATGCATTAATTTGATTCATCTCTCGATAATGATGTTTGTTAGGGTTAGAAGTGAGACCAAAAGCAATTTACATGTTCCACCATGGAACCCTAATTTTTGTTTACCCTATAAAAAGGTAAAAAGTAATTTCCTTTGTATCATTTGTGCTTGTTGACTTTGGACAAAGTGACATTTGGAGAGAAGACAAAATGCTGGTTCCCCAGGCTTCTCATCGATTTGAGCATGTTTCAAGGTATCAAAAGCCCGCCACGTATGGACCACCGGTAAGTCATCAATTTTTGCCCCTTTTTGCTTTTTGTTTTGTTGTTTTTAGTCATGTTTTTCAAATTTTTACGTGGATTTCAACGGTTTAGCGCGTAGGGTCTACACCCTAGCACATACAAAACAAAGGGTAGCGTGTCGAGTTTTAGGAACTAAGGTAGCATCCAGGTAGGGTTGGGTAGCATGGAAGGGGGTTAGGATAGCACATAGACATCTTTTAGCACAACAGGTTCGCAGGCTAGCGTGCAGGGGGATTAGGATAGCACATTGGGAAGACCTAGCACATAGGGTCAATAGGGGGTCACATAGGTAGGTTAGGCTAGCATGTAGGTGTGACCTAGCGCATTGGGTTAGGGTTACAACGCAGATGTAGGCTAGGATAGCGCATAGATAAAGTTAGTGTATAGGGTGTTCTAGGTGGCGTAAAGCTAGATCAGGGTAGCGCA
This sequence comes from Cryptomeria japonica, assembly GCF_030272615.1. Taxonomy (NCBI): domain Eukaryota; kingdom Viridiplantae; phylum Streptophyta; class Pinopsida; order Cupressales; family Cupressaceae; genus Cryptomeria; species Cryptomeria japonica. The sequence goes on from NC_081413.1 coordinate 611,812,800, forward strand.
TAGGTGCATTTTAGCACTTAGGGTGCATTTAGTAGCACGTAGGGGATTTCGGGTAGCACATAGCTAGCAGCTTAGCACGTGGATAAATTTTTTTAGCACATAGGCAGAAAATATTGAGGAAAATAGGATTTTGAGATGAATGAAGATAGTTGGAGGTGAGTAGGTGTTTTCTAGTGTTTCCGAGATGGGTGCGATAGTTAGTCTATGTGCCTGCTAGGTGTTGGTTTGATAAATTATTTGATATGAGTTTCGATTTTGGATTTTTTATAGATAACTTGATTTGATTTTCATTGTTTCAAGTTGATGTTGATATGGATTTGATGTGATATAAACTTGATTTGATATGCATTGTTTTAAGTTGATATGAATGGGAGATTTGAGCTGTTTTTCAAGTTGATATGGTTGTGAAACTTGAGTTGTTTTTCAAGATGATATGGATGTGAAACTTGAGTTGTTTTTCAAGATGATATGGTTTGTGAAACTTGAGTTGTTTTTCAAGATGATATGGTTTGTGAAACTTGAGTTTCTTTCAAGCTGACATGGATGTGAAACTTGAGTGGTGTTTCAAGCTGATATGGTTGTGAAACTTGAGTTGCTTTCAAGCTGATATGGATTTGATAGATAACTTGATTTGATTTGTGGTGTTTCAAGTTGAAATGATCTGATACTGATATAAATTGATATGATGTGGAACTTGATTAGATTTTCAATGTTTCAAGTTGATATGAATTTGATTTTGATATGAATTTTGTTTTGATGAGGAAACTGATATTGGACATGTTTTGTTTGTGACAGGAGCGGCTTGGGGTTGTGCAATCATAAGAGCAATTTCTGAGATCATGTTCTTTGATTCCACGACTAACACAAGCAGTCTGGGATATTATTGAGAGATGTGGACTATCCTCTTTGTTAGAGATGCCCCAGGCTATCATTAACCGAGGTTTATTGATAGCTTTGGCCGAGAGGTGGCATAGTGACACTAGCATCTTTCATTTGGCGACAGGTGAGATTAAAGTGACACCTAAGGGTTGCTACTAGATTTTGTGGATTCCCATGGTAGGTGCACTATTTCCATATGAGAAGACTAAGGAGGGTGGCAGAGAGGCTCTTCACCGAATATTATAGGATGATATGGTTTACGGATATGAGATCCCCTGGCAAGAGTTCATTAATTTAGATTATGCTCCTCTACCATTAGTGCTGACAAGATTTATAGGTGGTTTCTTATGTCTCGACCATAGGTCGAAGGGACTAGCAGTGGGATGGGGATTGGTCTTGGAGGACATGGTGACACAGGGTTGCTGATTTGCATGGGGGTTTGCTATGCTGGCCCACTTATATAGGGACTTGCATCAGGTGGTGTACTTGGGATATGGGAGTCTATCAGCTGGGGTTACGTTGCTATAGGTGTGGGCGTGGGAGCATATTCCCGCAGCGAGGCCTGTTGGGTGTGCTTAAGCCTATGGATACAGAGGGATAGTTGTCCAATGCAAGCTGGGAAAACTAGAACATTGGAGGTGAGTGTTGGATGATATTGATACGGTCGTCTGGAGACCGTATATGGATTGTGAGGTGTGGGAAGTAGATGGGATGGAGATGCCCTATGTCTACATGTCTTGATATTTGATAGGGTAGATGCCCTCTGTTATTGAGAGATTTCTACATAGCTGAGTTTTGCGGTAGTATGGACGACAATAGGGGATACCACAGGGAGCATGCTTGTATGCTTGATGGAGGTAGGATGTGCTAGAGTGGGGACCCACCATTGATAGCATGGTAGCCATTAAGGAGTTCACCTAGCTGGCCAGACCTGGGATTATGCCTATGAGATAGTGGATGGAGGCATGATAGAGGAGTTCGCCGCACTATTTACGGCTCATGCGGTGGCCAGGATATTAGATCTAGTGGAGATGATTCCCACTTTTGATGAGGATGAGGATGAGAAGTCAGAGAGGCTAGGTAGACATGGAGAGGAGGGAGAGGAGCTAGATGAGGGAGGTGGGGACGTTGGAGGTGATGATGGTGGAGGAGGTGGCCGAGGTCGTCATGGGGATAGAGGGAGAGGAGATCAGGGGAGGAGAGGAGATAGAGGTGGAGTTGATGGAGATAGAGGGATACGGGTTGAGAGGGTAGTGTGGCATGCCGTGGAGGATAGAGGGAGGGGAGGTTTGGCTATTGGAGCTAGTGGTGGTGGTCGAGCAGAAGAAGTGATAGCAGCTGTGGGTGGGACAAATGATTTTAGGTGGCTAGCCTAGAGGAGGAGGTCAGATGTTTTACCCCCACCAACACTGAGGACAGGGAGAGGGGTAGGGGGTACCGCAACATAGGCACCCCTCCAGATTCAGATTCCCACTCACCAAGAGGATGCTCAAATTAGATCCTGATAGTTGTCAATGCAGCATTTGTAGACACAGTTATTGGCACATCAACGTCAGATTGCTCAGCTTACCGCAGAGCGGGACATAGAGAGAGAGCATCAGGGTCGAGCAGAGGAGCTTGCAGAGAGTGACAACAGGTGCCCCGAAGTGAGACACACTGAGGGAGATACAACACACCACCATGGTGGTCGAAAACTATAGGCGGTTGTATGAGGACCTAGTCCCCAGAGAGCAGAGGGCCCCTAGCTTTAATGCTAGTCAGTCATCTCGGAGTCAGTTAGGGACAGAGAGTAGGGGTGTGACTGGGCCACCTCGACATGATCCACCTGGAGATCTAGGTGCTGGGACATTTGTTGCGAGACCGTCACCCTCAGGAGATAATCATGTGATGTGTTTGATGAATGATGCTTTATATATGATCTTGGTGATTCTATGATGATGTTGCAATGCTTAGATAGATGCATGTGTTTTTGATATTTGATGGATAATGATGCGATGATGCTTGATGTATGATATGTGAGATGTATCTTGAAAATGAGATGTATGATAATGATAATGATGTGAGATGTATCTTGAAAATGAGATGTATGATAATGATAATGATGTGCAACTAATTTTAAAATGATATGCAACTAATTGATCATCCTCATTCTTTTGTTTGTCATTCCTATATAGTCACATGTTTTTTCTTTCTTTGTGGTTATCATCATTGAGCATTGATTTGTTGGAATATGTTGAAAATTTATACAAGCATAATGGTATAATTGAACCATAATACCCTGAAAAAAATTTACATGATTTTTGATTTTGCAAGATGGCACAAGCATCGAGGTATAATTGAACCAAGATGACCTGAGTGTGGCTTGCGTATAAATAGACAAGATTAAACCAGTTGTATGCACAAAGTGGAATCATGTCTTCAGTGGTATGCCTTGAATCATGTCTCGAGACAAGTATTTGCATAGTACAAGTGATCACCTCATAGACAGAAAACTAAAAAAATATTGGAGTCCCAATTACTTTCTCTAGCTTGATGCATTGTTGAGAAACTTTAGATGATCCAATACTTCCAAAAGTTCAAGTGCAAAATAGTCAAAACTTCATGTAAGATGTAAACATTTTATGCTTCATAAAATCATCCATGTTGTGTTGTGAATCTGATAGAATATTTAGTCTATAGTTAGAATAGGTAAAGTATCATCAATGACCTTAAATGTTAAGGTGTTGCATTCGGTGATCTTCTTTATGGAATCTAAAAGTACATCTGCCACATTAGTAGGTTTGTAATCCATAGGGGAAGTGCTAGGCAGAGTGTGAGGTTCTGCAGTTGGTTTCTTCTCATCTCTGGATTCCTTAACCACTTCAGCTATCTTGTTTCCATCATTGACCTCTTCTTTATTCACTTTTTCTTCCTTATTCTCATTCTATTTTTTAACTTTGTTTTCATCCTTACTGTCTACCTTGTTGTTTGCTGGTTCAGCCACACTTTGTTCTTGTCCCTTTTCTGTTATTGCTTCTGCTTGTGCTTCTACCAGTTTCTGAATGTTAAGCTAAGTATCATTAGGGGTGGTATCTATTTTCTTAACTTCAACTATCTCCTCAATATTCTGCTCAGAGTCAACAATGTTTACCGGTGACTCAGAGACCTCAATATTTGTAGCTTCAACTCCCTTTTCCTTTGCAGTTTCCTTATCCATGACAATGTTAAAATCTCATGTGTCCACATTCATGATAAAAAGAATATTAGACTCCAGAATAGTGTCATCTTGTGTCATTTCCTCTACCTTCTCTTCCAGTTGACTATCAGTTTGTGCTGGTGCCTCTACATTTATTGGTGGGGTGTCTTGTACTGGTGGAGGAATGTTATCCTTGACCATGACATCAGGTACACTACCAATTTTTCCTTTACCCTTATCTTTCTGATATACCTTGGTAAATGACTTGTCTATTTTCTATCTATCCTTCTCTTCTTTCTTCTCTCTTTCCACAAAAAATATATCCCACTTATCTATCATTTCATCTGCTATTTCCTTGACTCTGCCTGCCATAAGGCTAAGTTGTTGGTGACCACTCACAAAAAACTGTTCTATTTGCCTATGATATTAAATCATCAATTTCCTATTTGGAATTAATAGGATGCACAACAAGTAGAGCCTCTACCTTTAATTTCTTGTCAAGCTCCATGACAAACATTCTTTAAGCCTCTAACCTTAAGTACAAATAATCTGGTAGATCATCTACAACCTCAATAAGAACTTTCTTGTATATATCTAGGTACAAAATATTGCTTTCCTCTATAGTATCCCTATCTGAATCCTATAAAGTGATAAATTTTATTCACATTACTAAGGTTACCTTCTTGTGTGATTTCATTGATCAACTCTTACGGTGTAAGAGTATCTGGTGCCTTAGGTTCTTGTTTCTTCTTTAGAGTCGCTTTCTTCTTCTAACCAATGGGCTCTCTTATGGCTTGTTGTTTCTTTCTCTCTGTTCTTGACTTCTTGGGAGATATGTTGGTATTTTGGATATGCTGATATGGTTTTGTCATTGATGTTAACACTTTTCAACACTTGAGAAACACTTGGAGATCTTTGGTTATGTTCACTGGCATGTTTAGTGACATGCATAGTCACTGGTATCTAGTTTACCAACATGTTATATTATTCACTGACACTTGGAATGACTTGGAGATTACTTGGTTATGTCGAAGACATTGTTTGGAAACTTTGTTTTGGTGATTTGTTCGTTGGTCTAATCAGGTTTGCATATTTGTTGTTACCGGCAAATAGGTCTAGGTTATGGACCGTCAAACATATCTATTCTAGATCAGCATGATACGTCATGAAGATGATTCATCATTATTTTAAATGCATTGAGTCGACATCATGCATCGCATATTGATTCATTTTTAATTGATTTTATTGTAATATCTTAGTGAGCCGACCTACTCATTTGGTCTTAGGTTTTGGTATAAATGTAAGATCTCATTTGTGAGATTGCAATAAGGATAGTGGAAGAGGAATATAAAAAGGTATATGCAAATATAAGCAGAGCTATACATGCAGACATCATTCAATATTGAAGGAAGGTTTGAAGAAGGCAAATCAGAGCTTAACCATTAGTGAATCCAACATATGAAGATGCTATTTTGAGAAGTACATTATCATTGGATTTAACCATCCAATTGTAGTCAGTGTGACTCCCATTTTGTGATTAAGTAGTGAGCTCTAGGCAGATGGCCTTTCTGTATGTGCAGACTCCATATTGTACACACATACTATCTATATTAGTATCATTTGATTGTGGGTAATGTTTCCCACCATGGTTTTTCCCCTTATAGGGTTTCCATGTACAAATATTTGTGTTATGTGTTGTGGATGTTATTGCCTTTCTATTTCATGCATTAAACTTTACTGGTACTACAATTAACTGATAAAATTATCTATTGACATTAAAGTTTGGCTTACTAGCATTAAGCATTAAGCTTGGTTAAGTTAGTTTTGGTTTGTATTTATTGGACAACTAATTCACCCCCACCTCTTAGTTGCCTCTGGGACCTAACAAGATGGAGCAGGTTCCGGTGAGGGTTTTCTTTAATTCATGTCCACTCGCTTGAATTCCGCTACCTTGTCACTATCAAAATCAGATGAAGTAGCCACAGGGGAAATGTGAGATACCGGTTTATGCTCTAATTGACTTTCTATCACACTAGAAGTAATACCACTAAGATTCATCAATCCTTCTATAACATCCTTTACCATTTTAGAAGCATCTTTCATAAATTTATCTCTTTTCTTCCTCTGCTTCATCATAGCAACATCTAGTTCAATGGTTTCAGTATTACCTAATATTTTCTCTGTTGATTCTGATGGATCATCTAGGAGTATTTTAGCATATGAGTCTAAGACATGTGAATCCACCTCATATCCTATTTCAGTTATCCAGATAGTTTTGGGTCTAATTGCTTCCATCCAAATTTCATTTCTTTTCACTATAAAGCATATCTATTTATCATATTTATCCACAATGCTTTGGGGAATCGTTTCCCTTTGTCTCATTTTAGCTTGTACATTCTTAAAGTAGGCTTTTACCAACTTATCACCATTAGATCCCATACCGGTGATTGCCTCTTTTATTTTTTTTTCAAATGAAGTATCATAGGCAAAATCCTTATTTCCTATACCGGGGATCACTTCTAAATTTGAAGGTTCCTTTCTTATCACCTTTGATCTTATGCAAATTCTCTAACAGTTCATCGTTTAACTATTCACAAAAATCAATCTTTGCATTGTTCAATATCATCTCATGTGCACAATGTATGCATGAACTAGATACATAATTCAACCTATTTGTCTGACCAACTTTATAGCCAATGACCATGCTAGAAAATTTAACATTTTTATCCTTTATATCATTGACCCTAAGTGAATGATTGTCAAATATAGCTCCGGTTAATCTCATAACCTCTTTGTTAGGGATTTTCTTCTTCTTGTCAGGTCTAGAACCGGTGGAGGGTAAACCAATAACAACCCTAATAACTTCCTTGGTAATCTTAAATACTAAGTCCAACCACATAAATTCACTGTGAACCTTGCAAAGGTCATAGCGGACGGATTCATTTGAGAATTCTGGCATATGGAGGATATCTATGAAACCTAAATCCTAAACTACCTTATGTTTCGATTTCACTACCCCATTCTTGTTAGTGATTACATTCATATACATGTTCATCAAATATTTGGACCCTAAATTTTCTATGTAACAATGTATGTATGCCCTAGGGTCTTCAACAAATGCGACTCCTTTCGGGATTCTAGAAAATGCACCAATAAAGTCATCCAGTTTTGCTATCTTATCAATGATCTTGAAATCAGGTCTAGGTCATTTTATGTTTTCCACAATGGTAGGGCTTGCTACAAATTTGGGAACAAAAGATGAAGATGCCATTGCAAAAGATAAATACCTTTTAACTGAGAAATTCTTGAATTCTCTAAAAAGACCTTTGTTGCTTTGCCTTTAGAATGCCTTTGCTCAATTTTGCTCTCCTTAGAATGCTTGGATGCTTAGTGAATTGAAATGAGAAGTTATAATGCCTTTATAACCAAAAATTAACTTATAACTGCAATAAATGCTTCGCTGGTGAAGTAAAAATTCCACATATCTGTCGGTAAAGAATAAATATAACTTCTTACCACCAACCAAGGGTAAATGCATGATTTTCAATTTGTTGCCTTACCCCTAAGGATTATTCCTTAGTGTAGATCAGGAAATTAAAAATCATCAAAACAATAGCAATTAGGACAACCACAAAACCTAATGCTGCTATGAAAGAAAACCCAATCCAATCAATGAAGACATAAAGACAAGATATTCAAATCAAATGAAATTGAAACAAACCGACGCAGATATCTCCTTCATGTGGCTCCATTGTTCTTCTTTCACCTTCAAATTTGATGTGGATCTCACCTACAAGTACAAAATGCAAGTGGAAAGCAAGTTGTTGAGAGATGAAATTCGTAGTATAAGGTTACTCAAAAATGTGATTGATCTCCTTTTATTGAAGAAAATCATCCAATTTATAGACAAATTGGAGAGAGGACAAGATTAGCATGAAGAGATTTGAAAGAAAATTCAAATCAAGAATGGCAAAATTATGACAAATGTATGACAATTTCTATGCAAGGTGTATGACAAATTATGACAAATTATGACAAGATTGAAATGCCATTCCCATGACAAAAGGGAAGAGACAAAATAGCCTCCATGATTGCAACAAATGGAAGCATAAACATAGGAGAAAATGAGGGAATGAAATTAGGGGAAATATTAGAAAAATTAAAGAAAATAGGAGAAATAGAAATTAGGAATTAGGAGAATTTAGCAAATTAGAAAATTGAAGAAAAAGATGAAATAGAAATTAGGTGAATTAATTAATAGGTTTTCATCCATTAATTAATTCATGAAAGAGACCTAGGACTAAATAAATAGATTTATTTAACCCACAAAGAAGAAGAAAAGGATTAAATGAACAAATCATAAAACCCTAGAAATAAGAGGACAAGGAATTAGGTCAAGACAACAAGAAATTAGTGTAGGTTCAATCATGATTCTGATTGACAAAGGACCAATGTTGATAAATGATTGAGATTGGTTGACAAAAATTAATGACAAATTGACCAAGATTGACAAGGAGATCAAATTGATAGGCTCCAATTGACGAGGAACAATGACTAATCGATCCAAATTGACATGATTGAAAAGGACAAGGATTGATGACGAATTGATTGCAAAATGACAAGATTGACAAGGACGAGGATCGATGACGAATCGATCAGAAAATGACAAGGCTGACAAGGACAAGGATCGATGACAAATCGATCGCAAAATGACGAGATTGACAAGTTGATAATCGTAAATGATTACTAACAAGCTAAAGATGATTGAAATATTGACAAGAGGACAAAACCCTAATTCTATCATCGATTAGGATTGATGATGTCCAAAATGATGATAAATGAGCATGCACCATGATGCAACAGGATAAGATTGACCAAAATCATCACTGAAGATTGCTATCAACAAGACCTAATTCAAAAGCGAGAAAAATGAGGAATGCAGAAGAAGGACTCAATGCTCACAAATGATAAAGACCAAGTGCGCAACATAGAAGAAATGTTAATGCGACACAAGAACCCTAAAATAAGGCAATGCACCAATGTTAAAGTATGACTCCACAAGTGTTGACCATTTTTAGACGTCTACATTTTGCCCCTCTTTGGGACAATGCGATTCTAAGCGTTATTTCAAAGAACAATAATGAAAATGCCCTAGACAATAACAATGACATATGCATGCCCCCTCAAGGAATTGGCCGGAAAAATCCAGAAAAGAGGCCAAGTGATCGATAAGAATGACAGAAGATGATAGGTTTGAATGGATCAAAAATCGAAGGTCGGATGCATAAAGGACAAGAAGTGGAAGGCGCAAAAGACCACGACCATCATAAGATGGAGAGCATGCACATCCATCTAGGTTCTGACAAAGATCTATATAGGAGACAAGGAGAAGGAAAAGAGTTCATTTGCACTGGCCAAAGTGGAGGAGTTGTTGCTTGGGAAAAAGGACCCTTGCAGAGAGATGGCGAACATTCCAATGGCAGGAACATGTATGCACCTACAGATGACCGATGATGTGGGAGCAGTGGTATGTAGCTCAAAAACCCATATGTTCAATTTCATGAATTTTGCTTGATTGTGGGACATTGCGGGGCCCACAGGGGATGGAAAAATGCAGATTTGCGCCTGTGTGGGCGCATTCTATGCTTGTGTAGAGATGTTCTGTGCCTATGTAGGGTACATAGGTGCAACTTGATGCTGCACAAGCACAAGACAGTGTGCACAAGCACAATTGTGCACTTATGACCGAACAAGACCGAATGGACTACCAAGACTGATGGAAGAAATGTTAGTAAGAAGAAATTAGACAGAGGATAGTTAGAGATGAAGGAAAACTTGCTTTCCCAAATGCACATAAGTAGGTGATAACCTTTATTTATTGTAGCAAAGTGGATGTAGAGCATCATGGCATTGAAGGCCAGAGTTGGAATGCAACCCCTTTTGCAAAAGACAGACACATCGCACACAAGGAATGAGTGAAGCATCCTAGGGTGCATACATCAAGGGTCGAGGTATGTGTGACATTCACAAAGCGAACATACTTATCACAGACACTCAATGATATAGTTGCCCTAGTTTGTGACAAACATTCCACAAACAACAAACACAACAAAAAAAAGAAAGGGACCATGAACCATCCTAGTCACTCTAAATCACTGAGTGACATCATTGAGCAACATAGGAACATGATTGAAGCCAAAGATAAATTAGTAAAAAGATAAGACGCACAAATTCAACCAAGTCAAACAAACAGTCTGATCGTCGTTGTCAAAAGTGGAAAACAAGAATGATCATGCTATCTAGTTTCAGGGAATGCGATACCCCGTCGAAGACAGGACATAGTCTAGTTTCAAGTATACCACACCTTGTATAAGACCCATGATAATGTTGACAAGGACCAATGGTAATGTTGATGCTAGTTGGATTGATGTGACAACTGTGATCATGTTGAATGCTTGCTTGGTCGAATAGTTTATCTGTTAATGTGTGATTTCATTAAAGCACAATGTTTGATTGATTGTTGTTGGATGTATGCTCAGAGATCTGTCTATGCACAAAGGGGACCATTTATTGACAAAATGTAAAATGCCAAAGAAATTGTTTTTGGATTTTGATGTTTTTCACTTTGTAGGAATTTCGAGTTTTTTTACAATTTTTTTGGTCGTTTTTCAGGACTTTATTTGACTTTTTAGGGATTTTTTCAGGACATTATTTGATTTTTAGGGATTTTTTCAAGACATTATATGATTTTTAGGGATTTTTTTAGGACATTATATGATTTTTAGGGATTTTTTCAGGACATTATATGATTTTTAGGGATTTTTTCAGGACATTATTTGATTTTTAGGGATTTTTTCAGGACATTATATGATTTTTAGGGATTTTTTCAGGACATTATATGAATGTTTTTGAATTATTTTGGGGCATTTTTCAATGTTTTTGGATTATTTCAGGATTTTTTTTCAATTTTTATGATTTTGCCCCCAATGTCTAGCAAGGCAAGGAATATGACAGGTGAATAAATAGGCTTTCTGAAATATTGGTGGATAGAGGGAAGACAAAGGCCTTTTATCATGGAGACAATATAGATGCAATTTTCAAGGGCTATTGCGTGATGGGACAAGAGACTGGATATGACAATGTAAAGCAGTGACATGGCATGAGGGACATGTCAAGAGGTTTTTGAAACCATGTTTAGATTTTGCGTCCTTATGTCAGATCAAGATCAAGGAATGAAAAAGAGTGTATGGATAGTGATAAGATATGGATAGGATAAGCAAGACCAAGAATGGATAAGGGACATGGACTGAAGGTCGGAATTGGCTAAGGGATAGTGGCAGAAAGTTGCAATAAGACAGGGAATATGGATGAAAGGTTGTAATAAGCAAATGGATAAAGACCAAAAGCTATGATGGACTAAAAGCTGCAAACAAGATGCATGATGCTCATGAAGATCATCAACCTTGTCAAGATCAAAGGTGGAAAAGGGGATATGGACATGAGGGACAATAGGATATGAAACAGGGGTTTGATAGGATAATGGAACAATGAAGGACAAAAGGATATGATAGGATAAAACATGTCCCCCAGTACGATATGCAAGAAGTTCATAGATTATGCATGACGCCTATTTGCCAGGTTTTCATCATGGTACTTGTCTAAGGTGCCTGTTTGCCAGGTTTTCACCAGTGGATGAATTATTTTTGCTTTACTTTTTTATTCTTTTTCAATTTTTCACTTTTCTTTTTTTGGATTTTGACATTTTAGTTGAAAATGGACACATGATAGGGGATGGAAGGACTGAAACATCTTTTTGTTTGGATAGTAGCCTTGAAAAAAATGGACCATGACCTTTAAAAGTATGCTCAAAGACGTTGGTAGGATAAGGACATGGAAAAAGAGATGAAATTAAGGCAAGGATTTATGCAAAGGATGGGATCAAAGGGATCGAAGGATGGAAAATATGCATTGGATAATGGATAGGGTATTGGAAGAATTGGGCTTCACTGGATGGAAATGAAGGCAAGATCAACATTGGAACACACCTTGACAGGTGGTGGATTGATGGAGGAAAAATGGATCTCAGATTGTAAGATTTGGATGGAGGAATAGCTTAGGATTTTGGGACACAAGGGCACAAAATGGATGAAGGAGGTGATGGAGGAACAAATTTGAGAGGGTTGGATGGAGGAATAGCAACTTTGGATGCCAATTTGGATGTTTCTTTAGGATTTTGTGCTTCAAGGAGCCGCTTAGGGATCCACATGGTTTTTGATTTTTCATGCTTTTGTGGTTCATTGGAGTGCATTGCTTGCACAAGGGATTTAGGAACCCATTTATATTTTGACTTTTGTTTTTGAGCAATGGGCCTTTGTGACCTTTTGGATTTTTCCTTTTCTTTATAGATCATATTTTTCTTTGCTTTGACATGTTGACTATATTGGACATGTTGATCCTTGAATACATGTGGATTTCTAGACTTATGACTTTTATGCTTGGCATCCAAATTGTTTGGAGGGGGAAAGGAATGCATGGATGGATATGAATGAAATGGAGTTCTTTTGGATGGATGAAATTTACTCAAGGATTTGTGCCTTTGTTGACCTTGCATAGAGGACAAAGGAATATAAGGACCTAAGATGGATGGAAAGTATGATGGGGAAGGTGTATGTTTTGATTTTGATGGAGGGAAACCAACGTCTTGAGAGTGAGTTGTGTAGACATGACCCTTAACATTTTCTTTCATATTGAGGAGTTCTTTCTTGTGAAGGTCTACCTCTTGGCCTTTATGAATATCTTGACTTGTAGGATACTCTTTTCTTTTAGAGGAAGAGGCAAGTCCATTATGAGATGGATATGATATGAGAGAAATAATGAGATCTTGAAGTGGATCGGATTGCACCAAAGTGGAAGAACCCATTATTAATGTCAGGGGTTCATGAACATCTTGCACCATGTTAGAATCATGAGGGGGATTAGGATCATGAGGGGGACTAGGATTATGTAGTGGACATGGTTCAATGACAGGCTCTTCAAGAGATGGAATGGGAGAAATAATGGGATCATCAAAAGAAATGAGATCTTGGAGTGTATATGGAGCATTAAGACAAGGAGATGGAGGAACAAAAGGATCTTGTGGAGGATTTAAAGGAATAATTTGATCTTAACAAGGAAGAAGATCATTCGATTCCTCTTTAAAGGTGCTTTGCTCTTGACTTTTAATGGGATCATCGGAAAGGATGGAAGGGATATCTTGATATTTCTTAGGAAGTGGAATGTCAATGGAATTTGAAAGGACATTTTTTTCATGAAATGGAAGGGGATCATTTGGGATTGGATGGACTAGGATATCTTGATCTTGCTCGGGGAATGGAGTGTCAATAGGACTTTGGATAGGATGGACAAGAATAGGGGAATCATCATGAGTGTCTGGGAACATGGGGTCCTGGTCAACAATTGGATGGGATGATAAGGTTTCAAGATCTTGATCTTCATCTATTTCAAGACACATTTCTTCATGCTCCAAATTATCCTCTTGACATGGGGTTGGACTTTGGATATGCATGGGGGATTTTGACAAGGGATCAATGTTTTTGCATGAAGGAAATGCACTTTGAACATTTGTGATGGATTATAGCAAGGAATCAATGCTTGAACATGAGGAACAGGGACTTCGAATGGGGTCCTCTAAAACAGGTAATGGCAATAAAGTGCATGGTGGCATTGGGTCTTGTATTTTTGAAACATGACAAGGATGTGCATCATGAATTGGATTATCTTGGCAATCAATTATGGATAGCCCTTGGATAATTTCATCCTTGGGTGTATTGTTTGATGAGGACAATATGGAAGGTTCTTGTGAAACTTCTAAAGGTGTAGGGATAGATGCCATTGGAGAGTCAATTTTTTTGTGGGGGGATGAGGCATTGCTAGACATAAGTGTATTATCTTGATCTTCCTCAAAGAACTCACTTGGTAATTTCCTTAAGATCCTTGCAATAAGTCCACCTTTCTTTCGAGGTTTTGACATAGTTGTATCTAGAATTTGAACTTGTTTGGAAAGGAGTTGGTTCTGGTCTGATGTCATGTTTTGATTTCGAACTAGATGTTGATCAAATTGGTTTGACATGTTCAAAATTTGGCTTGGTGCATGTTGCAAGTTTTGTTTTTGAATTTGTGATTGTAGTTGTTGATACTAAGTTTGTTGCCGATAATTAACAGTTGGTTGGACATATTGTTGAAATTGGACCATTGGTTGTGTTGGTTGTATATGTTGGAACTGTTGAACAATTGGTTGTGATGGTTGAAAATGTGATTGATAGTAAACACCTTCTTGTTCTTGTTGTGGAGGCACATAATGTTGTTGTCTCTTTTCTTGAAATTGTTTCATCATCTCTATTTGTGAGAGGAGAGCTGGTATGTTTGATTGTTCAATAAGAGATCTTACATCAATTGGCTCAAAGTTTGGGTTTGGACCTTGAAATTTTTTTAATGTTTTGGACATTTGGGATCTAATCTTCTCACTATTTTGCACGTTTTGTTCAATGATCTTTGTTTCTTGAGCTAGTTTCTCCTCTAGTTTTTGTATTTGGAGACTTGTTTCATCATAAAAAGTTTGACCAATATTGCCTTATTGTTGGGTTGGACATAGTTGTGAAAGAGTTTATTCCTCATGTAATGTTTGAGTTTGAATTTCATGTTGCAAGTTTAGTTGATTCTAGTCAAAAGGTGCATTTTCCCTTGGCGTTGGTGGAACACTCCCATATCCCAGTTTCATGGGTACAAACACTGGCTCATATAATGGAGGTGGTCCAAGTTGAACCATTCCATATTGTGGTAATGATGTGTTTGATGAAACTTCAATTTGTAATGGTTGAAACTGTGAGTTTGATACACTGTCAATGGGTTGATATGTTGGTTCACCCATCTTCTTAGATTTTGACCTTGTTTCAACAGGCATGTCACTATGCAAATGCAATATCTTTGGGATTTTTTTTTGATTTTAAAAGGATGATGTACGATATGCAACTAAATGCAACCTAAATAGATGAAAATGTAATCTATGGCAAGAATGCAACCTATGTTTTTGTTGTTTTTCAAGATTTGGACAAACTTTTTGGAATGCAAACATAAAGACTCAATCTTGGGAAGTTGAAATGAAGCGAAGACCTTAAAGGACAAAGGACCAAATGACAATAGGACAAATTGACAATGTCTCACCTATATGCTTGGATACTAAGCTAGGTTTGACAAAAATGATATTAATGAAAGGACAAATTTTAGACAAGGTCAAGACTCCCTAACAACAACTTCGGGTATCATCCAAACTTTTGATTTTTCAAGTTTGACAAAACAAAATTTTGAGACTAAATGCAAGAAGGCAATGATTATGACAATGACTTAGGATATGACATGAAAATGATCTAAGGATATGATATGACAAGATGAAGCCAAGACAAGATGACAATACAATGATAAGGATATGCGAAGACCAATGACTTGGAATATGCAAAATGCAACCTAGGCAAGACCTAATTTTAGCATGACAAGGATAATGCACAAATGTCACCTAAATGGAAATCTAGCTTAGATATGACAATAAAATGCAAACTTAAGGAAATGATTTTGAACCTAAGTGCAAAATGAGGATGCTTGCAATGAAAAGGACTAAAATGAAGGGATATGACAATATGTCCTAGGACCTAAGTTGGACTATGCAAAACCTAGCCTAAAGTGACATGAATTTTGAAACAAAGATATTCAATGTTTTGACAAGCCATGTTCAAATGTTGGATGAATACTTGGACAAATTTGGACTTTTGTTTGGATTTTGTTTTGAATTTAAGGTTGTTGATTTTGAAAACCCAAGTTGATTATGAGCACTTTTGAAAGTTTGTTTTTGATTTAACTTTTGACAATCATGGAAGACAAAATGTTTGTTTGACCTTGAATCAAGACAATCAAGCACATTCACAATAAATCCTATGGCTGGCAAGGGAAATATCTGTTGAATCCTCTAACCATAAAATACAACACTCAGTCAGATAGCTAAAAGCTTGGTAGCATTGGCTCCCCCTTATAGTGCACTCACTTCTCGAGCATACCAAGCTTTGAGTTCAAGGGGCATCACTTCTGAAGAACTTGCTATCTCTAACTGAGGAGTACATGAGAGGTGTCTTCGACATGTGCGTATCGCAATGCCTGAGCCAACAGATAGAAGGATTTTAGCATCTAAAAACAAGAGATTCTAGTAAGGGCATCTATTTGGGTGGGTATTGATCCGACAAATAAATCGTCGTAATACCATTCCAACACCCATTGTCTACAACTTCCATTGCATCCATATTTATTTAGAGTGGTTCAAAAGAGCTTGGCTTTAGCCCGTCACCACTTTGGGTCATTCCCTCTCACTAATGCCTATACGAAGTGCTAGGCAAATCGAGAGGTAGGCCCAATTCTAAGGGTTAAAACATGCAATCAAATTAAAAATAGACAAAGCATGCATGGTGCTCATTAACCTTTAAGAAATGAAATGTGCAACTACTTTAAAAATCGCAAGCAAGATGTTTTAATGAGAGTCTTTGACCGCGTCCTGCATAAGATTCATTAGTAGTTGCATTTTTAGTCTTCATCACATGTAACGCCAAGATGTTGCACAAAGAATTAGTACCAAAGAAAAACCAAAATGCAAGAAATAGAATGAAAACAAACAAATTTGCAAGCAAAAACAACTAATTTCACCTCTATTTTTGGCCTTGCACAGGCGCAGAATGCCTCAACACAGGCGTAGAACAAATCAACACAGGCACATAAAACTTCAACACATGCGCATAAAACTCAAACACAGGCACAAAAAACTCAAACACAGGCGCATAAAACGTCAACACAGGTGCAAAAGTGTCCAGAAAGCTCTGAGTCACCCTGTTTCTTGAGTTTTTCACCTGCAAATAGCTCAAAAAGCACTCAAAATATGGTTAAGAGGGTTAGTTCACATCGGGTTCACCAGAAATGTAGATCAAGAAATTGAAAATCATCAAAACAATAGAAATTAGGACAACCACAAAATCTAATGCTGCTATGAAAGCAATCCCAATCCAATCAATGAAGACAGAAAGACAAGATATTCAAATCAAATGAAATCAAAACAAATAAATGCATATATCTCCTTCATGTGGCTCCATTGTTCTTCTTTCACCTTCAAATTTGATGTGGATCTCACCTACAAGTGCAAAATGCAAGTGGAAAGCAAGTTGTTGAGAGATGAAATTCACAGTATAAGGTTACTCGAAAATGTGATTGATCTCCTTTTATTGAAGAAAATCATCCAATTTATAGACAAATTGGAGAGAGGACAAGATTAGCATGAAGAGATTTGAAAGGAAATTCAAATCAAGAATGGCAAAATTATGACAAATGTATGACAATTTCTATGTAGGGTGTATGACAAATTATGACAAATTATGACAAGATTGAAATGCCATTCCCATGACAAAAGGAAAGAGAGAAAATAGCCTCCATGATTGCAACAAATGGAAGCATAAACATAGGAGAAAATGAGGGAATGAAATTAGGGGAAATATTAGAAAAATTAAAGAAAATAGGAGAAATAGAAATTAGGAATTAGGAGAATTTAGCAAATTAGAAAATTGAGGAAAAAGATGAAATGGAAATTAGGTGAATTAATTAATAGGTTTTCATCCATTAATTAATTCATGAAAGAGACCTAGGACTAAATAAATAGATTTATTTAACCCACAAAGAAGAAGAAAAGGATTAAATGAACAAATCATAAAACCCTAGAAATAAGAGGACAAGGAATTAGGTCAAGACAACAAGAAATTAGTGTAGGTTCAATCATGATTCTGATTGACAAAGGACCAATGTTGATAAATGATTAAGATTGCTTGACAAAAATTAATGACAAATTGACCAAGATTGACAAGGAGATCAAATTGATAGGCGCCAATTGACGAGGAACAATGACTAATCGATCCAAATTGACATGATTGAAAAGGACAAGGATCGATGACAAATCGATCACAAAATGACAAGATTGACAAGGACAAGGATCGATGACGAATCGATCACAAAATGACAAGGCTGACAAGGACAAGGAACGATGACAAATCGATTGTAAAATGACGAGATTGACAAGTTGATAATTGTAAATGATTACTAACAAGCTAAAGATGATTGAAAGATTGACAAGAGGACAAAACCTTAATTCTGTCATCGATTAGGATTGATGATGTCCAAAATGATGATAAATGAGCACACACCATGATGCGACAGGATAAGATTGACCAAAATCATGACTAAAGATTTCTATCGACAAGACCTAATTCAAAAGCGAGAAAAATGAGGAATGAAGAAGGACTCGATGCTCGCAAATGATAAAGACCAAGTGCGCAACATAGAAGAAATGTTAATGTGACACAAGAACCCTAAAATAAGGCAATGGGCCAGTGTTAAAGTATGACTCCACAAGCATTGACCATTTTTAGATGTCTACACTTAGTTAGATGAAGTATCTCCTATTGGTGTAGAGACACATTCATCAATTCTCTTATCTCTCTTCCTAATCCATTGTTTAGAAAATTCTTGCTTGATTTTAGTTACCTTTTCTTTGCCTTTATCATTAGATCCTTTATTCTTCGTTGGTACAGTCTTACTTCTACAAAATTTTGCAATATGCCAATCTTGTTACATGCATAACAAGTTATATTATTTCCTTAAATAGCCTTTCCATAACCTTGACCGGTTTGAGTTCTGCATTGATTAGATAAATGTCCAAATCTACCACAAACATAACATTTCACATTCATTCTACAATTGTTTGAGTTACGACCC
Organism: Cryptomeria japonica; assembly: GCF_030272615.1. NCBI lineage: Eukaryota > Viridiplantae > Streptophyta > Pinopsida > Cupressales > Cupressaceae > Cryptomeria > Cryptomeria japonica. Next base: position 611,831,704 of record NC_081413.1, read on the forward strand.
ATTTTATTGCATTTGGAACATTGACCGGTGGGTAAGTTTGTATTCTGATTATTCCTAAATCTGCACTGATTTTCTCTATGACCAAATTTGTTGCAATTGAAACATTTCCCATTAAATTTATAAGCATTAGGTTGCCTTACCAGTTTGTTGTGATCATGATTGTTTGCAGTCCCAAAACTTTCTCCATGTTCAAATCCAAGTCCAATTGTTTCTCCATCAGATTTTTGACTTTTCAACATATCATCAAGATTATCTGAACTTTTCTTAAATTTGTCTTTGTATTCATTTGTAGTGACCAACTCACTTTCCAAAGTACTAACTTGTCTCAAAATTTCCTCTTTATCATGTTGCATGTGATTCAAATAAGTTTTAAGCATATCATTTTCATAACCAAGACTTTGAGATTCATCAGATCTTTCATTAAGTCTTCTGGCCAAATCTTCCTCATTCCTCTTTCTATCTTCAATATCCTTGCATAGTCTCATGGTTAAATCTTGCATCTCATTCTTCATGTTACTATTCTCTTGTCTCAATTTATCTGCAATATCTCTGAGAGTTTCTTTTTCTTCATCATCTTGATTTTGTAATTGCACATGTAATTCTTTTCTCTTATTATTTTCTATAACCAGGTTATCTTGAAGTGCTTTGATAAATTCCCGAGCAGTTCTGAGTTCATCTTCTAGTTTGATATTCTTCAATTTTTCTGCATCAAAATCTTGAAGAGCTCCTTCCAACTATTGTCTCAAACTTTCCATTGGTACTAGTTTTAGAATATTCCTCAAGCTGTTAGGCTTCTGAAAATAGAGGACTATGCTCTGATACCAATTTTTAGATACTTGATCAGTCCCAAAGACATTGAGATGGGGGGCGGGGTGAATCAGTAGGAGTATAACTAGACCATAATTCATAAGGAGTCTTACCGGTATCACCTTTTATTCTATCATCACATCTCAGAATATGTGATAGTAGGAGTGTAACTGGACCATAATTCATAAGGAGTCTTACCAGTATCACCTTTCATGTGTATTCTATTGAAAGGGTATACCGTAGTATTGCTTCTCTCCAATAGATATTAGGCAATTTGGCTTCCATCATCATTGACCTTGCAACATCTAAGATAGTTTTTTTCTTCCTTTCCACTACTCCATTGTATTGTGGAGTTCTAGGTGCTGAAAATTGTCTTTTGATTCCATGTTTCTCACAAAAGTTGTTGAACTCACTGGATGTAAATTCACTGCCTTGATCTGACCTTAAACATTTTATCTTCAATCTTGTTTCTGTCTCAGTCATAGCTTTGAAATTTTTTAATTTCTCAAGAGCTTTTGATTTTTCTTTAAAAAATGCAACCCACATCATTCTATAATAATCATCATTAAGAAACATAAAGTATTCATCACCTTGAAAAATTTTAGTCCTTGCCGGTCCATATAGATCAGTATGAATAAAATCAACAGTTTCATTAGATCTATCACATATTCTTCTGAAAGAAGTTCTAACCTTCTTACCCATTTGACATTCTCTACATACCGGATTATGAGGCTTGATAATCTTGGGCAAATCTCTAGCAGCCTGTGTTGAACTAATCTTCACTATGCAATCAAAATTCACATGACACATACTCTTATGCCATAACCAACTTTCATCAATCTGAGCAATCAAACAATCCTTCTCACCGGAGTTCAAATGAAAGATATTTCCTTTGGTCCGAGTTTCGAATGTAATGTCCAATCCAGATCTATTGATAATCTTGCACTTTCCATCTTTGAATTGTAAATAAAATCCTCTATCCACCATTTGACCTACACTCAAAAGATTATGCTTCAAGGCTTCAACATAATAAACATTTTCAGTATTAGTCTTACCATCCAAGGATATTGTTTATTTTCCTTTGATCCTGCATGCCTTGTTGTCTCCAAATCTGACTAGTCCACCATCACATTCTTGTAGAGTCATAAATTTCCTCTTGTCACCAGTCATGTGATGTGAGAAACCACTGTCTATAACCCATTCATCCTTCTCTTCAATTTTAGCAACTAGAGCCTTCTCCTTAGTATGATTTGTATCAATGACAGGTTCCGAAGAATAATACTTGATAGCAATTAAAACCCAATCTTTACCGGATCCACTCATAGGTTCATCATCATCATCATCATTAATACCAAAATCTTCATCCATAGCATAGTAACATGATTTTGTTAGGATTCCCAAAGATACTGAGAGGGGGGGGGTGAATCAGTATCTAACCGGTTAATGAATTGACTTGATTTAAAACATGTAAAGCATATCAATACTGTGTACCGGTAAACCAAAAATAATGCAGTAAACAAGATTAACAATAACCACATGAAAAGAACACCATAACACAATAGTTTAACGAGGAAACCCAGTGTGGAAAAAACCTCGGTGGGATTTGTGACCCACAATATTCACTTACTGACCAATAAGGGAATATTACTGTTTTACAAGAGAGGCCTGCACATGCAGGAAGCCAAGTGCCTATAGCTCACTGCTCAATTACAAAGGAAGTCACGCTGACTTACAAAAATGGATTATACAAATCCAATGTCTTGTACTTCTTCAAATTAGCATCTGCTATGCCAGATCTAGTACCAGTTTTAGCTCGGCTTCATATATAAACTCTTAAGCTATAATTCGCATATTAGGTTTGCATAATTTCGCCTATCACATTGTTTCTAAATGTTCTACAATGATCTCATACATATATGAGTCATATTACAGCTCGCCATGTCGACTTACAATGATTTTACAATTAATTACAAAATATATTATCAACAAAATTCCTGTCGGCTAGAGTGCTGGTATCCATCCTTTTATTGCCAGTGTTCTATGTGTCGGTGTAGAGTTTGTTGTTGTCAGTGCCGGTATATTTTTCTTGCTGGTATCATATGATTGCAAGGTTTCCATCAATGAAAAAACCTTCAATCACCTACAATTTCTCATTGGAGTGTGCATTTGCCAACAATCTCCCCCTTTGGCATTGATGGCAACACATGAGAAAAATAAAAAATTGTTCAAAAATGATATCCAAAAATAGTTTGCCAAAAATATCTTACCAAAATTGTATGCTCAAAACTGTGTGCTCCCCCTGAGTAGATGAACCATTTTTCTTATTCCTCTACTCCCCCTTTGACATCAATGACAAAGGTTGTCATTCATTGTCAGTGGAGTCCTACCTAGATTCTTGTAACTGGTGGGTTACAATATGAGAAATGCTTGTCAAAACTAGATTTATTCCAATGCTGAATGTTTTGTAGTCTTTTATGGCTTCTTGAGTCCTCTACACTATACCAGTGAGTATGTGCATTTTCTCTTCCAGTGTCTTTAGTCTAAGAACTAGAGCCTTAGATATTTCTTTTCTCAAAGAAATAAGATACTCTAGTCTTGGACCAAGTCGACATTTTAAGTCCTTTGCTTTGTCCTTTATTCTTTGTTTTTCATTTTCCAGTTTCTTGATTTTCTCTTCATGCTCTGCAATTTTCTTCTCTAATTCCAAAAATGAGTCTGATGTTCCAATTAGATTATCAACAATATTATTAATCTTATCTTGTTCTTTTCTAATTTCTTTGTCAAGATCCTCTATTAATACATGCATTTGCAAGTGTCCCTGTACAATTTCTTGAAGTCAAAAATGATTTCACTGAGTTCCGGTAAAATAGTATCCATTTCCTCTTTGTTCTTATTCTCAATTTCCATAAAGAATTTTTCTTTCTCTTTTATCATTCTCTCCTTAAATGTATCCTCATTTATTTTGTCCAGTGTTATTAGGTTACTGGTTATATACTTAGACAATGTGTCTAATTGGCTCAAATAATCTTTATTCTCAACACTGCACTTTGGTGCTATCATCTTCAAAATTGGTAAAGTGTCATCTATAGCCTTATAGGCTTGTGCATTGCACTCTATTATTTTCTTTATTGAATCTAATAAGACCTCAGTTACATTAGTAGGTCTGAATTCTATCATGGCTGTACCAGATGTTTGTCCAACAGTTTTTACAATCTGTAATCCGTCGGTTGTAGTTATAGCTTTTCTTTCCTCTTTCTCTGGAGGATCTGTTTGAGTTTGCGTTTCTACAAACAAAATTTTAGGTTTTTCATTTTGGGCTAGTGGCATTGTCTCTATCTATACCTGTGAAGGAGCTTGTTGCTCTACCTGTTTCTCTATGTTGTCCACTACCGGTTTTTCCTCTGTGTTGCTTGTTGCTGGTGACTCAATTGGTTTTTTAGTTTCAGTAGTTGTCGGTGGCTTAGTGGATGCATTGGTATGCACATCTATGGTCTTTTCCTTTCCAATGTCCGGGGGTTTACTTGGTCCTTTAGTTTGTTTTAGTTCCCCAATTTCAATGTTTTCTACTGCAATATTTCTTGTCGGTGGTTCTGTTGCCACATCTGATTTCTCAGTTGATTCCTTATCCACCACAATATTGACTTCCTGAGTGTCAATGTTCATTTATATAACACCTCAGAATCAAGATTTGTATCCTCATGTGGTGTGTCCATACTCTCAGTTGCCAGTTGATTGTCAGTAGTGTCTATCGGTGGAGTATCTAGAGGCGGTGGGGTTAATTTGTCTATTATCTTTATACTGGGAGGTCCACCTACCTTACCTTTTCCTTTTTCCCTATCCTTTTGATGTACCTTGAAGGTTTTAGGTTTTAGATACTCTTCTTGTTTCTCTTTTTCTACCAGGAATATGTCCCATGCATCTTCTGTTTCCTCTGTTACTTGATTCACTCTTCCTGCCATCAGTGCTACATGCTGGTGAGCAGTTGAGAATACTAACTGGTTAGCCTCAAAGATTAATTGATCTATCTCATCAGGTGAGTTAATAGGGTGCATTGCAAGTAGTTTTTTAATCTTTATTTTCTTATCTAGCTCAACAATAGCTACTCTTCTAGCTTCTAGTCTATTATATAGATCTGCTAGTATTTTATCAACAACTTGCATCAAAAATTTCTTGAAAATATCTAAGTGTAAAATTACACTGTTCTCTACTTTCTCTTTGTCATCAGTAGATAGTGTGTCATATAATTTGTTGATGTTCTTCAACTTTCCATCCTCTATAATTTTATTGAGAAGTTTATCAATGGGAGCAATAGTTTTTGGTGTCTTCTTCTTAGGAGTCATCTTCTTTTTCTTTGGAGTTAATTTCTTTGCAGGGGGCTTCACTGCATGTTGCTTATGTCTTGTCCTATTTGGTGTAGGAGAAGGTGCCAGTGAAGGTTTTCTTTTCCTTTCAACTCTCTTAAATACAATAGGTATGTCACTTTCTGAAGAAGTTCCAACCGATGAAAGGTGAGTTTCCAGTTGAAGTGCTTCCAACTCACTTTCAGTTATACCGGTTTGTTTTAGCACATCTTCTTTAATAGCTTTTGCTTATTGGTTCCTTTTCTAATAGTTACCTCAACCTTCTTAACTCTTTTCCTTGATTGAATTTGCCTTTCTATAGTTTCAGCACTACCAAATACTTTTTCTTCCAATTCCTTAGGAGCTTCTAAGAGGGCTTTTGCATAAGTTTCTATTATGTTGTGTTCAAGTTTGATATTTCTGGATTCATCATAGATTACATTTTTATACATATTTTTAATTTCATCATCACCCAGCTCATCAATATGACAATGTATATACATTCTAGGGTCTTTAGCATATACTACTCCTTTAGGAATTTGAGAGAATGCACCTATTCTATCATCTTTCTTAGCAATTTTGGGAACTAGCTGAAAAATGGGTCTAGGTCACTTAACAACTTCAACAATAGTAGGGTTTGCAATGAATTCAGGAGTGGATGAAGGTGCCATAGCTATAAATACCTTGATCTGGCTTAAGGATGAATGATTTAATAGATTGCTTCACTTCTTCACTTGAAATACCTTCTCTCGGGAATTTTTGCGCTCTCAAAGATTTGAATGCTCAGTGAATGAAAAATGGTGCCAAAATACTTGCTTTATAATGTTATTTTTGCCAACTACCACATTTAATGCTTGCTGGTTAAGTTACAACTTAACTCATCTGCCGATATAGAAGTAATTTCAACTTCTCACCATCAACCGAGGGAATAATAGCATGTATTTCAATTGTTGCTAAACCCTCAAAGGATTTTTCTTCAGTTAGATGAGGAGTCTCCTGCTGGTGGAGTGTTACTCTGTTATGTCAGTGGAGGAGTATTCCCATCAACATTTTGATCTAACTTTCTGATCCATTGTTTTGAGAATTCTTTCTTTACCTCTTCAAACTTTTCTTTACCTTTCAAAATAGCACCATTATTATTTGTCGGTGGTGCCTTACTTCTACAAAATTTTGCAATATGTCCAATCTTGTTACAAGCATAATAGGTCACATTGTTTTTCTGAATAGCTTTTCCATATCCTATGCCAGTTTGTGTTCTGCATTGATTAGATAAGTGCCCAAATCTTCCACAAACATAACATCTTACATTCATTCTTCAATTCTCTGAATTATGACCAACTTTGTTGCATTTAGAACATTGACCGATGGGTGTATTAGTGCTCTGATAATTTATAGATCTACACTGATTTGCTCTATGACCATACTTGTTATAGTTAAAGCATTTTCCATTAAATTTATGAGCATTTGGTTGCCTTATCGGTTTGCTATGATCATGTGTGTTTGTAGTACTAGAGCTTTCACCAACTTCAAAGCCAAGGCCATTAGTGTCACCATTTGGTTTTTGATTCTTTAGCATGTCACCAAGTTATTCTGAGCTTTTCTTGAATTTCTCCTTGTGTTGATTTGCAGTAGCTAGTTCTCTTTCCAAGATTCCTTTCTATCTCATGAGCTCATTTGTGTCATTTTGTGTATGCATCAGATTTGTCTTCAACATATCATTTCCATGACTAAGTCTTGTGTTTTCATTTGCAGCATCATTCAGTCTTCTAGTCAAGTCTTCTTCATTTTTCTTCCTATCTTCAATTTCTTTGCAAAATCTCATAGTCATATCCTGCATTTCATTCTTTGTTGTACTGTTTTCTTGTCTTAGTTTGTTTACCAAATCATTAAGAGTTTCCTTTATCATTCTCATTCTCCATCTTTTCACAAAGTTCTCTTCTCTTATTTCTTGCAATGGTAAGATTTTCTTGAAGTGCTTGAATAATATCTTGAGCAACCTTTAGATCATCTTCAAGTTTGATATTTTTCAACTTTTCTGCATCATAGTTTGAAAGAGCTGTTTCTAATTGTTTCTTCAAGTTTTCCATCTCTATCAGTGTCAAGATCTTCCTCAAGCTATTAGGCTTCTGAAAATAGAGGACCAAGCTCTGATACCAATTGTTAGGATTCCCAAAGCTACTGAGAGGCGGGGGGGGGGGGTGAATCAGTATCTAACCGGTTAATGAATTTACTTGATTTAAAACATGTAAAGCATATCAATATTGTGTACCGGTAAACCAAAAATAATGCAGTAAACAAGAATAACAACAACCACATGAAAAGAACACCATAACACAGTAGTTTAACGAGGAAACCCGGTGTGGGAAAAACATCGGTGGGATTTATGACCCACAATATTCACTTACTGGCCAATAAGGGAATATTACTGTTTTACAAGAGGGGCCTGCACATGCAGGAAGGCCAAGCGCCTAGAGCTCACTACTCAATTACAAAGGAAGTCACACTGACTTACAAAAATAGATTATACAAATCCAATGTCTTGTACTGCTTCAAATTAGCATCTGCTATGCCAGATCCAGTACCGGTTTTAGCTTCACTTCATACATAAACCCTTAACCTATAATTCACATATTAGGTCTGCATAATTTCACCTATCACATTGTTTCTAAATGTTCTAAAATGATCTCATACATATATGAGTCATATTACAACTCGCCATGTCGGCTTACAATGATTTTATAATTAATTACAAAATATATTATCAACAAAATTCATGTTAGCCAGAGTGCTGATGTTCTATGTGCCGGTGTAGAGTTTGTCATTGCCGGTGCTGGTATATTTGTCTTGCCAATATCATATGATTAAAAGGTTTTCATCAATGACAAAACCTTCAATCACCTACAATTTCCCATTGGAGTGTGCATTTGCGAACATATTTATCCTTATTCTTTCTAAATCTAGGTCTACTCTGATATTCCAATTTAGGCTTATAACTCCTCATAAATCTTTCTTGATTCCTAGAATCTCTTTTAGGACATCTAGAAGAAAAATGACCAATCTTATTTCATGAAAAACACTTAAAACAAACTTTTCCTTCATACTTACTTCCAACCGATCCTTTAGCGATTCTTCTAGCAATTAGGGCTTCCAACTCTTCAAGTTCTTTTTCTTCTCTCTTAGTGTCTTCCAAATCTTTAGCATATAACTCCTTCTAGTCTATCTTCTACTTAACAGAGGCAAATGCTTTAAATGTAGTCTCTGTTTTAGTAGCATTATGATTTCCAAGCTCCTCAAGTTCAAAAGTAGTCAACTTCCTAAGTAATGTATCTCTGGTAATAGGAGTGTTTGACATAGTCTATGTTGGCATTATACACTCAGATGAGAATAGTTGATGTTGTCATTGATGGCAACTAGCTGGTAACATGGTTCATAGGTTACACTGGCAACATACATCATCTATCGACATCGACAGACATTACAAGTTTATTCTCAGCGACATCCAGTCTACAGCGACAACAGATCATACTGGCACTATGAGATCTTGTAGGTCATTATGAAATGTAATTAGGTAATGTAAGGAAGCGATATATGAGATGTGATAGCTTATGATAGTGAATGAACTGTATATGCATTTTGATGTAATTATCTTATGAGAAAATAAAAGCAGAGAAAAGTGACGCAAGGTTTATGGTAGAGGTATTAGATAGATCCTAAACTGGTACTAAATCCAGCATTGCAGATGCTATTTTGAAGTAGTACATTATTATTGGATTTAACCATCCATTTGTAGTCAACGAGACTCCATTTTGTTGTTGAGAAGTGAGCTCTAGGCTATTGGCCTTCCTGCATGTGCAGGCCCCTATTGTACAAGTAATATTTATTCATATTGGCCAGTTAGTAAATATTGTGGGTCACAAATCCCACTGAGGTTTTTTCCTTATCGGATTTCCTTGCCAAAAGTATCTGTGTTATGGTGTGTATTGATGGTTATACTTTTGTTTCTCTTTACTGCATTATTATTTGATTATCGATATATTAATTTGGGTTATAAAGTTGCAAACAAGTTTAAATCTTTCATCTACTGATTAGACACTGATTCACCCCCCCTCTTAGCGTCTTTGGGACTGATCAAGTATCTAACAATTGGTATCAAAGCCTAGTCCTCTATTTGTAGAAGCGTAATAGCTTGAGGAAGATTCTGAAACTAGTACTGGTGGAAAGTTTGAGACAATAGTTGGAAGAAGATCTTGAAGATTTTGATGCAGAAAAATTGAAGAATATCAAATTGGAAGATGAACTCAGAACTACTTGGGAATTCATCAAAGTACTTCAAGAAAACTTGGTGATAGCAAAGAATAAGAGAAAAGAATTACATGTGCAATTGCAAAACCAAGATGATGAAGAAAAGGAAACTCTTAGAGATATTGCAGAAAAATTGAGACAAGAGAGCAGCAACATGAAGAATGAGATGCAAGATTTAACCATGAGACAATGCAAGGATATTGAAGATAGAAAGATGAATGAAGATGATTTGGCTAGAAGAATTAATGAAAGATCAGATGAATCTCTAAGGCTCAGTTATGAAAATGATATGCTCAAAATAGATTTGATTCCCATGCAACATGACAAAGAGGAACTTATGAGACAAGTTAGCACTCAAGAAAGTGAGTTGGTCACTGCACATGAATACAAAGACAAATTCAAGAAGAGTTCAGATAAGCTTGATGATATGTTGAAAAGTCAGAAACCTGATGGAGAAACAGTTGGAATTGGATTTGAACATGGAGAAAGTTCCAGAATTGCAAACAATCATGATCACAGAAAACCGGTAAGGCAACCTAATGCTTATAAATTCAATGGAAAATGTATTAATTGCAACGAATTTGGTCATAGAGAAAATCAATGCAGATTTAGGAATAATCAAAATACAAACTCATCAACTGGTCAATGTTCCAAATGCAATAAAAATGGTCATAACTTAGACAGTTGCAGAATGAATGTGAAATTCTTTGTTTGTGGTAGATTTGAACATTTATCTAATCAATGCAGAACTCAAACCGATCAAGGTTATGGAAAAGTTATTCAAAGAAACAATGTAACTTGTTATGCATGTAACAGGATTGGGTATATTGCAAAATTTTGTAGAAGCAAGAGTGTACTGATGAACAACAAAGGATATAATGAAAAAGGTAAAGAAAAGTTGAATGAAATCAAGCAAAAATTTTCTAAACAATGGATCAGAAAGAGAGATCAGAGAATTGATGAATCTGTCTCTGCACCGGTAGAATAGGGCAATCCTGGACCGACATGAGATTCTTCATCTAACTAAGGAATAACCCTTAGGGGTAAGGAAAATAATTGAAAATCATGCATTTACCCTCAGTTGGTGGTAAGAAGTTATAATTCTTCTTTATTGGTAGATATGTGGAGTTTTCACTTCATCGACAAAGCACTTATTGTGGTTGTAAGTTAAATTTTTGGTTATAAAGGCACTATAACTTCTCATTTCATCTCACCAAGCATTAAAGCATTTGAAGAGAGTGAAATTGAGAAAAGGCATCCCAAAGGTGAAGCAACAAAGGTTTTTCAGAGCATGTAAGGATTTTTCAGCTAAAAGGTATTTATCTTACACAATGGATTCTTCATCCTCCGTTCCTGAATTCATTGCAAACCCTACTATTGTGGAGAACTTAAACAACCTAGACCCATTTTAAAAATAATTCCTAAGATAGAAAAACTGGATGACTCCACTGGTGCATTTTCTAGAATCCTGAAGCAAGTCGCGTTTGCTAAAGACCCTAGGGCATACATACATTGTAACATTGAAAGTTTAGGGTCCGAAGATTTGAAGAATATGTTCATAAATGGTATCACTGACAAACATGGGGTAGTTAAACTGGAACACAAGGTTGTTGAGGATTTAGGGTTAATTGACATCCTCCATATGCCAAAATTCTCAGATGAAACCATCCGCTATGTTCTTAGCAGGGTTCATGGTGAATTTATGTGGTTAGACTCAGTATTTAAGTTCACTAAGGAAGCTATAAGAGTTATTACTGGTTTACCCTCCACCAGCACTAGGCCTGACAAGAAAAATAAAATTCCAAACAAAGAGGTTATGAGCTTAATCAATGCATCTTACAACCGGTCACTTAGGGTCAATGATATAAAAGATAACAATGTTAAATTTGCAAGAATGGTCATTGGTTATAAAGTTGCTCATACTAACAGACTAAATTTTGTATCTAGTTTATGCATTCATAGTGCTCATGAGATGATCTTGAATAATGCTAAAATTGACATCTGTGAATGGTCAAAGGATGAATTGCTAGATAATTTGGATAAAATAAAAGGAGATAAGAAGGGAACCTTTAAATTTGGAAATTTTATTGTGTGTTTAATGCTTTACTTATCAAAGGAGATTCCTGGTATTGGACATGATTTTTCCTATGATATTTCTATTGGAAAACAGATAAAAGAGGCAATTACCGGCATGGGATCTGATAGTGACAAACTTGTAAAAGAGTATTTCAAGAGTTTTCAAGCTAAAATGAGACAAAGGGAAAGGATTACCAAAAGCATTGTTGATAAGTATGATAAACAAATATGCTTTGTTATCAAAAGAAATGAAATTTGGATGCAGGCAGTTAGACCTAGAACTGTCTAGATTATAGAGATGGGATATGAGGTGGATTCACACATCTTAGATTCATATGCTAGAATACTCCTAGATGCTCAATCGGAACCGACAGAGGAGATATTTGGTAATGCTGAAACTATAGAGAGTGGTGTTGCTATGCATAAGTAGAGAAAGAAAAGAGAAAAATTAATGAAAGATGCTTAAAAATTTGTAAAAGATGTTACAAAGGGGTTAATGAATCTTGGTAGTATTTCTGCAAGTGTAAAAGAAAGTAAATCGGAATAGAAACTGGTAGCACATATATCTCCCATGGCTACCTCATCTGAGTCTGACAATGACAAGGCTGCTGAATTCAAGAGAGTGGATAGGAAGATAATAAAACCCTCACCGGCACCTTCTCCATCTCCTAAGAAATCAAGGACACTCAGAAAAAGTAACAAGCTGTAAGAGAGCCTAGTGGTCCTAAGAATAAAGTTACTCCAATGAATAAATTTGAACCAAAGGAACTAGATACTCTTTCATGGGAAGAGTTAGTCAATGAAATCACCCAAGACAGTAACCTCAGCAATGTAAATAAATTTTATCATTCTTTTAAAGATTCGGATAAGGAAACTATAGAGGAAAGTATTATTTTGTATCTAGATATCTACAAGAAGGTCCTTATTGAGATAATAGATGTTCTACCATATGATTTATACTTAAGACTTGAAGCAAAGAGAATGTCTGTTATGGAAATTGATAAGAAATTGAAGGTAGAAGCTCTATTAGTTGTGCATCCTATTAATTCTAAGCAGGAAATTGACAACCTTATAACTAAAGCCAATAGAACTATTTTTGTGAGTTGTTAGCGACAAGTTAGTCTTATGACCGACAAAGTTAAAGAAATTGTAGATGAAATGGCTGATAAGTGGGACATATTTTTTGTTGAGAGAGAGAAGAAAGAAGGGAAAGACAGACAAAAGGTGGATAATTCATTTACTAAGGTATATCAGAAGGTAGATAAAGGTAAAGGCAAAATTGGCAATATACCTAATATCACGGTTAAGGATAATCTACTGCCACTGGTACAGGACACCCCACCAATAATTGCAGAGGCACTGACACAAATGGATAGTCAACCTGGAGAAGATAAGTTAGAGGAAGTAAAAGAAGATAATGTTGATCCTAAGGCAAACGTTCTATTCACAATGAATGTTGACACTTAAGATTTTAATAATGTAATGGACAAGGAAACAACTAAAGTTAAGAAATCAGAATCCATCCCTGATGATACTCAACTTAACACTAAAATATCGATAGAAGTAGAAGCAGAAACTGGAACAGAAATAGGGCATGAACATAATATATCTAAACTGGTAGATAGTAAGATAGAAAGTAAGGTTGAAAGTAAGGTTGAGGACAAGACAAAAGAAGTGGTCAAGGTAATTGTGTAGACATCCAAAGAAGAAAAGAAACCAATTACAGAACCAAGCACTCTGCCTAGCACTTCTACTATAGATTATAGACCAACAAATGTTACAGATGTACTTTTAGATTTATTAAAAAATATTACAAAATGCAATGCCTTAGTAGTTAAGGCCATTGATGATTCTTTACCAATTTTGCAAATGATTGCACTGACATGTAAAGTTGATCATATTGATGGATCTTTAGGTAAATTGGATACATTGTCCAAATTCATTGCTTATAACATTCAAACTATGGATAAAATAAATGAAGAGACCGTTAAGGACAGAGTGAATAAGGAGAAAGATGAATTCTTTGACAGGACAATTAAAGATTGTACAAAACAAATTGATTCTTTGTTACCGGCACTAAATTCCACCATTCTGGAATACAAAGAATTGTATAGGGAAGCATGTAAGCCTCACCATCTAACCGAGGATATTGATGAGGAAATAAGGAAAACACAAAAGTAAATTGGTGATATAGCTGATAATATGATTGGTTCTTCGGAACTTACTTCAAATTTGTGATCAAGAAATGGCAATCTATGAAGAGAAGATTTAGAAATTGGAAAGGGAGAAAGCGAGGCTAAGAATGAAAACCTGGGAGTTGAAGAATAAGCTTGGTCCTAGATTGGACAACTTATTAACACACCAGAATGAGTTGTCTAAGGCATGTATTCAAGGAGAAAGATCACTGGAGCAACAGATGCATTATCTCACTGAAAATGATCCGACAAACAGAGACTATAATTTCTGATAGTACTAAGTTTTTGCAAGGTCTTAACTTAGTTTTGGTAGATATTTTCCAGATTATACATATCCGGTTACAGGTTTCTAGGTAAATTTTGAATTTTTCTTTTCTTTTGACATCCTTTGTCATTGATGTGAAAGGGGGAGTAGTGTATGAGAAAAATGTATAGAAGGAGATCATTTTCTCAGGGGGAGCACTATCAATTTTTGGATTTTTCTCATGAGTGTTGCCATCAATGTCAAAGGGGGAGACTGTTGGCATTATACACTCAGATGAGAATAGTTGATGTTGTCATTGATGGCAACCAACTAGTAACCTGGTTCACAGGTTACACCGGCAACAAACATCATCTATCGGCAACGGGAGGCACTACAAGTTTATTCTCACCGGCACTACAAGTTCATTGGGGGCTTCTAGAAGTGCTTTGGCATAAGTTTCCACTATGTGGTCATCTATTTCATACCCCATCTCTATAACCCAGATTGTTCTTGGGATGACTGCTTCCATCTAGATCTCATCCTTTTTCATCACAAAGCATATATCATCCTTGTATTTGTTGACTATTTCTTGTGATAGTCTGATTCTTTTATTTATTCTGACCTTTAGTGCTTGAAAATATTCATTGATATTATTTTCTCTATTTTCACCCATGTTGTTGAATAAGTCAGACAATTGTTTTCCTACTGGTATGTCGAATGCAAAATCCTTGTTGGATGTTGCACCAGTTAATTTCATTACTAGGTCATTGTAGACCTTCTTGGTTTTGTCGGGTTTGGTACCGGTGGAAGGTAACCCTGTTACTGCTTTCACAGCTACCTTTGTAATTTTATGCACTGAGTCAAGCCAAAAGAATGAGCCGTGTACCCTGCTAAGAACTATCCTAACCACTTCCTTGGGAAATTCAGGAATGCAGAGGATTTCAGTGAATCCTATGGTTTCAATAATTTTATGTTCAAGTTTCACATTTCCGGCATTGTCACATATAATAGATTTATACATGTTTTTGATTTCTTCATCACCTAATTCCTCTAGGTTGCAATGAATATACATTCTAGGTTCTTCTGCATAAACAACACCTTTTGGAATTTGGGAAAAAGCACCTGTGTTGTCATCTTTCTTAGCTACCTCGGGAACTAGCTGAAACATGGGCCTAGGTCATTTTATAACTTCAACTACTGTAGGGTTTGCTATGAATTCAGGTGCAGAGGAGGATGCCATGATGATAAATACCTTTTTCTGCCTTTGGATGGATTGATTGCTGAAGTGCTTTGCCTCTTTGCTCGGAATTCCTTATCTCGAAAATCTTCGCGCTCTCTAAAAGTTTGAATTCATGGTGAAATGAAATGGAGCCAAAAACTTTATTTTATAAAGTCTTTTCTGCTACCTACCACATTAATTGCTTGCCAGCAATGTATTAGCTTAACTTTATTTGCCGGTAATGAAGGATTTTCAACTTCTTTTCTCTAACTGAGGGAATAATAGCACATGTGTCATTTGATTGCCAAACCCTCAAGATAATTTTCTTCAATTTGATGAAGAAAATCCTGCCGATGGAGCATTGCTCTGTCCTGCCGGTGGAGCATCATATTGTCTTGCCGGTGAAGCATTTGTTGGTTCTACCAGTGGAGGAGTAACCCCAATATTTAGATCACCTTTTCTAATCCATTGCTTTCAAAATTATTGCTTAACCTCTTCAACCTTTTCCTTACCTTTCAAGCTAGTACTTTTGTTATCTACCAGTGTACCTTTACTTCTACATAATTTAGCAATATGACCAATCTTGTTACATGCATAGCAAGCTACATTATTTTTCTGAATAGATTTCCCATAACCTATGCTGGTTTGTGTTCTGCATTTATTTGATAAATGACCAAATCTTCCACAAACATAACATCTTACATTCATTCTACAATTTTCAGAGTTATGACCAATTTTGTTGCATTTGGTGCATTGACCGGTGGGAGGATTGATGTTTTGATAATTCTTAGATCTACATTCATTTGCCCTATGACCATATTTATTACAGTTAAAGCATTTTCCATTGAATTTGTAAGTATTAGAAGGTCTTACCGGTTTGCTATGATCCTGGGTATTTGCAGTACCGGAGCTTTCTCCAACTCCAGAAGTGTCACCTTTGGGTTTTTGATTCTTCAATAAGGTACCAAGTTCTTCTGAGCTTTTCTTGAATTTTTCTTTGTGTTGATTTGCAGTTCCCAATTCCTTTTCCAAGATTTCTTTTTGTCTCATTAGTTCATTTGAGTCATTCTGAGTGTGCATCAGATCTGTCTTCAACATGTCATTTTCATAGCTAAGTCTTGTGTTCTCATTTGCTGCATCACTTAGTCTTCTGGTCAATTCTTCTTCATTCTTCTTTTTGTCCTCAATTTCTTTGCAAAATCTCATAGTCATATCCTGCATTTCATTTTTTGTTGTCATGATCTCTTGTTTCAACTTGCTTATCATATCATTTAGTGATTCCTTTTCATCATTCTCATTTTGAAATTTTTCACAAAGTTCTCTTCTCTTGTTTCTTGTAACAGTAAGATTTTCTTGAAGTGCTTGAATAATGTCCTGAGCTGCTTTTAAATCATCTTCTAATTTGATATTTTTCAACTTCTCTACATCATAGTCAGTAAGAGCTCCTTCAAGTTGCTTCATCAGATTTTCCATCTTTACCGGTGTCAAGATCTTCCTCAAGTTGTTAGGCTTCTGAAAATAGAGCACTAGGCTCTGATACCAATTATTAGGGTTCCCACAAATACTGAGAGGGGAGGGGATGAATCAGTATCTGACCGGTAATAAAATTTTCTTAAAACTGAATATGAAAAACATAAAGTAACAGTATACCGGTATGCAAGAATTAATGCAAATAACAGAATCAAAAACATCCACATGAAAAGAACACCATAACACAAGATGTTTAACGAGGAAACCCGGTGTGGGAAAAACCTCGGTGGGATTTGTGACCCACAATATTCACTTACTGGCCAATAAGAGAATATTACTTACAGTAGGGGCCTGCACATGCAAGAAGGCCAACTGCCTAGAGCTCACTGCTCAATAAGAAGTCACACTGACTTACAATGAGGATTTACACAAATCCAATATTTTGTACTGCTTTACAACAACATCTTCAATGCTAGATTCAGTATCGGTTCTTGCTCTGTTCTTTACATATACCCTTGTCCTACAATTTGCACATTAGGTCTACCTTATAATTTATTTATGCTTCCTATCCATATCCTATAAATGCCTACAATGATCTCTTTTATTTACAAGAGTCATTTTACAATTTGCCAAGTCGGCTTATAATGCTAAACAAAATATTACATATCAAAAATCCTGTCGGCCTTTGTGCCGGTATACATATTTCCTTCTGTGCTGGTGTACATCTTCTGTGCCAGTGCTGGTGTAGATTGATTTTGTTGATGCCGGTGCACTGTTTTGTTTGAGTAATGCTTTGCCGGTATAATGTCTTGCCGGTGCCATAGGATTGCAAGGTTGCCTGAGTAATGCTTTGCTGGTGCCATAGGATTGCAAGGTTTCCATCAATGACAAAACCTTCAATCACACACAATGTCTCATTGGAGTGTCCATATGCCAGCAATCTCCCCCTTTGGCATTGATGGCAACACTCATGAGAAATTTCAAAAGATATCCAAAAATGTGTAGACCAAAAATGTTACAAAAATGTGAGAGCTCCCCCTGAGCATGTGATCCTTGTGCTTTGAATTTTCTCATCTACTACTCCCCCTTTGGCATCAATGAAAAAGGTTAGTAGATTTTGTAGTTGTACCAATTCATAACCTCAACCTTGTAGTTGGGTAGTTATTAGCTGAAGAATATCTCCCAAAATTATGTTTATGCCATCCATAAACTTCTTGCTCTCCTTTATTGCTATCTCAGTTCTGTATACTGTACCGGTGAGATGCTGCAAGTGCTCTGCCAGTGTTTTGCTACCCTGTGTTAGTGCCTCTAAGATTTCCTTCCATAGAGATGCTAAATAGTCCAATCTTGGACTTAGTTTAGATCTCAAGAATTTTGCCTTGTTTATTATTTTCTCTTTCTCTCTTTCTAATTTGAGCAATTCTTCCTCAAAATTTGTTATCTTTTCCTCAAAAACTAATAATGTATCGAGTGAGTTAACAAAATTATCAGAAAGTTTATTTATCTCTTCCTGTACCTTGCTCATCTTTTTGTCTACATCCATGGTCAAAAAGTTTATTTTACAGGTGTCTTTGTACAAAGTTTTGTACTCTTTTAATAAATTGCACAGTTCTAGTAGAAGTGTGTCAAATTCCCTGTTACACTTCTTTATTCCTTCCTCAAAGAATTTTTGTTTCTCTTTTTCTACACTTTCCTTTACAATTTTTACCTTAGTTTGCTCAAAATTTCCAGAAATATATTTACAAAGTGTATCCAACTGGCCTAAAGAATCTTTGTTGGCTATATTACAATTGGAAGCTATTGATTTCAAAACTGGAATTGAATCATCTATCGCTTTATAGGCTTGTGAGCTATAATCAGTTATTTTTTTGATAGATTCGAGCAATACCTCTGTTACATTTGATGGTGACCCAACAAACTGAGTGCCGGTGGAAGTTGACCATGCTAGTATTGACCTCTGGTAGGTCTGTTTGTGTCTCCATCTCTTTAAGCACAGTTTTTCTTGCATCATTTCTTACCGGTGGCATCTGTTCTGGAGCCTTTAGCTCTGTTGATTTCTCTGATTGTGTTCTAGATTCCATCTTTTTCTCTGAATTTGCTACCGATTGCTCTTTGTTTCCTGCTGTCGGTTGCTCTTTGTTATCAGATTTATCTGTGGTATCCTTATCTACCACTATGTTGATTTTCTGAGTATCAATATTCACAGTATATAGGACTTCAGGATTAGGATTATTATCCTTTGTGTCCATGCTCTTAGTTGCCGGTTGATCTTCTGTAGTTGTTGTTTTTACCGATGGAGTATTTAAAGGAGGTGGGGGTAAGTTGTCTCTAATCTTGATACTTGGTGGTCCACCAACTTTACCTTTCCCTTTGTCCTTTTGATATACCAGAATGGGCTTGGGATTCCTATATTCTTCTTGTTTTTCTTTTTCAACCAAGAATGCATCCCAACCATCTTTTGTTTCCTCTGAAACTTCAATAACTCTACCTGCCATTAGTGATATTTGCTGGTGTGCAGTGGAAAAAACTATTTGGTTGGCCTGAGCTATCAAATCATCAATTTTCTTAGGTGAGTTGACCGGGTATACTGCAAGTAATTTCTCTATTTTTATTTTCTTATCCAACTAAATTATTCCTTGCCTTCTGGCCTAAAGTCTTTTATATAGTTCATCAGGAATTTCATTTAGGACTTGCATCAAAAACTTTTTATACATGTCCATGTGTAATATAACACTTTCCTTGACTTGTCCTTTCTCATCATCTGATAGGGTGTCATAGATTTTCCTTATGTTTTTCAATTTACCTTCCTCTATGATCTCATTCAGTAGTATGTCAAGAGGGGCATAGTCAGTGTTTGTCTTCTTCTTCTTTTTGGGGGTCACCTTCTTCTTAGGTGTGGCTTTCTTGACCGGAGACCTCACAGCTTGTTGTTTCTGTCTTGTCCTTCTATATGAAGGAGTGGATACTGATGAGGGGTGTCTTTTCCTAACAACTCTTTTGAAAGTTGCTGGCATATCTCCTTCTGAGGAGGTATCTACCGATGATAGATGAGTTTTAGGCTATTGGGCTGCCAAATCTTCTTCTATTATGCTGGTTTTCTTTAATACATCTTCTTTTATGGCTTTTGCTTGCCTAGTTCCTTTCCTCACAAATGCCTCAACTTTCTTTACTCTCTTTTTAGATTGAATTTGACTTTCGATGGTCTCAGCACTACCAAATACTTCTTCCTTTGGTTCATTGGGGGCTTCCAGAAGTGCTTTGGCATAAGTTTCCACTATGTGGTCATCTGTTTCATACCCCATCTCTGTAACCCAAATTGTTCTTGGGATGACAATTCCCCAAAATATTAGACTCTAACCACAAGTTGAAAGGTCTATACCCTTACTATCCTTCCAGACCTAATTAAGGCAATTAGGCCTAACTTACAAAGTAAGTACCCCTTGTATTAGCCCCCCGACTAAACCACAAAATCCAAGGTTTAAGGACTTCATCCCCTCTCCTTTGTCTTCTGTAAGTGATTTCCACTTCTTCAATTCAAGCGGTCACAAAGAGATGCCTGCAATTCAATCTCTTCGGGATTGGAGCCTCCCTGCAAACCAGAACCAAATTCTTATGATACAATGGCCCCTCTAATATTTTCCCATAGGCTGTTTGGTCATTTGGTAAAAATGTTAGATTAAGGGCATTTTTATAGTGAAACCCTAGGTGTCGATAGGGTTTGTGACTAGTCCAGTTAGATTTGGATGGATCTGTACAACCCGATTGTTACCAGACCTCAAACTAGATTAAAATGAAAGGTAAGATACTTACCTAACTCATCCAATTAGTTTTAGGAATCCACAAATCCGTACTGGTCATAAATGAACAACAAACACACAAAATTTCAAAAAACTCCAAGTATATTGTATTGCTCCAAACTCCAAAACATCATCAATTTCAACAACTTCAACAAACACCCTGGAATCGATCCCAGTCGGCATAATATAGCCTCCCTAATGGTTTCCAACCACTTTTCAAACTTTGGAACCATTGGAGGATTAGTTACCTCTTTTTACAATATTTTGCAATGACAAAAAAAGTTGTCAACTTGCACTTTTCAAATTTGGTGACTCCAAGGTGTATTTTACCTATTCCAAGGATTGGTATGATATTTCTAAGACCAAATTTTATTTTCTAGACTCATGCCTAGACTCCTACTGACCCACATGGTCATTTGTCCATGGTGGCTTATAAAATACAACCATGACAAGGCCTTACATCAATTGGGTCTTATTGACTCACAACCCTATCAACCTATTACACATGATAATTTTCACCTCATGGGTAATATTAGACTCCTTTAGGCTTCATTTGTGTCTTTGGGTGCTCCTGCACCAGTCGCCTTCATAAAGAGTTTCAAGCTTCAACCAGATCTGCTTTGTATTTTCTATCTCTATGACATTCAACAACTTCTCATCTGATAGGGAACTTAACAATGTTTCTTTCTCCCTGACATCATTATCATCTTTCTTCTGCTCATCAGGAGGTGTTAGAGTTCCAAAGTTATGATCATGAGGTGTATACCCTTTCTCTATTATCTCCCAAACTTTATCTCCAAGACATCTTAGATGAATCTCCATTCACTCCTTCCATATATTGTAATTTGTACCATCAAATCTGGGACTCTCCTTCTGATAGGGATTAAATATAGAAGTTGATACCATCGTATCTCCTCAAGTGGTTAAGCTTCTGCAAAGAGGACCTTGCTCTGATACCAATTGTTAGAATTTTTAAATACCAATAATGAACTAGAGGAAAACTAAGAGGGGGGGGGTGAATCAATTTTCCACAAGTTAAATAGTTAATGCAGAATATAAACCATTTACCAGAGCACAATATAAAAAAACACAATGAAAGATAAAGCATGAAAGGATAGAACACACAACACTAATATTTTTGATGTGGAAAACCCAGTAAAGGGAAAAACCACGGTGGGAAATCCTACCCATAGTCAGATAATACTTCTGCAGTAGTATGTAAAATAATTACAATGGGGATTGCACTTGCAATTAGGCCAACCTCCTAGAGCTCATTGCTCATCACAAAAAGAAGTCTCACTAACCTACATAAACATCAGACTACAATCCGAAGAAAATGAATTGTGAAGATAGAATCTCCTCATGCTTGATACAATTCCGATTAAGCATAGATGTTTTCCTTGCAACTCTAAATCCTTCACACCCTTTGTGGGATGCAAAATTCATTCTTCTATTAACAAAAAAAAAGTAATCAATTAGAAATAAGGGATATCATGAATCCCTTCTAATCAAAGAATTTAACAAATAATACAATGAAATGATGCAAGATCAAATAAAATAGGAATTATAAATCAATTCAAATAAAACTCCCTATTCCAAGATTTGCATATTGCTTCCATTGCTCTTCTCCTCTTAATGGTATGATGGCTCTCAGATATTGCGTTGGTAACCTACAAGTGACACAAAGATTCAAAGTTCGTGATTATTGAGAATGGAGAATGGATGCTCAATTTATAGAAAATTGGATGAGATTGATTGAAAGGTGGAACAGAATGATCAAGAGGCGTGAACTCAGGTGAGCTCAAATGCAAATTGATAGTTGAACTGCTGATTGTAGGAGTGAAACTCAATAGATTGAATAGATTAATTGAGTCAATTGATTGATGAAAGAGTTAACTGAAGGAAGAAAAAGAATGATTGGAAGAAATAAAGAGGATGACAAAGAAAGTTTAATTAAGAAAAAGCTAACTGAAAGATGGAAATAGAGATTGAAGAGATAAATGATTTAATTAATTGATTGATTTAATTAATAAATTTATCATGTGCTTGCATTTAGATTTAGATTATTAATTTAATCTTTGCATGAGATATTATTCAAATAATTGAATTTATTAATTCAATTTAGCATTTGAATATATTTAGAACTTGACTTTAATTTTCAATTTGGTTTTTGAAATCATGCACATGTAATTGAATTTAGAAGAATAGAAATTAAATGAAATTAGAATTTGGGGATTTGGAATTGAAGAATTAATTAGCTAATTAATTAATTTAAAGAAATTATTTAATTATATAGAAATTGAGTTTAATTAAATAATAAAGATTATTTAAATTAAAGGATTAAATCATAATTAATTAAATAATAAATATTTAATTAATATTTAGAAGATGGTTGAATGATTAGATGATTGGAGATAGAAATTGAGAATTAATTTATTTAAATAATAAAGACTATTTAAATTAGGGAATTAATCAGAATTAATTAAATAATAAATATTAATTTCACATTTAGGAAATGATTAAAATGATTAAATGATGATAGAAATAGAAGAATAGAATAATTAGTAAGATGATGAGGAAATATGAAATTAGAAGAAATAGATTAATTAAATTAATTAAATAATAAAGATTATTTAATCAATTAGAGGAATAATTAGTACATGATCAATGAGACATTTTTAGGTGTCTACACCCTTCGCTAAATGATATATCTTTGTTTGCACAACTACTTTTCTCTGATAATGCAAACATAACCATACCGATACCAAATTACATGAATATGATGCCTAGAAATATAGATCATTCACCTTGATAACAAGGTCGGTTAAACCCTAAACCCATAAACCATAATTACCAAAATTACATCACATGATACCACTAGACCAATATTATGATTTACATTACATAACATGGACCTAATTCAAATTCCTAATCAATTATATCCACCAGAAATTCTGCTAAGACCAATATCCACGCATTTCACCAATCGGTAGAAATCCTCAGTGCAATAACATAGGATAATCAACCGGATCCAAATAGGATCACCAAATCATCATGCCAGCCAATGCAAAGCCACCAAACAATTAGGACATGATCAAGAACACCTTCAGCACATTAGGATCCAATTATGTAAGCCCGACCAAAATCACTTACCAAATCATCAAACATCACCAACTGGTAAAGCTAACCGGTAAACCACAATATAAGCAATAGCCTTCGGAGCACCAAATCATGAACCAACTGCATATGAAAGGCATATAACCATCCAAAAATAAATCCAAGGATTTGATCAACTGGATCAAAATCAACCAAAACCAAGTCCAAATGGGACTAGGAATCAACCAGGAAAGAACCATATCCAAGCAGAGCACAATGTTTACATCAGTGACAACACATAGTCACTATTTACAAAAAAACATTCATCCATCGATCTTCTTTCTACACTATCCTTGGTGACAATCTATTTTGAAGGCACTTTGATGGAACCCTCCTAAGGTATTTAGACAAAGAGGAGGCTAAACAAGCACTACATGAAGTGCATGAAGGTATTTGTGGATCACACTCAAGCGGCCCTGCTTTATCTAAGAAGCTCTTACACACAAAATACTACTAGCCTGCAATGGAATAAGATGCTTATCACTATGTGAAGAAATGTATCCCCTCTCAAAAGCACGGTGACAAGATTCATGTGCCTTCTCAAGATCTGTAGCTGCTTATCACACCTTGGCCCTTTTCTCAATAAGGCTCGATATCATAGGAAAAATCCATCCTGCCTCATCCAATGGCCACAAGTTTATAATAACTACCACATAATACTTCACCAAGTGGGTGGAAGCCATATCACTCACTTTTACCATTGGCAAACAGATCTCCAATTTCATCATGAATTACCTAATATGCCACTATGGAATCCCTAAAGTTATCTTTATAGACAATGGAAGACCCTTCAAAGATCAAGATGTCAAATAATTATGCAAAAAGTTTTCCATCCAATATCGTTTTTTCACCTTGATGGTATGATGAAAGAATAAGTATTTGGTCAACTATTGAGAGGGGGGGGTGAATCAGTAGATAGAAAAACTAATACAAACTTCACCAATCTCAAAAATCAATCTCTAAAAGTAAATTATCAATGTAATACCACTGTCAAGATAAAAACTCATAAGATAAACCGGTTGAATTTTACAACAAATTAATAGTAAACAACTTCAAACTCATAAACATCCAAATTCTTGTTCATATGTCAACAAACTTCATTTCTCAATGCTTCCGGTTATCATGACTTATCAAAGTAGTTAATTAAATCAACCATAAGAACATAACCACAAGAACATTCACGACTTGAAATAAGTATTTTTGATGTGGAAACCCAAATGGGAAAAACCACAGTGAGATGAGACTCACAAGATACCTATCTGAACCCTTCTTAAGTTCACCTTGTTAGGAGACTAGCCTCTTAAATCTTTAAAAAAGTCTTGTTAAGAAAAAATCCTGTTAGGGACCACCCGGTTAAGGGATTGACTACAATGCCTTGTTAGAAGCAATACCCTCTAAGGAGTAACCTCAATAGAGGATTTGCAAATCCAAGCTAATGGATCACCTTGTTAGAGGATTTGAATAGTACCAAGCTTGTTAGAGCTTACTCGGTTAGGGGATTTCAATTATGCTGTAGCTGTTAGAAAACAACATAAGTTTGTTGATCTATTTGAATAGCACTACACTTGCTTGATCAGATCCATTTCATGCTCCTATATACCTTTACTCAAACTACAAATACTTTATCTAGTTCGACAACCACACACTCAACTAATCTTTCCCAACTCTTTGCCAACACTAAACTAAATAAATTCATCATTCTTATAAACAAATAAATTAGGTCAGTAACACAAAAAAAACCTAATTCTCATAAAGATTAGAAACAAGTCGGTTCAAGTATGACTGTTAGATTACATATCAATCTCTCCACATCAATCAAGAAAACCTCAATCCCTCCTTAATCACTGCTTCATCAAACTTATTAACTCATCACATGCTTTTCATTATATGTGTTGGTATTATGGATGTGTTGCATTGGTTTTGTTATTGATGTCAATACTTATCAACACTCATCTTTCTGGAGATCTTTTATTATGTTCACCAGCATGTTCAGTGACTTATGCACAATCACTAGTATTTGGTTCACCAACAGGTTATATTGTTCACCGGCACTGAGGATGATCTGTTATCATCTAGAGATTATTTGGTTATGTTGAAGACATGGTTTGGACACTTGGTTTTGGTGATTTGGTTATTGGTCTAATAGAGTTGGCATATTTGTTGTTACCAGCAAATTGGTCTAGGTTATGGACCATCAAGCATTATCTATTCTAGATCAGCATGATGCGTTATGGAGATGATCTATTGATTGGCTATTATTGTAAATGCATTAAGCCAACATGATGCATCACATATTGATTTATTTGTAATTGATTCTATTGTAATATTCTTAGTGAGTTGACCTACACATTTGGTCTTAGGTTTTGGTATATATGTAAGATCTCAATTATGAGATTGATATAGGATAGGAAGAAAATAAGGTTTTAAGGTTGTGATATTCGATATATGCGAATATAAGCAGAGCTACTCACACAGACATCATTTGAAGATTCAAGGAAGGTTTGAAGAAAACAATCAGAGCTTAACCGGTACTGAATCCAACATATGAAGATGCTACTTTGAGCAGTACATTATCATTGGATTTAACCATCCATTTGTAGTCAGTGTGACTCTTATTTTGTGATTGAGCAGTGAGCTCTAAGCAGTTGGCCTTTCTGCATGTGCAGACCCCATTTGTACACACATACTACCTGTAGTAGTATCATCTGATTGTGGGTAAGGTTTTCCACCATGGTTTTTCCCCTTATAGGGTTTCAACATACAAATATCTTTGTTATGTGTTGTGGATGTTATTTGCCTTTCTATTTCATGCATTAAACTTTACTGGTACTGTTATTAACTGTTAAACTATAAACTGACATTAAGTTTGGTTTACTGGTATTAAGCATCAAGTTTGATTAAGTTATATTTGGGTTGAAATTAATAGACAATTGATTCACCCCCCCCTCGCAGTTGCCTCTGGGTCCTAACAATTGGTATCAGAGCTAATTCCTCTTTTTGTAGAAGTTTAACAACTTAAGGAGATTCTAAGGCAACTAACTATTTCTGGAAGGATGGTCTGAAACTTGATGGAACTAACTATGGTATATGGAAGATCATAATAGAGACACATTTGAATTGCATTGGAAGAGACATATGGGATGTTACAAAGAATGGCTATGTTGGTCCTACATAGAGTCAACCTAATCCACCAATCTTGGCTAAAGACCAGAAGAATGATTGCAAAGCAAGAGAAGCACTTTTGAGCGCATTGTCAAATCAACAAATCATGGGATTATCAGACTGATCTATTGCTAAAGCTATTTGGGATAAATTGGAGACATTAAATGAATGTGATACCACTGTCAAAATTTTTAGGCCCTGGAGAAAATTGAGAGGGGGGGTGAATTAGTTGTCAAATAAATTTGAACCAAAAACAACTTATCCAAACCAAATGCTTAATACTAGAAAACCAAACTTTATGCCGGTAGACAGTTTATCAATTAATTGCAGTACCGATAAAGATTAATGCATGAAATAGAAAGACAATAATATCCACAACACATAACACCAATATTTGTACATGGAAACCCTGTAAGGGGAAAAAAAATGGTGGGAAACCTTACCCACAATCAGATGATACTACTGTAGATAGTATGTTTATACAAATGGGGTCTGCACATGCAGAAAGGCCAAGTGCCTAGAGCTCACTACTCAAACACAAAAGATAGCCAAACTGACTACAATTGGATGGTTAAATCCAATAATAATGTACTACTCAAAATATCATCTTCATATGCTAGATTCAGTACCAGTGTAGTTCTGATATGCCTTCACAAAAACCTTCCTTCGACCTTCAAATGATGTCTGCATGTATAGCTGGTGCAGGAGCACCTAGTTGAGTAAAACTCTCCTTTTTGAGTATTTAATACTTTCATGTTTTTAATATCTTATTTTAGGTTTATAATGTTTTTTTAGGTTGTTATGTGTCTTGTCTAGCGGTTTTGATCTCATTTTGGGCTCAAGAGGTCAAGTTTTGCCTTTCAGGCTTTGTGTTGACAATTTTTGGCAAAAATGTACAAAATTGCCTTAAAGGTCTCCAAATGCTTTCAAAAGTATTGAAACATATTTAATAAGTGGTTTTAAGAATGTCTAAGGTGTTTAGATAAGTTGATGAGGTTAGGTTGTCACAAATGTCTTTTGGAGCAAGAAATGTTGTCATTTGGGCTTGTAAAAGATGTCAAAGTTGTCATTTTTTGACTTTTCTAGCAAAATGAAGTTGTGGAAGCCTCATGTCCATATTGGGGCTTGATAAACAACTAGAAAAACTATAAAAGGCCTGACTATGTTTCCAAGGGTATTGTGAGTCACGTTGGTTTGTTAGAGCAGGGTACTTCTTATTAAACATTCTCAATTTGATTGCAAGACATGAATTCACTATTTTTTTAATGACAGTATGTGCAAAAAGATACTTTAAGAGCCTAATCAAGCTTTGTAAACACACCTCAATATTTCTATAAGAACCTCATAAGTGTTTGGAGATTTATTAATGTCATGGGAGAGTTTGAAAAGAACTTCTAACACCATGGAATGCAACTTTAACAGTGAGGAAGCTATGATTGGGTTTTTGTGGCAGTCACTTACATGTTTCAGTTTGTGCATCATGTGTTTGGACTAATGCCTATAGGATAGTGGTAAAGAAAAACCCTACATGATATGATAGAAGGTATATTTCAGTTTGGAATCTTGGTTAGTGGAGATACAATGACTTCCCAATGTGTTTGGGTCTAACCCCTACCAAACCATACAAAAGTGCCACAAATAGTGGATAGTTCTCATTCTGCATTAATAGTGGCCTAAAACATGAAAATATATTAGGATATACCTCTAAAACACCATCCAAATCAATTTTGTGGGAGTAATTGCCCATCATTGGGTTGGGTGAGCAAAAAGGTGCCAATTAGGCCTCCACAAGCTACAAGCCTTTTGACTGCATAACACACACTTTTCAAGAACCCGATTGGTTTGGGTTTGGTAGAACTTGAAGAACCTAAGGATAGCTATCTAGGGACATTGAAGGACAACCATCCACCTTTTTGACATCATGACAGAGACATTTGTGGTTTGAAGTCTAGCAAAGGGCTTGAGTAAGAAGACTAAAAATGCTTAATTACCCCCAAATTACACAAGGTCAAAGACAATAGTTTTGCTTAGGTTCCTACACCATTTGGAGGAGTTTGTAATGACAAAGAACAATCAGAATAATGCCCAAAGGATAGAGGAGTGTGTAGGAAAGTTGTAATGGTTGGATATAGCCGAAAGTGGATGAGCAAGGGGACGAACTCACTCAAAAAGAGAGTTTGTTTGGAAAGTGATGCATGAGTTGCTTGGAATTGAAACCACAAGAATGGTTTTGCAAACATACACAACATCATTAAACAAGTCTCTGGGAAAAAAATTGAACCATTAGTCTTAAAACATCCTTTTGAGAACTTACCTAGCAATCTCCCTATCATAGTGGTATCAGAGCCAACAAAAGATTCAGGAGGAAAGGAAAATTAGGAAAACATGGTGACTAATGCTAAGTTAGCCAAGAAGGTTGAAGACCAAGAAGAGGAAAATAGGGCACTCAAAGAAAGATTGGATCAACTAGCAATGAAAATAGCTGATGTAGAAGTCAAAACTGAAGAAGTCCATGATAAGGTTGGAGATCAGGGTAAAATGGTGGCCATAGAAGATGAGGTTCCCATACCTAACCCTGCTATTGAGCAAGAACCATTCTTGAAAGCCTTGAGAGCTATGAGTGGTAAAACCTTAGAGGGAGTATCTCTTTACAATGGGAAGATGGATCCAGATGCTCTTATAGAGTGGATTGAAGGTCTAGAATACCATTTTGAATGTGATGGAATAATTGAAGCACAAAAGGTTAAGGTAGAAAAATCAAGGTTGAGAGGGGCAACCATAACTTGGTGGAAGTTCATCCAAGAGGAAAGGGTGAAAGAAGGTAAGAAGCCAATAGCCACCTGGAAAGCAATGGTAGCCAAAATAAAAGAAACCTACCTTCCTAAAGACTATGAAGTCCAACTTCACGGGAAAAGACAAAATTTGAGACAAAAAGACCTAGATGTCAGTAGCTACACTGAGGAGTTTCAAAAACTGTACATGAGATCCAGAGTAGTAGAGGATGAGAGCATAAAAGTGGCAAGGTACTTGAATGGGTTGAGGTGGAACATCTAGGAAGAGATGAGCTTGTTATGCCCACAAACATTACACAAGTGTTATCAACTATCACTTAAGATGGAAGAGAAAAGTAGGAGAAAGCAAGAACAAAATAGTAGACAAAGAGGTAGGGGAAGAGATGGTAGAGGCCATAGAGGTAGTTTTGGGGGAAGGAGCATAGATCAATGATCCCAGGGAGAGTCTAAACTTATAGAGCAAAGTGGGGATTCTTAGAGAAAACCCAACTATAGGGGTAGGGGATCAAACAACCTGAGTAGGGGTAGATCTAATGGACCAGGGAGAGGGTCCTACTTCTCAAACATGAAGTGCTATAACTATCAAAAGTTGGGCCACCTTGCCTATAGATGCCCAGAGAATCCTAGTTCATCCTATGGTGGTGAGAAGAGGGTAAACTATGTTCAGGAAGATGGAGGTAATACCAGAACTTCAACATTGAACCTATCTTCAGAAGATGGTGAGAGCTTAATGATCAAGAGAGTGTTAATGAAGAAGCCACATAGTACATAGGTCTCACAAAGAAGAGAATTGTTTAGGATTAAGTGTAAAATCATGGGAAAGGTGTGTAAGGTGATAATAGATTCAGGATCCATAGATAACATCATATCAGAGGAAGCACTAAGTAAATTGAAACTACCTAGGTAACAACACAAGGAGCCATACAAGGTCACATGGTTAAATAAGGGACAACATGTATTAGTAAATGAGTAAGCCTAGGTAGATTTCCACATAGGTGGATATACAGATAGGATCCTATGTGACATCCTTCCCATGGATGCTTGCCACCTACTATTGGGTAGACTATGGTAGTTTGATAGGAAAGCAAAATGTGATGGGGAAAGCAACTCCTACTCATTTCAGAAAGATGGAGTAACCTATCAGATTCAATCCCTCAATGAAGAAGGAGAGGGCAGCAACAAAGTGCCTAACATCTTGTTAGTGAATGAGAAAGAATTCATAAAAACACTAGAAGAAGGTGAAGGAGTGGGATTTGCACTCATAGTGAAATCCAAGGAAGAAAAGGTAGAAAATAAAGTTGAGATACCATATGAGGTGCAGCAAATCCTTGATAACTTCAAAGAAATAATCAGTGATGGTACACCTGCAACCTTACCACCTCCTAGAGCCATTAGCCATCAAATTGATTTCATACCTGGAGCCTCATTACCCAATAAGGCAGCCTATAAGATGATCCCTGAACAAAATGAAGAGGTAGCAAGACAAATACAAGAACTCTTAGACCAAGGACTGATTAGGAAGAGCCTTAGTCCTTGTATAGTGCCTACGGTGTTGGCACCTAAGAAGGGTGGAACATGGAGACTTTGCACAGATTCTAGAGCCATAAACAAGATCACCATCAAATATAGATTTCCCATACCTAGGATAGAGGATTTGATGGATTGTTTGGGGGGTGCATATTATTTCAGTAAGATTGACTTCAAGAGTGGTTACCATCAGATAAGAATCAAAGAGGGTTATGAATGGAAGACAACTTTCAAAATGAATGAGGGTCTCTATGAGTGGCTTGTCATGCCATTTGGACTCTCTAATGCTCCCAGTACATTCATGAGACTCATGAATGAAGTTTTACATGATTTCATTGGCAAGTTTGTTGTTGTGTATTTAGATGATATTCTTATTTTCAGTAAAACTAAGGAAGAGCATCTGAAGCATTTAGCTATTGTTTTGAGATAGTTATCTGATGAACAACTAAACATTAATCTAGAAAAATGTGATTTTATGAAGCAAGAATTGGTCTATCTTGGTTTTGTTGTATCAAGAGGCAATTTGAAAATGGATCAATCTAAAGTTGCAGCAATAACTAGTTGGCCAACTCCAAAAACAGCCAATGATGTCAGAAGTTTCCATGGTTTAGCACAATTTAACAGGAAATTCATCAGGGGATTCAGTGAGATTTGTACCCCTATGTTAGACACCATCAAAGGGGGTGTAAAGGTAAAATTTTAGTGGACTAATGTAGCCAATAAGGCGTTTGAATTGTTGAAAACTAAAGTAGCTACTCAACCAGTGCTCATTTTACCTAGTTTTGATAAGCTTTTTACTATTGAATGTGACGCTAATATTGATGTAGGAGCTGTTTTAACTCAAGACAATAGACCAGTTGCATTCTTTAGTGAGAAGTTTAATGATGCCAAGAAAGATTAATCTTCATATGATTTATAACTCTATGCATTAGTACAGGCACTTAGGAAATGGAGACACTATCTTCTTCCTAAAGAGTTTGTTGTATACACAGATAAACAGACACTAAGTTTCTTGAACTCACAGGATAAACCAAATCATAGGCATATTAAATGGGTAAAGTACTTGCAAGCTTACAATTTTACTCTTAAGCATAAGAAGGGTTAGTTGAATAAAGTAGCAAATTATTTGAGTAATAAAGTAGCAGATGCTTTGAGTAGGAGGTTGTTAACTATTCATGAGATTCAAGTATAGAGCATTGGTATTGATAGTTTTAAAGATATGTATCCTATTGATGTTGATTTTGTTGAAGCTTATAAAGTTTGTCAAGGTTTTCAGAATCATTTCCATGGTGCATATGCTAACTTCACTTTGCAGGATGGTTTGTTATTTAGGGGTGGAAAGTTGTGTGTTCCAAAAGGTTCTATGAGAGAGAACCTCATTCAGGAGAAGCACAATGGGTGCTTAAGTGGGCATTTCAGTCTCAACAAGACCTTAGAGTTGGTTCAAAGGTTCTATTATTGGCCTAAGATGCAGAAAAACATCAGGAGGTATGTTGAGAAGTGTTTGGTATGTCAGAAGGCAAAAGGTAATTCCTCTAATGCTAGTTTATATCAGACTCTTCCCATTCCACATAGGCCTTGGGATTGCATTAGTATGGATTTTGTGGTAGGATTACCTAGAACTCAAGTAGGATTTGATAGCATCTTTGTAGTAGTTGATAGATTTAGCAAAATGGCTCATTTTATTTCTTGTAAGACAACACATGATGCAAGTCATATTGCTTACTTATTTTTCAAAGAAGTTGTTAGAATCCATGGTTTTCCTACTAGCATTGTTTCAGATAGGGATGTTAAGTTTCTTGGTCATTTTTGGAAAACATTGTGGAAGAGACTAGGTACTAATCTCTCTTTTGATTCAGCTTATCATCCACAAACTAATGGCTAAACCAAAGTTGTGAATAGGTCTCTTGGAAACATGCTTAGGTGCTTGACAAAGGAATATGGGCAGAGTTGGGATCAGCTCATTCATCAAGCAGAATATGCCTACAATGATATTGTCAACCGGTCTAAAGGTAAAATCCCTTTTGAAGTTGTTTATGGTATGCATCCAAGGGGTATAATGGAGTTGAGGGATATCACTAACTTGTAGCCTAAGAGTGGAACAACAGATGACATGGCTCAATCCATGAAGGAGGTTCATGATCAAGTGAGAAATGCTCTTCAAGATACCTCCCAAAAAGTTAAGGCAAGAGTGGATGCTACAAAGAGAGATTTTAGTTTTCTATAGGAGATTATGTGATGGTTCATTTGAACAAGGAAAGGCTACAAAAGGGATTTCCAAGCAAACTTCATATGAGGAGAATAGGCCCTTGTAAAATCTTGGCTAAGTATGGGTCTAATGCTTACAAAGTTGATTTGCCTACTGATGTTTATTTGTCTCCCATTTTTAATGTTGTAGATTTGATTGCTTTCAAGGGGCAGCCACCTGAGGAGATTCAAAGAGTTTCAGATGTTGCACAATCCCTTTTTTATCTTTCTCTCCCTTCTCTTTCTATTCCCCAAGTAGAACAGGTTCTAGACAAGGAATCACACCTATATGGAGCATCTCATCAAATGGAAGGATAAGCCTATCTAGGAGGCCACATGGATACCTAAAACTAACTTTCAAAATTTTGGAATCCTTTCTTCTTTACTACCTCAAGGAGTCACCTAACTTCTTTGTTTTGAGTCACCTGACTTCTTTGTTTTGGGGGGAGTATGGTGTAGGAGCACCTAGTTGAGTAAAACTCTCCTTTTTGAGTATTTAGTGCTTTCATGTTTATAATGTATTGTGTTAGGATTATAATGTTTTTTTAGGCTGTTACATGTCTTTTCTAGTGGTTTTGATCTCATTTTGGGCTCAAGAGGTCAAGTTTTGCCTTTCAGGCTTTGAGTTGACAATTTTTGGCAAAAATATGCAAAATTGCCTTAAAGGTCTCCAAATGCTTTCCAAAGTATTGAAACATGTTTACTAAGTGATTTTAAGCATGTATAAGTTGTTTAGATAAGTTGATGAGGTTGGGCTATCACAAATGTCTTTTGGAGCAAGAAATGTTGTCATTTGGGCTTGTAAAAGTTGTCAAAGTTGTCATTTTTTGACTTTTCTAGCAAACTAAAGTTGTGGAAGCCTCATGTCCATAATAGGGCTTGATAACCAAATGGAAAAACTATAAAATACCTCCATTTTCTTTGAGAAAGGTTAGTGATTGTATTTTCAAAGGAATCCTAATAGAAAAGCATGAAATTCTGGTTTTTTTCACTGTTTTTCTCTTCCTTGGAGTAACAGTTCATACTGTAGAACTCTTGTCCATACTGTACCTTCTAGGAAGTGTTCCTATTGATTATTCAATTCTCTTGAAATTATTATTGCATTGGTTTTTCTTTTGCAAGTTGGTGAAATATAATTTCTTTCATTCTGTGTGCTCACTACCCTGTCAAGGGTTTGGGGTTGGAAAATGCCACAACTTGACTAATCTAGGCCTGGGATCCCACCAAAATGGATTGGGTCAAGTTGGTTTATGAATTTAAATTATGTATATATTCCTTTTTGAGTCAGAACTATGCTTGGAGGATGGATTTGAGCGAAAACTAGGCAAGTATTGATTACTCAGCTAGTATCATGAACAAGAAATCAAAATTTGCACCTAAGGACAATTGGAGCAAGAAAATGTGTGAGTCAGAGGTCTGAATATGTTTCCAAGGGTATTGTGAGTCACCTTGGTTTGTTAGAGTAGGGTACTTCTTATTAAACATTCTCAATTTGATTGCAAGACATGAATTCACTATTTTTTTAATGACAGTATGTGCAAAAAGATACTTCAAGAGCCTAATCAAGCTTTGTAAACATGCCTCAATATTGCTATAAGAACCTCATAAGTGTTTAGAGATTAATTAATGCCATGGGAGAGTTTGAAAATAACTTCTAACACCTTGGAATGCAGCTTTAACATTGAGGAAGCTATAACTAGGTTTTTGTGGCAGTCACTTACATGTTTTAGATTTTTAGTTTGTGCATCATGTGTTTGGACTAATGCCTACTGGACAGTGGTAAAGAAAAGCCCTACATGATATGGCAAAAGGTATATTTCAGTTTGGAATCTTGGTTAGTGGAGATGCAATGACTTCCCAATGTGTTTGGGTCTAAACCCTACCAAACCATACAAAAGTGCCACAAATAGTGGATAGTCCTCATTTTGCATTAACAGTGGCCTAAAACATGAAAATCTATTAGCATATACCTCTAAAACACCATCCAAATCAATTTTGTGGGAGTAATTGTCCACCGTTGGGTTGGGTGAGCAAAAAGGTGTCAATTAGGCCTCCACGGGCTACAAGCCTTTTGACTGCATAACACACACTTTTCAAGAACCTGATTGGTTTGGGTTTGGTAGAAATTGAAGAACCTAAGGATAGCTATCTAGGGACATTGAAGGAAAACCATCCACCTTTTTGATAGCATGAAAGAGACATTTGTGGTTTGAAGTCTAGCAAAGGGCTTGAGTAAGAAGACTAAAAATGCTTAATTACCCCCAAATTAGACAAGGTCAAAGACAATACTTTTTCTTAGGTTCCCACACCATTTGGAGGAGTTTGTAATGACAAAGAACAATTAGAATAATTCCCAAAGGACATAGGAGTGTTTAGGAAAGTTGTAATGGTTGGATATAGCCGAAAGTGGATGAGCAAGGGGATGAGCTCACTAAAAAAGAGAGTTTGTTTGGAAAGTGATGTATGAGTTGCTTGGAATTGAAACCACAAGAATGGTTTTGCAAACATACACAACATCATTAAAGAAGTCTTTGGGAAACAAATTGAACCATTAGTCTTAAAACATCATTTTGAGCACTTACCTAGCAATCTCCCTATCAATAGCTCTTCTTATTCTCGCATATACCTTCTTATAATTCCTTCCTTCAATCGCTTATCGATCTTAAAAATTAGATCTTACATATATACCATAACCTAAGACCAATTTATAGTAGGTCGGCTCTAAAAGATATTACAACAAAAAAAATTTACAAGTAAATTAATAACCGATGCAATAACCGATACAACATGTCAACTTAATGTATTTACAACAATAATAAATAATCTCCAAAGCGTGTCGTGTTGATCTAGAATAGATAAGCCCGTCGGTGCTTATTCTAGACCTATTTGTTGTTAACAACAAATATGCAAATATGAATATACCAATGAACAAATCTCCTAGACAAAGTGTTAAAGTGATGTCTTCAACATAACCAAGAGTTTTCCATGTCATTCCAAGTGTTGATGAACATTATATCCTGCCGGTGAACCAGATACCAGTGACTGTGCATAAAGTCGCTTGCCGGTGAACATTGCCAGTTCTCCAAAGTGCCAGAATTGATAAGTGTTAATAGGTGTTGACATCAATGACAAAACCATATCAACATATCCAAAATACCAACAATCTCCCCCTTTGGCATTGATGGCGAAACAAGATGGAAAAACCATCAAAGTGCCAAAATAGAAATGCCAAATACCAAAAACCAACAATCTCCCAAAAAAGATTATAACGAGAAATCAAAATTTAGATACAGAGAGTAATCGATCTCTCCCAAAGTAACAATCTCTCCCCCTGAGAGTAACATGTGTTTTTCCATATCAATCTCTCCCCCTTTGACATAAAATGCCAAAGCTAATACAAAAACCAGGTTCAAATACAAAATACCAACCAATTTAGTATACCAACTACTCCCCCTAAGAAGAAGCTCTCCTCATCAAAGCCGAAGTAAAAGATTTCTTTGTTAATTCAATCAGTTGATGACAAACATCAACTATCTAAGTCTCTACTGGTGGGGGTATGACCCCAAGCTGATCTCTGAGATATTCAAAAGGTACTTTAGGCAAAGGCTTAGTGAAAATATCTGCAATCTGCTCTTTAGTATTCACATAAACTAGTTTTACTTCTTTTTCTTCAACATTCTCCTTTAGAAAATTCAGTTTGATAGAAACATGTTTAGTTTTAGAATGTAGTACTGGATTCTTAGATATATCAATTGCTGCAGTGTTATCACAATAGATAGTTATAGGTTCCTTGCATTTTACCTTAATGTCCTTCAACATTTGTTTAAGCCATAATATCCGTGTACAGTTAGTTGTTGCTGCAACATATTTTGATTCTGCTATTGATAAAGATGTGCAACTTTGTTTCTTACTCAACCAAGAAATTAGTCTGCTTCCAAGAAAAAATGCTCCGCTGGTGGTGCTTTTTCTATCATCCACATCTCTTACCCAATTTGCATCTGTGTATGCACATAATTCAAAGTTTTCATCTCTAGGATAACATAAGCCAAGATTAGTAGTGCCTTGTAAGTACCAGAAACTCCTTTTTACTGTCGATTCATGATTTTCTCTAGAATTACTCTGAAATCTTGAAACAATACATACTGCATTCATAATATCAGGTCTTGTTTGTGTCAAATACAGTAAACCTCCTATCATAGATTTGTACCTAGTCGGATTAACAGGTGTAGATTCATCCCTTAATGATAATTTGTCATTTGTAGTCATAGGTGTGCTTACCGGTTTAGATTTTTCCATCCCAAATTTCTTTAGTAACTCCTTCAAGTACTTAGATTGACTAAAAAATATACCTTTATCAGTCTGTGAAATCTGCAATCCTAAAAAGAATTTTATCTCTCCAATCATAGACATTTCAAATTCTTGCTGCATTTCAATAGAAAAGTCTTTACATAAACCATCTTCTCCTCCAAAGATTATATCATCAACAAAAACTTCTATAACCAAGATGTCATCATTAGTTACTTTATAGTATAAGTTACTCTCAGCATTACCTTTAGAAAAACCAATCTTCAAAAGATATTTATCCAATCTAGCATACCAAGCTCTTGGAGCTTGCTTCAGTCCATACAAAGCTTTCCTTAACCTGCAAACCATATCTTTATTATTTGTCAAAGAAAATACATCGCGTTGCTCAATATAAAATTCTTCTTCAAGATCTCCATTCAGAAATGCATATTTAATATCCATTTGATATACTTTGTAGTTCTTGTGTGCTACAAAAGCCAAAAATAATCTGACTGCCTCAATTCTAGCTACCGGTGCAAAGGTTTCATTATAATCAATTCCTTCTTTCTGAGAATATCCCTTACACACTAGTCTTTCTTTAGTTCTTATTACCTTACCATCTTTATTAAGTTTGTTTCTGAATACCCATTTTGTTCCAATTACATTTTTGTTTTTAGGCCAAGGAACTAATGTCCATGTGTTATTCTTTTCAATTTGTTCTAATTCTTCTTCCATAGCTTTAATCCAGTGTTTATCTTCACATGCCTCATTAATTGATGATAGTTCAATTTGAGAAATAAGAAATACCTCTTCATTTTCTAGTCTTCCTCTTGTGATAACTCCTTGATACTTGTTCCCAATTATCTATTTTTCAGAGTGGTTCAATCTTACATACCAGGATGTCTTTGTTTGTTGCAATTCCTTAGTTACAGTGGAATTTTCAGATGATACCGGTGTAACTGGATCTTCATTTTATACCGGTGGGTTCAATGTAGGTTCATTTGTCAGTATCTCTGTTGCCAGTTTAGAGTCTATATACCTTGAAGTTCCTCTAAATTGTTCATCAATTTTCACATTTGTACTCTCAACAATTTTTTGCAATCTTTTGTTAAAACATCTATATGGTTTGCTCTTAGATGAATAACCAAGAAATATTTCTTCATCACTTGTAGGATCAAATTTGCCAATATACTCATCTCTTCTAATATAGCATTTACTTCCAAATATTCTGAAATATTTAAGAGTAGGAACAATGCCAAACCATAGTTCATGAGGGGTCTTACCGGTTTCACCTTTGATGTGAACTTTGTTGAATGTATAGACAACTGTACTTACTACCTCACTCCAATATACATGTGGTAGATTTGCTTCAAATAACATACTTCTAGATGCATCTAGGATAGTTCTATTTTTGCTTTCTACCACTCCATTCTGCTGTGGTGTCCGGGGTACTGATAATTGTCTTCTGATTCTATATACTTCATAGAATACATTAAATTCCTTAGATGTAAATTCACCTCCTTGATCTGATCTTAGACATTTGATTTTCTTACTGGTTTCATTTTCTACCATTTCTTTGAATAGTTTGAATTTCCCAAGTGCTTCTGATTTTTCTCTGAGAAAAGTAACCCAGCACATTCTAGAATAGTCATCAATGATTAGCATGAAATATCTATCACCTTGTAAGCTTTTAGTTCTAGCTGGACCACATAAATCAGTGTGAATTAAGTTAAGAGGATTATTGGATTATTCTAGAATACTTTAAAAAGATGCTCTAACTTGTTTTCCAAATTGAAATTCCTTACATACCGGATTGTGAGGTTTAACAATCTTAGGTAAATCTCTAACTGCTTTAGTTGTACTGATTTTCACAATGCAATCAAAATTTACATGTCAGAGTCTCTTATGCCATAGCCAACTTTCATCAATATGTGCAATCAAGCATGTCTTTTCACTATTATTCAAATGAAAGATGTTACCTCTAGTTTGATTACCGGTTTCTATTTCCAAACCAGTTCTATTCATAATTTTGCATTTTCCATTCTTGAATTGTAACTGAAATCCTTTTTCAACTAATTGACCAACACTCAAAAGATTATGCTTTAAACCTTCTATATAGTAAACATTGTCGGTATTATCTTACCATCAAGAGATATAGTTCCTTTTCCTTTTATCAAACAAGCTTTATCATCTCCAAATCTTACTAGATCTCCATTATATTCCCGAAAGTTCAAGAATTTACCTTTATCACTAGTCATATGATGTGAACATCTTGAATTAATGATCCATTCATCCTTAACTTCCACTTTAGCTGGTAGGGCCTGCTCTACTGGTTGAACAGTAGGTGCCGGTTGATCTTCTGTTATAGAAACAAAAACCCATCCATTGTCTACCGGATCCTCATCAGAATCATCTATGACTCCTTCATCAGCAAGATAACAAGATTTATCTTTATTCTTCTTAAATCTGTATCTTTGATATTCAGGATTAGGCTTGTATGTTCTTCTAGCTTCTTCTCTTAATCTAGCATGTCTATCAGGGCATCTTGAATCCATATGACCAATCTTACTATAGTTAAAACATTTAAAGAGTGCTTTACCTTCATACTTCCTTCCAACTGGGCCTTTA
The DNA here is from genome assembly GCF_030272615.1 of Cryptomeria japonica. NCBI lineage: Eukaryota > Viridiplantae > Streptophyta > Pinopsida > Cupressales > Cupressaceae > Cryptomeria > Cryptomeria japonica. Next base: position 611,871,950 of record NC_081413.1, read on the forward strand.
GGCATTTTTCTTGCAAATAGTGCTTCAAGTTCTTCATTTTCTCTCCTTCTTTCTTCAAGTTCTCTTACATAAAAGGCTTTCCAATCAGATTTGTCAAATGATGGTGCAGATGATGTTGATGCTTTAAAAGTTAAATCCATCTTTATAGTAGCAACATGACCAAATTCCTCAATTTCAAAAGCTGAAAGTTTTCCATTCAATGTATCCCTAGTTACTGATGTATTAGGCATTGTTCTTAACTAATTTATAGTAGTAACTTTCTTTTTTTATGTCGGTGGCAATCCTCTTAAAAATTTTGAAACAATTTCATCTTCACTTAAGGTTTCTCCACAACATTTAATACCCAAAATAATTTCATTTACTCTTTCCATAAAAGCAAAAATCCTTTCATCTTCTTCCATTTTCAGATTTTTATACCTGACTCGGAAGCTTTCAAGTTTTGCAATTTTAACTGTGGAATATCCTCCATTCCATGTTTCCAAATGGTTTAAAATAGCTTTCACAGTAGATCTATTTGATAATCCCATGATTTTCTGATCTGATAATGCGCTCAAAAGTGCTTCTCTTGCTTTACAATCATTTTCCTCATCTTTTTCTAAGGTAGGTGGATTAGGCTGATTCTGAGTAGGAGCAATATATCCATTCTTTGTAACTTCTCAGATGTCCTTCCCAATCTAATTCAAATGTGTCTCCATCCTGATCTTCCATATCCCATAGTTGGTTCCATCAAGTTTAGAACTGTCCTTTCTGAAATAGTTAGTAGACATTGGATCTCCTCTAGCTGTTAAACTTTTGCAAAAAGAGGACTAAGCTCTCATACCAATTGTTAGGTCTCAGAGACAACTGAGAGGTGGGGGGAGGGTGAATCAGTTGTCAAATAAATTTAAACCAAAAACAACTTATCCAAACCAAATGCTTAATATCAGAAAACCAAACTTTATGCCGGTAGACAATTTATCAATTAATTGCAGTACCGTTAAAGATTAATGCATGAAATAGAAAGACAATAATATCCACAACACATAACACCAATATTTGTACATGGAAACCTTATAAGGGGAAAAACCATGGTGGGAAACCTTACCCAGAATCAAATGATACTACTACAAATAGTATGTGTATACAAATGGGGTCTACACATGCAGAAAGGCCAAGCACCTAAAGCTCATTGCTCAAACACAAAAGGGAGTCATACTGACTACAATTGGATGGTTAAATCCAAGAATAATGTACTACTCAAAATAGCATCTTCATATGCTGGATTCAGTACTGGTGTAGTTCTGATATGCCTTCAGAAAAAACTTCCTTCAACCTTCAAATGATGTTTGCGTGTATAGCTCTGCTTATTCTCGCATATACCTTCTTATAATTCCTTCCTTCAATCGCTTATCGATCTTACAAACAAGATCTTACATATATACTATAACCTAAGACCAATTTATAGTAGGTCAGCTCTAAAAGATATTATAATAAAAACAATTTATAAGTAAATTAATAACCGATGCAATAACCGATACAACATGTCGGCTTAATGCATTTACAACAATAATAAATCATCTCCAAAGCATGTCGTGCTGATCTGGAATAGATAAGCCTGCCGATGCTTATGTAGCGTTGTAAATTGTACGCACTTGCTAAAGCAGTACAATTTCACACCTAGTTTAGCACCCGCCTTGGCGCATTTTGTATTTTCCATTGCATTTCCCCTTTAGCACTTAATTAACCAAATTAATTAGGTCTAAGGTTCTATTTCATCATCTCCCACATCATAAAGTTGGGCTCTTTCATTAAAGTGTGCCCCTTTCATTTTATTCTTCCAATACATCATTTAATCAAAAACCCTAATTAGGTCCTATTTTGAACTTGGGGGCTTGATTTCGGGGGTCAAAACATCTTGAAATCACTTGTAACTTTGGGATTCTCTCTAAAATCATCATATCCGACAGTCCTGAAAATTTGGTGAAAAGTTGTCGGGACCATGGCACCCGGAGTGCAACATGGTCCCGGACATTTTTCTCGAAATTTTAGGAGCACGATCCAATCATAAAATAAAGCTTAACCCCAAGAAATTGGCGGGAGATTCAATCTCTAGGTTGGCCAAAAGTCGAAATTAAGACCTAGGGTTTCATATATAAGAGCTCTCTTTCTTCATTTGAAAGGATCCGTATTTTTTGGCTTTGGAGGACCTTCTATGCAGCGAAAGAGCAGATCTTTGAAGACTTCAATAACATTCAACATCCATCCATCAAGCATTCATCAATTTCATTCATTTAGGGCTTGGGAGACATTGAAGAACAATAGGAGATTACCGACTGAAGATTGGCTTGTACTCCTCCCTTGAGGGTTGGGTATGATTTCATGTCTTTGCATAAGCTTCAATATATCCTTTATTCATGCTTTAGATCACTTTGCATCTTGATTTAGAGCATTTACATTATCATTTACAAGCAACTAGGGTTTATTTTCTAGGTTGCTCTAGTTTGCTTTCTTGCATTTAAGGACCTTGCACACACAATACATTTTACAATACAACTTGGCTATTCGTGGAGGTGGAAATCACCGAAGTGGGGGTTTGACTAAGGCAAAACCCTATATAGCCGCCCACCACACCTTTTCAGATATAAGTGCAGGTTTCAGAATTCGAATGACGCCGCAAGTTACAGATCCGGAAGAAGCAGACGGAGACCAAACCACACACCAAGTTTCGGAGCAAAAGACCAGGACAGGGGTGTGGGGTGCCCTGGTCCTGCCAGGACAGGGGTGCTAGGCGCCCTGGTCCCTGGGACAGGGGCACTGGGTGCCCTGGTCCTCCTGACAGACAACATTTTCAGCAATTTGACAGCTTTTCCAAAGTGTAAAACAGTAGTTTCCGGAGCAGTTTCAAGGGCAGAATTAGGACAGTGGTGCCCGCGCCCCCATCCCGAACATTTTCAGTCAGATTTTAACTCCGGGTACGCATTTGAATTCTTGTCTTATCCTTGTATTTATAGCTTTCCATTGTTTAAGTTCAATTCTGCAATCTTGTCATTAGTTCATACTTGCACTTTGGGGTTAGGAATTGAACTTGCATCATTTCATCTTTCTATTACAATAAAGGAATAGAAATCCTAATAGGTAGCCTGTGGCTCTCTCTTCCACAAAAAGAAGTAGCCAATTGTGTGATACCTCTAGGCTCTTTCGTATTCCACAAATGTGTGATTGAAAGTGAGATTAGGGCATGTTTGCTTAGTGTCACTTTTTCCCCCACATAGCTTATTCTGGACCTATTTGCCGGTAACAACAAATATGCAAATACGAATATACCAATGAACAAATATCCAAGACAAAGTGTCAAAATGATGTCTTCAACATAACCAAGTGTTTTCCATGTCATTCCAAGTGCTGGTGAACATTGTATCCTGTCAGTGAACTAGATATCGGTGACTATGCATAAAGTCAGTTACTTGCCGGTGAACATTGTCAGTTCTCCAAAGTGCCAGAGTTGATAAGTGTTAATAGGTGTTGACATCAATGACAAAACCATATCAACATATCCAAAATACCAACAAAAATTTCAAAGCTAGAATGCTTCCGAGTCAGGTATGAAAATCTAAAAATGGAAGAAGATGAAAGAATTTTTGCTTTTATGGAAAGAGTTAATGAAATTGTTTTGGGTATACAATGTTGTGGAGGATCCTTAAGTGAATATGAGACTATTTCTAAAGTTTTAAGAGCATTTCCACTAGCATACAAAAGGAAAGTAATTACTATTAATGAATTGAGAACAATGCCTAATACATCAGTATCTAGAGATACCTTGGTTGGAAAACTTTCATCTTTTGAGCTTGAGGAATTTGGTTCTATTGCTACAATTAAGACAGATTTAGCTTTCAAAGCATCATCATCATCTGCAGCATCATCATCATCATCTGATAAATCTGATTGGAAAACACTTTATGCAAGAGAACTTGAAGACATCGGAAAGGAAAATGAAGAATTGGAAGAACATGAAGCACTATTTGCAAGAAAAATGCCTAAAGGTCCAGTTGAAAGTAAGTATGAAGGTAAAGAACCTTTTAAATGTTTTAACTATAATAAAATAGGTCATCTAGCATCTAGGTGTCCTGATAGGAATGCAAGATTGAGAGAATAAGCTAAAAGAACATATAAGCCTAGCCCTAAATATCAGAGATACAGATTTAAGAAGAATAGAGACAAATCATGTTACTATGCTGATGAAGGAGTTACTATTGATTTTGATGAGGAACCGGTAGCCAATGGATGTGCCTTTGTTGCAATAACAGAAGATCAACTAGCACCTACTGTACAACTGGTAGAGCAGGCCCTGGCAGCTAAAATTGAAGAAAAGGATGAATGGATCATTGATTTTGGATGTTCACATCATATGCCTGGTGATAAAAATAAATTCTTAACTTTTCAGGAATACAATGGAGGTCTAGTAAGATTTGGGGATGATAAAGCTTGTTTGATCAGAGGAAAAGGCACTGTATCTTTTGATGGTAAGCATAATGCTGACAACGTTTATTATGTTGAAAGTTTAAAGCATAATCTTTTGAGTGTTGGTCAATTAGTTGAAAAGGGATTTCAGTTACAATTAAAGAATGGTAAATGCAAAATCATGAATAGAACTAGTTTGGAAATTGCAACCGGTAATCAGACTAGAGGTAATATCTTTCATTTGAATAATAATGAGAAGACATTCTTGATTGCACATATTGATGAAAGTTGGTTATGGCATAAGAGACTTTGTCATGTAAATTTTGATTGCATTATAAAGATCAATACAACTAAGGCAGTAAGGGATTTACCTAAGATTGTAAAACCTCACAATTTGGAAAGTAAGGAATGTCAATTTGGAAAGAAAGTTAGAACAACTTTTAAGAGTATTCCAAAGAAATCCAATAATGTTCTTGATTTAATTCATACTGATTTATGTGGTCCGGAAAGAACTAGAAGTCTACAAGGAGATAGATAATTTATGCTAATCATTGATGATTATTCTAGAATGTGTTGGGTTACTTTTCTCAGGGAGAAATCATAAGTTTTTGGGAAATTCAAACTATTCAAGGCAATGGTAGAGAATGAAACCAGTAAGAAAATCAAATGTCTAAGATCAGATCAAGGAGGTGACTTCACATCTAAGGAATTTAATACATTTTGTGAAGTGAATGGAAACATAAGACAACTATCAGCACCTCAGACACCCCAATAGAATGGAGTTGTGGAAAGGAAGAACATAACTATTCTAGATGCAACTAAAAGCATGATATCAGAAGCAAACCTACCTCATGTGTATTAGAGAGAAGCCATGAATATGTACTAGTACAATGGTTTACACATTCAATAGAGTCCACATCAAAGGTGAAACTGATAAGACCCCTCATGAATTATGGTTTGGTAATACTCCTACTCTTAAATATTTTAGAATATTTGGAAGCAAATGTTATATTAGGAGAGATGAGTATGTTGGTAAATTTGATTCTAGAAGTGATGAAGGAATATTTCTTGGTTATTCATCTAAGAGCAAGGCATATAGATGTTTTAATAAAAGATTGCAAAAAATCATTGAGAGTGCAAATGTGAAGATTGATGAACACTTTAGAAGAGATTCAAGGCCTATGGACTCTGAAACAACAATTGAAATAATCACAAATGAATCTATACAGAATGCACCAGTACAAAATGTTGATCCAATCACACCGACATCATTAGAGAATTCCACAGTGACTGAAGAACAACAACAAGTGAATACACCCAGGTATGTAAGATTGAATCACTCTGAAAGTCAGATAATTGGGAATAATCATCAAGGAGTTATGACTAGAGGAAGATTGACAAATGAAGAGGTATGTTTAATTTCTCAAATTGAACCAACATCAGTTAATGAGGCATGTGAAGATAAACATTGGATTAAAGCTATGGAAGATGAATTGGAACAAATTGAAAAGAATAACACATGGACATTGGTTCCCCGGCCTAAAAAACAAAATGTAATTGGAACTAAATGGGTATTCAGAAATAAACTTAATGAAGATGGTAAGGTAATCAGAATCAAAGAAAGATTAGTGTGTAAGGGATATTCACAGAAAGAGAGAATTGATTACAATGAAACCTTTGCATCAGTAGCTAGAATTGAGGCAGTTAGACTATTTCTTGCATTTGTAGCACATAAGAACTAAAAAGTATATAAATGGATGTTAAATGTGCATTTCTGAATGGTGATCTTGAAGAGGAAGTTTATATTGAACAATGTCATATGCCCGAACTTTAGGGCAAGAACGGAATAAATTTTTTTTGTTAAAATCGCACTTAAGACATTAAAGTTTGGCAAATAAAAAAAATGCAATAACATATTTTGTCTTAACTATGTTTTATAAGTGTCTTTGTCTTACTTGACAAAAAATTAAAATAGTAGATTAAACTAAAACAACTTTAGGGTTGATTATATTTGTAAATGAATATTTTTCTATCAAGTTTAATCACATGCACCTACGTCTAGGAGAGCTAAGAGTTAAAACCCTCTAGACCAATAAATTACTTTTAGAAATAATTTCCCTAGTTGCTTAAATTTTTTTTTTTAAAAAAACATCTAAATTTATAATTAAATGTTATGTCTCATATATTTAAATTAAAAAAAATATCACAATCTGATTAAATATAAAATTAAATACTCAAAATATGAATTCATAACCATCTCTATCTATTTAAATATAAAATTAAATATTAACTTCATTAATATTTAATTCAGAACTTCTCTACCTTTGTTAAAATATATGTGTGTATATATATATATATGTATAGACTTCTAAATATAATTATATATTTAACTAATATAATAATCCACCCATCTTTATAAAACAACTCAAGCAACCCTAACCAAGGGTTTTTATTTTTTTATTATATAATAACCTACAATCCTTAAATTTCCATTGTAAAATGATTTTACCCTAGCCCGTATATTTTTGTTTTGATTTGATTTGGGTGTTTTATTCTTTTGCAGGGCCAAATAAACATTAACGACAGTGACATTAATTTGCATAGGGGTGGGGGTTTGGGAGGCCGCGACACCCATTAGTGGGTCGCCCACTGGATGGGTCGCGGCCCCCGCAACAGCCTTGGCCACTGCTGGGTCGTGGCCCACTGTGGGGGTCGCGGACCACCCAGTGGCCGCGGCGTACATAGTGGCATGGTCCACTGGGAAGGTCGCAGACCACCCAGTGGTCGCGGCCCGCGGCTGTCGTTACTCCTTTTTTTTGCAAAAGTTTTTTTTTATTAAAAATAAAATAAAAACAAAATATATATATATGTGTGTGTGTGTGTGTGTGTACGTATTTTTGTATATATATATAAATATAGGTTTATAATATATATATATATATATATATATATATATATATATATATATATATATATATATATATATATATATATATATATATATACACACTTAGGTTTAGATTTATATATATGTGTATAAATGTATTTATATTCATATATATAACAATAAGTTTATTTTTTTGCTAATTACTAAGAACGATTTCCTTTACTCATAGGCATGCAAATTTGCTATATATATATATATATTCAAAAATAAATACATGTTGTAACTAGGGTATAAATTTTCTATACAATAAATAATAAATATACAAGTGCTTTTATTCTGCAACTTATTTAACAGTTTTGATGCTATATTGAGATTTAAATCATTGTGTTTATTTTCCTTTTATCAAAATCTTAGTTGCTAAAAGAAATAGATAGGTTATTTAGATATTGATTTTCTTTCAGCAAAAATGATGTAAAAGGTAGAATTAAATCACTTAAAAACAACAACTCAAAGATTTTTTTTATTTCATTTAATCTATTTCTATAGATTTTATTTTCTATACATAGCAATTGGTAGTATTTAATAATGCTAACAGTGACTATAGAAAGGACAAAATATTAAACAAATTTAATAGCAACTAGATGAAGCTAGATTTTATTAGAATCAAAACTTTAGAAAAAGACTATAATAAAATTCTGATTTTTATTTTCTGCAATAAGAAAATGACAGAATTAAACAATTACAACTAGCAGCAATATTATACTAGATCTAATTGATTTAAAACTTGGTGATATGCATAAGGATATAAGCAGAGCTTTTATTTCCAAAATAAACTTGCATGTAAGCAATAACATTATAAGAACAATGCAACTGATATCCAACGAAATATTTTCATTTATGCAATAATCAAATTAACTGAGATAATGCATTTATTTAAATAAATTTGGCATATAATATAGCTAATATTACAAAATGGCTGAAATACCCAAACTAGTTGCCCATTTCTATTATATGGGGACTTTAAACCAAAATAAATACATGCTTTTCCAAATAATACAACATATAGTTTTCCTTTACAACTTTACAACTTAAAATATCAATATTCTATTTCTCAATCTTTTTTTGCAACCGATTATAACCAGCCACTTCTACTTGCCCTTTTTCTTTCCTTTCAACAACCTGCATTAAATCAAAAACTATGACCATGGAGTGCTCACCTCCTAGCCTAGGTTAACTAGTAGCCACCCCCGAGCTTGGAGAACCAAGCCCTAGATAGGTAACACACATGCAAACACAAGGACAAGGGAAAACACAATTCTCAAACACAATTCCAACCCAGGCTACACTGCACCACACATTTGTGATGTCTTTTCAAGGGTGGTAGTGGACCAAGTACCCTGAGGAGACTGCAAGTATGGTAAAACATATAGCCACCTCATGGCAAACCAAAACATATAGCCACCTCATGGCAAACCAAATACATCATGTGTAACAACCCCACATTCCTTATGGCCCCCAAGGTATTCATGCCTTATTTCCCTCTTTATGACCCCCAATGCATAAACAAGCCATGCAGCAAGGGTCACATAAAATCCCTTGTGATCACTCTCATAACGAGAGCCTCTCACTCGAGGGTTGTTACATCTACCACCCACAAGCCCATCCTCTCTCCCAAGAGTAGGAGGTCTTGTTTACTCCCAAAACACATACATTGCATAAGCACAAAACACTAAGTAAATTTCCAAGAAATACATGCACGAAAACCAATCTTTCTCATAGGCATTTTTCTTTAAAAACAACATACAATAATAAAAAAAACTTTACAAGAAAGTAGAACCAACCTTAAACTACCCAAAGGTATGCTAGTTTTGTTGAGGATGAGCAGCCCAATTCCACAAGACTTCTCTTTCTACCCTTAGCCAGAATTCTAAATCCCAAATCCATCTTTTCTTTTCAAAATTCTTTTGTCTCCAAAAATGGAGAGTGGGTGATTACCCCCAAAATCTCTCTTTCTTGCTTAAGAAGACACTAGTGTGAGTTCTCTCAAGTTTCTAAAACTGAAAAAGGAAAGTAAGGTAAAATGGAAAAGGGAACTCTCATTCGAAAAGGAAGGTTCATAACTTAGTTCAAGTCTTCAAATTTCAATTTTCGCACAACTTAGAAAAGTCACTTTTTAGGGTGTCTAAAAGGTCACGTGGGAGTAGAAACTTGCCTAAAATTACCCCTAATCCTTAGGTATACCTTATGGGCTCTAGGAAACCCTATTAAACTACCCCTAGGTGTCCATTTAACCATTTTTTAACCCTTCTAAAGTTTATTTTCGGGTGAAACCTATGTTGACCATCCCAAAGATTCTTTACCCAAGGCCTTTATGGAATCTCATTACATTAATTGAAAAAGATATAGTTAAACAATTCCCTCCAAAAGACAAATTTAAAAAAACTCAAACATAAATCAACACGTGTCAAGTGACACAAAAAAAATACTTTTACAAAATTGCACATGAAATCTTGTCTCTTGTTGGATTTAAATAAATCAAATAAATAACATTTAACACACATGCATAATCTACTATTATGAATAAAATACGACACAAATGGGGTGTTGTCTCTCCAAATAGACAAACCTTGGTTTTATGAACATACATAGGTCTAGGTTTGGTTTTCCATAATATTTCCATGGTCACATGGATATCTTTTCCTACACCACTCAAATACACATTAGTAATTTTCGATAACCTCGTATAATATTAAACACATGAATTAGAATACACATCAAACACTTCGCATACAATTTACATTTGAACAATTCAATACATCTCATATCCAAATAAATCCACATAAGCAATTATCGTAATTCTCCTAATTTTGGTCCACACATAAAACATGCATCTTAATTCTATCCTCATAATAAAGTTCTGCAAGTCCAATAATGACATACATTATCTCCAATTTATCCTATTCTAGAATCATATAGAGTTCTATATCATAAAGCATATAAATGAAGCATCAACATTCATCAATGTTATCCAATGATGGAATCATATAAGTTCTGCATCTAGACATAGCTGACATACGTTAAATCAAGATTATCCAATCAATGGATTTTTTAGGATTTCAAATTCATAACACATCAAAATGTACACCACAAGGTGCAATAACTCTATAACTTGGTTCAATTACTTTTCTCACCAATCTATTTGTCTAACACCATCCATTCTATTGAATTATGAAGCATTTATTAATAGGGTCAAACATGGTCAACTAAGTTAATTAAAGCTTGATTTGGGGAAGGCCTTACATCCTCCTCCCCTAGAGTTCAACTTACTCCTGGAAGTCGCATGAGTAGAATTATGAAGTAGGGACATAACATTTCCCACAATTTCAATGAGTTACTATGAATCTTAACTTGCCTACTAGAAGGATGAAATACCAAAATCAACTTATTATTGTAATTAACTTACTGTCTTCACAAGGTTAAATTCTTAGTATTTTTATTACATTTCCCTTCGATTCTTAGGTAGGTGTTTTACAATGTTCTACCTTTCAACAATTTACATTGATGCGCCCTCCAAATCATATCAATAACACACATCAACTCCCACAATCAAAGTTACACATATTGAATTTTCTAGGAGTCCTACTTTGTTTAGGATTTGTTTTAAAACATGTTTGTCCTACTGTATTCTCGTCCAAGCATGTTACTTAAGAAAATTGACATCATACTTAACCAAAACGAATCTACTTATCCTACATCAAGGCACCTCATTAGGGTGTTAATATACTATTCACAAAACCATCCTAGGTGCATAATTTCTTCCAACTTTATTAGGTAACAAGGCATAATTAAATTTAGGTTCCTCAAATGTGCCCCTATATAGGGTAGTTTCCTACCACTAGGGATTAAAATGTTTTTTTTTTTTGTTTTTTTAGGCTCCAGGGTTTTAAGTTTCATAGGGTACATTATTCGCAATTCCCAAACATTAAGGTACATAACAATCCCATTCTAAGGGAGTGATGAAATTTACTATTACGTATTAGACATCATCCATGCAATGGTCTCCATTCACATGCTAAATTTACCCGTCGACAATTATTACTTTCGCAATTCATTAGGTCTAGATCACACTATTGTTATAAATTTTTCTTTTTCAGATTGCTGCAATTAATTTAACTTAGGAGGATATTCCTTCCTTTATCTTAATTTGATAAAATATTTTTTTTTTGTTAATTCTTTGTGCCTAATTTCACTCCTTGCGGTATTCTCCCGTGACACACTATCAGTGGTTCAACAAACATGATAGACATTTACACAAATCACATCACTAGGGCTAGTTATATCAACCATCAAAATGACCACTTTGATGCTTTACAAGATCAAAATACAAGTTACTTCTGCCAAGTCCAATAAAAGAAGAAAAATGCCGGCAATTGAAAAATATTAAAACTAGAAACATGGCAAGTGCCATAGCTCATATAAAAAAAAAGAAACATAAATTTAGTGGTCTTCTCTTCATAAAATAAAAATAAAAAGAAAGAGAAAGTTCTAGCCCCTAGGTCATAATATACTTTTCAAAGAAAATCAAAATTAATGTTGAATCAAACTCGAAACAAGATGACCATTCCAGCCATGCTATAGGGAGTAACCACAACACATCACTCAAGATCACGTGTCTTGAGAGTGTTAGGAAGTGATTATTAGACTCTTAAGGTTCTTAGATTCTTTATAATATTGATTTATGAAATAAATTATTATACACAAGAGATCGCAATCGGTTAATAGATCATGTTCCATTTTAACCTTCACGTGCATACTATTACCAGCAACACTTTCCGATATAAACCACTATCTTTTTAGGGTTATTAAAATCCATAATAATATCTAACAGGTGATTGCACTAACTCTACCATTCCCCGTCCATTCTTCTTGAACTTCCATTACTTATCTTAATATGTTAAACCTTGATTCAATGTTGCATGGTAGCTCAAGTATCGACACTTTCATGTCTTACACACTCAGTTGATAGTTCGGTACAAATTTGACACTTGTTTTCTTAGAGCCACTTAGGATTTGTATAATGTAATCATATAATTTTACTAGGGACATCATTTGTTTTCTTAGCACCTTATGCCAACTCCTTATATTTTCACCTCTAACATTCTCTTGCCTTCATTAGGTAGGAGTTTGTTGCCAATTTACTAACACTTATGGTTAAGAGCCATTTGGGGTGGAATTATTGTCAAGTAATATCGATAACGGTTGACAACAATTTTCTATCCACACATTTGATGACATATTTCAGACAACTCGGAGAGTGGACTTATCCTCTCCTACTTTACTTATGCAACTATGAAATCAAGGGGGTGTGCACTCGAAAGTGACCAACACCCCTCCTTTTTATTAAAATTTAGTAAAAAGGGAAGTTATCTCGTTCCTTATTACTTATTTATATTTACTTACTAGCCCATTTCCGGCCTACCACATCCTTCAATCTCTTTGATCTAAACAAACCATCTTACCATCCTAATATCCAGTTACCCTATTATGGTATAACATAAGGATGTCCAACAATTACCAATGTCTTAAGACTCCATAATTTCCAAATTCTTAGCTAACCACATAATTCAGCTCCTTATCAATGTTCTCCTAAAATATTTTATACTTCCAACTAATCCTCATTTAAGCTTTGGTATTATATTATTGTTATACTATCATTTCCTAAGCCTTTTCCATCTGCATGTTGTTTCATCCATACTTAATGTTTTCGCATACTTTCACACTTGAATGCCAAAATTTGCAAAGCTTCTTTGATTGTGCCTAGTAGTTAAATTGTGTTACATATTGTCTTGTACCTAGCGGCTAACCATGATTGCGTTGCACTTTTCTTCTTAGTTTTTTGAACAAATATTAGTTACTTATTCCTAGATTATAAGGTCCTAATACCTTTATACTCCTTGTACTTCAATGGAGATCCTTGTATGATTCCTAAATCAACTCTACTCTCTCTTCCATTATTCACTTTCTCCAAGATTATCTTCTCATAAAGGTACTAGTTGAGGGTTTTTTTTTTTTTTAACTTGTTTGTTTTCCCAATTATAAATCCACGGATGAACTTAGGGTTTATTGTAATTACATGTTTTTACCCAAGAAGTTCATGCCTCCTTTCTCCTTATTTAACTCTCCTATAGTATTACTAGGGTTTTCTGATCAAAGGGATTTCCATTTTTTTTCACTTTAGTTATTATCTTCAGGGTTATCCAATTCTAGCTCCACTATATTGCTACAAACATTGTCTAACAAATGCTCTTAATAGGAAACTCTAGCATGACCACAATCTTAAGGTACCTAGTCATTAGGATAGGTTAATGCTTCTATCTGAGATTCGCAAGAGTTCCTTTTAATTCTTCCTCATTTATGTCTCCAATGACAACCTTGATCTTTTTAACCATCAAAATTTCAAATAGCTTAAAGCTTAACTTGAACTGTCTCAGTCTTATTTATCTTGTTTATGGTGCCTTCATCTAAGGTCTAATTTATCTCGCTTGATTTGCCATGTCAAGAACATATCTCGATGGATGGAATTCCTTTAGTTACCATCAGAGGTATTTTATTGAAACATTAACTCCTCATACTTGATTTGATTAGGGCAGTAATTGCATTTTATGTTCCAATTGAATGGTAACCCCATAAGTACTAAAGAACTAAATTTCGTTAATAAACACCGAAATTACTTCATATGAATAAATAGTTGAATATTTCGTAACCTTTAGGGTTTTATTTAAGCCATAAATATTATGACTAATAAGTTCAAATTTCAGGGCTTTTAGTGACCCTTGGAACCCCTTGAATTGATATGTTGATCTATTGATCCACAAGAATTTTCACTTATGTTTCACTTTGTTATTTCGCAAGTCTTCACCTAGGTGTTATACTTCAAGCCATAGTTTGTTTTCAACTAAGTTATGAATGCAGCCCATGTTCACCAGTGTATGAACCTAGGGCCCTGATACCAAAATGTCATGCCTGAACTTTAGGGCAAGAACGGAATAATTTTTTTTTTTTAAAATTGCACTTAAGACATTAAAGTTTGGCAAATAGAAAAAATGCAATAACATATTTTGTCTTAACTATGTTTTATAAGTGTCTTTGTCTTGACAAAAATTTAAAATAGTAGATTAAACTAAAACAACTTTAGGGTCGATTATATTCATAAATGAATATTTTTCTATCAAGTTTAATCACACGCACCTACATCTAGGAGAGCTAAGAGTTAAAACCCTCTAGACCAATAAATCACTTTTAGAAATAATTTCCCTAGTTGCTTAAATTTTTATAAAAAAAAAACATCTAAATTTATAATTAAATGTTATGTCTCATATATTTAAATTAAAAAAAATATCACAATCTAATTAAATATAAAATTAAATATTAACTTCATTAATATTTAATTCAGAACTTCTCTACCTTTGTTAAAATATATGTGTATTAAAAACATATATAAATTATAACCCAAGTTAAAATTTTAAACAAAAAGGTTTTACCCATGTTTTTAATATATATATATATATATGTATAGACTTCTAAATATAATTATATATTTAACTAATATAATAATCCACCCATCTTTATAAAACAACTCATGCAACCCTAACCAAGGGTTTTTATTTTTTTATTATATAGTAACCTACAATCCTTAAATTTCCATTGTAAAATGATTTTACCCTAGCCCAACCCGGGCTAGGGTTTTATATTTTTGTTTTGATTTGATTCGGGCATTTTATTCTTTTGCAGGGCCGAATGGACATTAACGATGACGACATTAATTTGCACAGGGGTGGGGGTTTGGGAGGCTATGACACCCATTAGTGGGTCACCCACTAGATGGGTCGCGACCCCCGCAGCGGCCTTGGCCGCTGGTGGGTCGCGGCCCACACAGTGGCGCGGCCCACTGTGGGGGTCACAGACCACCCAGCGGCCACGACCTACACAGTGGCATAGTCCACTGTGGAGGTCGTGGACCACCCAGTGGCTGCGGCCCACGGCTGTCGTTACCCCTTTTTTTTGCAAAAGAATTTTTTTTTTATTAAAAAAAAATAAAAACAAAACATATATATATATCTCTGTGTGTGTGTGTGTGTGTGTGTGTGTGTGTGTGTGTGTGTGTGTTAATGTATACATATTTGTGTGTATATATATATATATATATATATATATATATATATAGGTTTATAATGTATATATATATATATATATACTTAGGTTCAAATTTATATATATGTGTATAAATGTATTTATATTCATATATATAACAATAAGTTTATTTTTTTGCTAATTTCTAAGAATGATTTCCTTTACTCATAGGCATGCAAATTTGTTATATATATATATATATATATATATATATATATTTTCAAAAATAAATACATGTTGTAACTAGGGTATAAATTTTCTATACAATAAATATACAGGGGCTTTTATTCTGCAACTTATTTAACAGTTTTGATGCTATATTGAGATTTAAATCATTGTGTTTATTTTCCTTTTATCAAAATCTTAGTTGCTAAAAGAAATAAATAGGTTATTTAGATATTGATTTTCTTTCAGCAAAAATGATGTAAAAGGCAGAATTAAATCACTTAAAAACAACAACTCAAGGATTTAATTTATTTAATTTAATCTATTTCTATAGATTTTATTTTCTATGCATAGCAATTGGTAGTATTTAATAATGCTAACAACGACTATAGAAAGGACAAAATATTAAACAAATTTAACAACAACTAGATGAAGCTAGATTTTATTAGAATCAAAACTTTAGAAAAGACTATAATAAAATTTTGAATTTTATTTTCTGCAATAAGAAAATGACAGAATTAAACAATTACAACCAGCAGCAATATTATACTAGATTTAATTGATTTAAAACTTGGTGACATGCATAAGGATATAAGCAGAGCTTTTATTTCCAAAATAAACTTGCATGTAAGCAATAACATTATAAGAACAATGCAACTGATATCCAACGAAATATTTTCATTTATGCAATAATCAAATTAACTGAGATAATGCATTTATTTAAACAAATTTGGCATACAATATAGCTAATATTACAAAATGGGTGAAATACCCAAACTAGTCGCTCATTTCTATTATATGGGGACTTTAAACCAAAATAAATACATGCTTTTCCAAATAATACAACATATAGTTTTCCTTTACAACTTTGCAACTTAAAATATCAATATTCTATTTCTCAATCTTTTTTTGCAACCGATTATAACCAGCCACTTCTACTTGCCCTTTTTCTTTCCTTTCAACAACCTGCATTAAATGAAAAACTATGACCATGGAGTGCTCACCTCCCAGCCTAGGTTAACTAGTAGCCACCCCCGAGCTCAGAGAACCAAGCCCTAGATAGGTAGCACACATGCAAACACAAGGACAAGGGAAAACACAATTCCAACCTAGGCTACACTGCACCACACATTTGTGATGTCTTTTCAAGGGTGGTACTAGACCAAGTACCCTGAGGAGACTGCAAGTATGGTAAAACATATAGCCACCTCATGGCAAACCAAATATATCATGTGTAACAACCCCACATTCCTTATGCCCCCCAAGGCATTCATGCTTTATTTCCCTCCTTATGACCCCCAATGCATAAACAAGCCATGCAGCAAGGGTCACATAAAATCCCTTGCGATCACTCTCATAAGGAGAGCCTCTCACTCGAGGGCTGTCACTTCTACCACCCACAGTCCTATCCTCTCTCCCAAGAGTAGGAGGTCTTGTTTACTCCCAAAACACAAACATTGCATAAGCACAAAACACTAATAAATTTCCAAGAAATACATGCACGAAAACCAGTCTTTTTCACATGCATTTTTCTTTAAAAACACATACAATAAGAAAAAAAACATTACAAGAAAGTAGAACCAACCTTAAACTACCCAATTCCACAAGACTTCTCTTTCTACCCTTAGCCAGAATTCTAAATCCCAAATCCATCTTTTCTTTTCAAAATTCTTTTGTCTCCAAAAATGAAGAGTGGGTGATTACCCCCAAAATCTCTCTTTCTTGCTTAAGAAGACACTATTGTGAGTTCTCTCAAGTTTCTAAAATTGAAAAAGGAAAGTAAGGTAAAATGGAAAAGGGAACTCTCATTCGAAAAGGAAGGTTCATAACTTAGTTCAAGTCTTCAAATTTCAATTTTCGCACAACTTAGAAAAGTCACTTTTTAGGGTGTCTAAAAGGCCACATGGGAGTAGAAACTTGCCTAAAATTACCCCTAACCCTTAGGTATACCTTATGGGCTTTAGGAAACCCTATTAAACTACCCCTAGGTGTCCATTTAATCCTTTTTTAACCCTTTTGAAGTTTATTTTTGGGTCAAACCTATGTTGACCATCCCAAAGATTCTTTACCCAAGGCCTTTATGGAATCTCATTACATTAATTGAAAAAGCTATAGTTAAACAATTCCCTCTAAGACACAAATTTAAAAAAACTCAAACATAAATCAACACGTGTCAAGTGACACAAAGAAAATGCTTTTACAAAATTGCACATGAAATGTTGTCTCTTGTTGGATTTAAATAAATCAAATAAATAACATGTAACACACATGCATCATCTACTATTACGAATAAAATATGACACAAACGGGGTGTTGTCTCTCCAAATAGACAAACCCTGGTTTTACGAACATACATAGGTCTAGGTTTGGTTCTCCATAATATTTCCATGGTCACATGAATATCCTTTCTTGCACCACTCAAATACACATTAGTAATTTCTGATAACCTCATATAATATTAAACACATGAATTAGAATACACATCAAACACTTCGCATACAAGTTAAATTTGAACAATTCAATATATCTCATATCCAAATAAATCCACATAAGCAATTATCATAATTCTCCTAATTTTGGTCCACACATAAAACATACATCTTAATTCTATCCTCATAATAATGTCCTACAAACCCAATAATGACATACATCATCTCTAATTTATCCTATTCTAGAATCATATAGAGTTCTATATCATAAAGCATATAAATAAAGCATCAACATTCATCAATGTTATCCAATCATGGAATCATATAAGTTCTACATCTAGACATAGCTAACGTACATTAAATCAAGATTATCCAATCAATGGATCTTTTAGGATTTCAAATTCATAACACATCAAAATGTACACCACAAGGTGCAATAACTCTATAACTTGGTTCAATTACTTTTCTCACCGATCTATTTGTCTAACATCATCCATTCTATTGAATTATGAGGCATTTATTAATAGGGTCAAACATGGTCAACTAAGTTAATCAAAGCTTGGTTTGGGGAAGGCCTTACAAACAACCTGATGGATTTTCTTTAACAAATGACAAAAATATGGTTTGTAGGTTAAGGAAAGATTTATATGGATTGAAGCAAGCTCCTAGAGCTTGGTATGCTAGATTAGACAAATATCTTTTGAATCTTGGTTATACTAAACATAATGCTGACAACATCTTATATTTCAAAGTGACTAATGATGACATCTTGGTTATTGAAGTTTTTGTTGATATCATTTTTGGAGGAGAAGATGGATTGTGTAAAGACTTTTCTAATAAGATGCTAATTTGAAATGACTATGATTGGGGAGATAAAATTATTTTTAGGATTGAAGATTTCACAGACTGATAAAGGTATATTCATATGTCAATCAAAGTACTTGAAGGAACTACTAAATATATTTGGTATGAAAAACTCTAAACCGGTAAGTACTCCTATGACTACAACTGATAAACTATCATTGATGGATGATTCAACTCCTGCTAATCTGACAAGATATAAATCTATGATTGGAGGTTTACTATATTTGACACAAACAAGACTTGATATTATGAATGTAGTTTGTATTGTTTCAAGATTTCGGAGTAATCCTAAGGAAAATCATGAATCAACAATGAAAAGGATTTTCTGGTATCTACAAGGCACAACAAATCTTGGTTTATGGTATCTTAAAGATGAAATTTTTGATTTATGTGCATACATAGATGCAAATTGGGTAGGAGATGTAGATGACAGAAAGAGCACCACCGGTAGAGCATTCTTTCTTGGTAGTAGATTGATTTCATGGTTGAGCAAGAAACAGAGTTGTACATTATTATCAATAGCAGAATTAGAATATGTTGCAGCAACAACTAATTGTACTCAGGTATTATGGATTAAGAAAATGTTGAAGGACATAAAGGTAAAATGCAAAGAACCTATAATCATTTACTGTGATAATATGACAGTAATTGATATATCTAAGAATCTAGTATTTCACTCTAAAACTAAACATGTTTCTATCAAATACAATTTTCTAAAAGAGAATGTTGAAGAAAAAGATGTGAAATTGGTTTATGTGAATACTAAAGAGAAGATTGTAGATATCTTTACTAAGCCTTTGCCTAAGGAAACTTTTGAATATCTCAGAGAGAAGGTTGGGGTTATACCCTCATCGGTAGAGACTTAGATAGTTGATGCTTGGCATCAAACCGATGGAAATTTATAGAGAAACCTTTTTCTGGCTTTGATGAAGGAGAGCTACTTCTCAGGGGGAGTAGTTGGATAAATTGATATTTGTAATTAGTTATTTGAACTAGTTATATCTGGTTTTTGTATTGCTTTGGCATTTGATGTCAAAGGGGGAGAGATATCTATGGAAAAACACATTATCTTTTGGGGAGAGACTACTCATTTGGGGAGAGATATTTTGTATTTTGATTTTTGGTAATTGATCTCTTTGGGAGATTGATGGTTTTTGGTTTTTGGCATTTCTGCTTTGGCACTTAGATGGTTTTTCCATCTTGTGTTGCCATCAATGCCAAAGGGGGAGATTGTTGGTATTATGGATTTGTTGCATTAGTTTTGTCATTGATGTCAACACTTATCAATACTTATCTTTCTGGAGATCTTTGGTTATGTTCATCGGCATGTTCAGTGACTTATGCAGAGTCACCGATATTTGGTTCACCGACACTGAGGATGATTTTTTATCATCTAGAAATTACCTGGTTATGTCAAAGACATGGTTTGGACACTTAGTTTTGGTGATTTGGTTATTGGTCTAATCAAGTTAGCATATTTGTTATTACTGGTAAATTGGTCTAGGTTATGGACCGGCAAGCATTATCTATTCCAGATCAGCATGACATGTTATTGAGATGATCTATTGATTGGTTATTATTGTAAATGCATCAAGCCGACATGATGCATCACATATTGATTCATTTGTAATTGATTCTATTGTAATATTCTTAGTGAGCCGACCTACACATTTGGTCTTAGGTTTTGGTATATATGTAAGATCTCAATTGTGAGATTGATATAGGATAGGAAGAAAATAAGGTTTTAAGGTTGTGATATTCGACATATGCGAATATAAGTAGAGCTACTCACGCAGACAACATGTGAAGATTCAAGAAAGGTTTGAAGAAGACAATTAGAGCTTAACCGGTACTGAATCCAGCATATGAAGATGCTACTTTGAGCAGTACATTATCATTAAATTTAACCATCCAATTGTAGTCAGTGTGACTCTCATTTTGTCATTGAGTAGTGAGCTCTAGGAAGTTGTCCTTTTTGCATGTGCAGATCCCATTTGTACAGACATACTATCTGCAGTAGTATCATCTAATTGTGGGTAAGGTTTCCCACCGTGGTTTTTCCCCTTATAGGGTTTCCACGTACAAATATCTATGTTATGTTTTGTGGATGTTATCTGCCTTTCTATTTCATGCATTAAACTTTACCAGTACTATTATTAACTATTAAACTATCAACTGACATTAAGTTTGGTTTACCGGTATTATGCATCAAGTTTGATTAAGTTATCTTTGGGTTGAAATTAATAGACAATTGATTCAACCCCTCCTCTCAGTTGCCTTGAGGTCCTAATCATATGTAGTATAATTTCTCATTCCCTAGACAAAAACCTTTACATCAGCTCGCCAAAATCACTTGAAACTGTCTTCATACAATAATCATACATGTCATAATCATTGTCACTCATCATCTGATTGTAAACCAATATAACCAATTCACCAAAATTAATTGGTTAGGGTTTATCAAAAATAATAGGTAGGGTTTACCGGTTACCAGTTCAATTCTCCAATATATAGCAATATCGGTTCACTCCATAAATTCTTCCTACTGGTTATAGAACAATATTACAACAATATCAACAATATCATTACCATTTAATTGTCATCAATGATAACATATCATTAATGCAATCTTCATGCAAATGCCAACAATCTCCCCCTTTGGCATTGATGGCAATACAAATATCAATACCATTTACTGTTGTTGTGATTGTGAATAGGAATCTTGGTTTACATTACTAAGTATTCACCATGCTCTCCATGTCTTTAGCTTGACACTGGTTCTTCTTCCCATTATCACATAATTCTTCTCCCCCTTTGACACCAATGCCAAATTGAAAGTAAAACATGTAATGTCAAATTTCATTGAGCAACATCAACAACCTACAACTTGATCCTCTCCTTGTGGAATAACTCCACTTCTACACCAATCCTTCTGTAAAATTCTGCAAGTAGCTTCGGGACTGGTGTAATCTACATCATGCTTAACTGACCTCATGAAGGGGTACAACCCCTAGCTGACTTCCAAGACACTCAAAAGTAGTCTTAGGCAAAGGTTTAGTAAAGATATCTGCAAGCTACTCCTTGGTAGAAACATGCTTCAAGATCACATCTTTACTCTACACTTTTTTCCTTAAGAAATGATACTTCAATTCAATATGCTTGGTTCATGCATGCAAAATAGGGTTCTTGGAAATATTTATGGCACTTGTATTATCACAGAAAATCTTTATAGGTTTTGAAATTTTCATCTTAAAACCTTCCAAAATGTGCCTCATCCATATAACCTGAGTACAATTCATGTAAGCTGCAACATACTCAGCTTCAATAAAAGATTGTGAAGTACAACTCTTCTTCTTACTACTCCATGAAACTAGTCTTCCTCCAAGAAAAAATGCTCCACCAGTTGTGTTTTTTCAGTCATCAACATTTCCTTCCCAATCTCCATCTGTGTACACCTTCAAGTCAAAATTTCCTCCATATGGATACCATAATTTATAGTCAACAGTACCTTTCAAATATCTAAAAATCTTCTTAGTTGCTATCAAATGTGTTTCCTTAGGATTCTTTTGGAATCTAGCATCTATGCAAACTGCATGAGCTATATCCAGTCTGATGTGAACAACATAGTGCAATTTTCCAATCATTGACCTATGTTCCTTCTCATCAATAGCTGTGGATTCATCTTCCTTAGACAACTTACAACCTGTAACCATTGGTGTCCCAACTGGTTTACAGTCACTCATGCCAAATATCTTCAAGACCTCTTTCACATACTTAGACCATGTGATGAAAATACCATTCTTCATTTGTTGTATTTGCAAGCCTATGAAATTTTTTATTTCTCCCACTAAAGACATTTCAAACTCATTTTTCATTTCATCTGCAAAACCATTACTCATGTCATTATTACCTCCAAATATGATATTATCTACAAATACTTCACTGACCAGTATTTTATCTCCTTCAGATTTGAGATACATGTTACTATCATCACTGGTTCTCAGAAAGCCTATCTTCATCAAATGTGTATGAATCCTTTCATACCATGATCTCGGTGTTGGTATTTTGGTATGGTTTTGTCATTGTTGTCAACACCTACTAACACTTATCAACTCTGGCACTTTGGAGAATCAACAACATTCACTGGCAAGCAAATGACTCATGCATAGTCACTGGTATCTAGTACACCGACAAGATATAATGATCACTGACACTTGGAATGGCATGGAGAACACTTGGCTATGTCGAAGACATCATTTGGACACTTTGTCTTGGAGATTTGATTATTGGTATATTCATATTTGCATATTTTCTGTTACTGGCAAATAGGTCCAGGTTATACACCAGCAGGTTTATCTTTTCCAGATCAGCATGGCATGCTATGGAGAAGATTTATTATTGTTGTAAATGCATTAAACTGACATGTTCAATCGGTTATTGCATCAGACATTAATTTATTTGTAAATTGATTTTATTGTAATATCCTTTAGAGTTGTACTACTAAAATTGGTCCTAGGTTATGATATAAATGTAAGATCTTATTTGTAAGATCGGATGTGGAATGCGAAGAATAATTGTGAGAAGGTATATGTGAGAATAAGAAGAGCTATACACACAGACATCATTTGAAAGTGAAGCAAGGTTTTTTTGTGAAAGCATATCAGAACTACACCGGTACTGAATCCAGCATATGAAGATGCTATTTTGAGTAGTACATTCTTATTGGATCTAACCATCCAATTGTAGTCAGTATGACTCCTATTTTATGTTTGAGCAGTGAGCTCTAGGCGCTTGGCCTTTCTGCATGTGTAAACCCCATTTGTATACACTTACTATTTGCAGTAGTATCATTTGATTGTGGGTAAGGTTTCCCACCATGGTTTTTCCCCTTACAGGGTCTCCACGTACAAATATTGGTGTTAAGTGTTGTGGATGACCTTGTCTTTTTGTTTCATGCATTAATCTTTACCGGCATTGCAATTATCTGTTAAAATTGTCCACCGGTATAAAAGACTGGTTTACCGGTATTAAGGAATATGTTGGTTAAGTTGTTTTGGTTTGAATTTACTTGACAACTGATTCACCCCCCCCTCCCCCCCCTCTCAGTTGTCTCTGGGACCTAACAATTGGTATCAGAGCCAAGTCCTCTTTTTGTAGAAGTTTAACAGGTTGAGGAGATCCAATGTCTACTAACTATTTTAGTAAGGACAATCCTAAACTTGATGGAACCAACAATGGTATATGTAAGATCAAAATGGAGATACATTTAAATTGCATTAGAAAGGACATCTGGGAAGTTACAAAGAATGGCTATATTGCTCCTACTCCCGGTCAGCCTAATCCACCTACCTTGGGAAAAGATGAAGAAAATGATTGCAAAGCAAGAGAAGCACTTTTGAGCGCATTCATAGATCAACAAATCATTGGATTATCAAATAGGTCCACTGGTAAAGCTATTTGGGATCATTTGGAAACACTGAATGAAGGAGATTCCATAGTCAAAATTGCAAAGCTTGAAAGCTTTCGGGTCAAGTATGAAAATCTGAAAATGGAAGAAGATGAAAGGATTTTTGCTTTTATGGAAAGAGTTAATGAAATTGTTTTGGGTATTAAATGTTGTGGGGGAACCTTAAGTGAAGATGAAGTTGTTTCAAAAGTTTTAAGAGGATTTCCAAAGACATATAAAATGAAAGTCACTGCTATAAATGAGTTAAGAACAATGCCTAATACATTAGTAACTAGAGATACATTGATTGGAAAACTTTCAGCCTTTGAAATTGAGGAATTTGGTCTTGTTGCTACTATAAAGACAGATTTAGCATTTAAAGCATCAACATCATCTACATCATCATTTGACAAATCTGATTGGAAAGCCTTTTATGCAAGAGAATTCAAAGAAAGCAGGAAAGAAAATGAAGAACTTGAAGCACTCTTTGCAAGAAAAATGCCTAAAGGTCCAGTTGGAAGTAAGTATGAAGGTAAAGCACCCTTTAAATGTTTTAACTGTAATATGATTGGTCACATGGCTTCAAGATGCCCTGATAGACATGGTAGACTAAGAGAAGAAGATAGAAGAACATACAAGCCTAACCCTAAATATCAGAGATACAGATTTAAGAAGAATAAAGACAAATCTTGTTATCTTGCTAATGAAGGAGTGACTGATGATTTTGATGAGGATCCGACAGACAATGGATGGGTTTTTGTTTCTATAATAGAAGACCAACCGACACCTACCATTCAACCAGTAGAGCAGGCCTTGGCAGCTAAAGTTGAAGTAAAGGATGAATGGATCATTGATTCAGGATGCTCACATCATATGATAGGAGATAAAAGTAAATTCTTGAACTTTCAAGAATATAATGGAGGCCTAGTGAGATTTGGAGATGATAAAGCTTGTCTGATCAAAGGTAAAGGTATAATATCTCTTGATGGAAAGCATAATACTGACAATGTTTACCATGTTGAAGGTTTAAAGCATAATCTTTTGAGTGTTGGTCAATTAGTTGAAAAAGGATTTCAGTTACAATTCAAAAATGGAAAATGCAAAATCATGAATAGAATTGGTTTAGAAATTGCAACTGGTAATCAAACTAGAGGTAATATCTTTCATTTGAATAACAGTGAAAAGACATGCTTGATTGCACATATTGATGAAAGTTGGCTATGGCATAAGAGACTCTGTCATGTAAACTTTGATTGCATGGTAAGAATCAGTAATACTAAGGTAGTTAGAGATTTACCTAGAATTGTCAAACCTCACAATATAGTATGTAAGGAATGTCAATTTGGAAAACAAGTTAGAGCCACCTTCAAAAGTATTCCAGAAAAATCCAATAATTCTCTTGACTTAATTCACATAGATTTATGTGGTCCAGCTAGAACTAAAAGTTTACAAGGTGATAGATATTTCATGCTAATCATTGATGACTATTCTAGAATGTGTTGGGTTACTTTTCTCAGAGAAAAATCAAAAGCACTTCGAAAGTTCAAACTGTTCAAAGCAATCGTAGAAAATGAAACCAGTAAGAAAATCAAATGTCCAAGATCAGATCAAGGAAGAGAATTAGCATCTAAGGAATTTAATGCATTCTGTGAAGTGAATGGAATCAGAAGATAGCTATCAGCACCTCAGACACCACAACAAAATGGAGTTGTTGAAAGAAAAAATAGAACTGTCTTGGATGCAGCTAGAAGTATGTTATTAGAAGCAAACCTACCACATGTATATTGGAGAGAGGCAGTAAGTACAATGGTCTATACATTCAACAAAGTTCACATAAAAGGTGAAATCGGTAAGACTCCTCATGAACTATGGTTTGGTATTACTCCTACTATTAAATATTTTGGAATATTTGGAAGTAAATGCTATATTAGAAGAGATGAGTATATTGGGAAATTTGATCCTAGAAGTGATGGAATATTTCTTGGTTATTCATCTAAGAGTAAAGCATATAGATGTTTTTATAAAATATTGCAAAAAATTGTTGAGAGTACAAATGCGAAGATTGATGAACAATTCAGAGAAACTTCAAGGTATATAGACTCTGAACCGGCAACATAAATTCTAACTAAGGAACCTACAGTGAATCCACCAATATAGAATGAAGATCCAGTTACACCGATATCATCTAAAAATTCCACAGTAACTGAGAAACAACAGCAAACAAAGACACCTTGATATGTAAGACTGAATCATTCTGAAGATCAGATAATTGGAAATAAGTATAAAGGAGTTATGACAAGAGGAAGATTGGAAAATGAAGAGGTATGTCTTATTTTTCAAATTGAACCATCATCAGTTAATGAGGCATGTGAAGATAAACATTGGACTAAAGCTATGGAAGAATAATTAGAAATAATTGAGAAGAATAACACTTGGACATTAGTTCCCCGACCTAAAGATAAAAATGTAATTGAAACCAAATGGGTATTCAGAAACAAACTTAATGAAGATGGTAAGGTAATCAGAAATAAAGCAAGACTAATGTGTAAGGTATATTCTCAGAAAGAAGGAATTGATTATAATGAGACCTTTGCACCGGTAGCCAGAATTGAGGCAGTCGGATTATTTTTGGCTTTTGCAGCACATAAGAACTACAAAGTATATCAAATGGATATTAAATGTGCATTTCTGAATGGAGATCTTGAAGAAGAAGTTTACATTGAACAACTTGATGGATTTTCTTTGACAGATAACAAAGATATGGTTTGCAGGTTAAGGAAAGCTTTGTATGGATTAAAGCAAGCTCCAAGAGCTTGGTATGCAAGATTGGATAAGTATCTTTTGAAGATTGGTTTTTCTAAAGGTAATGCTGACAACAACTTATATTATAAAGTGACTAATGATGACATCTTCACTATAGAAGTTTTTGTTGATGATATAATATTTGGAGGAGAAGATGGATTATGTAAAGAATATTCTATTGAAATGCAGCAAGAATTTGAAATATCTATGATTGGAGAAATAAAATTCTTTTTAGGATTGCAGATCTCATAGACTAACAAAGGTATATTCTTGAGTTAATCGAAGTAATTAAAGGAGTTACTAAAGAAATTTGGGATGAAGAACTCTAAACCGGTGAGCACACCTATGACTACAAGTGACAAACTATCACTAAGTGATGAATCTACACCTGTTAATCCAACTAGGTACAAATCTATTATAGGAGGTTTACTGTATTTGACACAAAACAGACCTGATATCATGAATGCAGTATGTATTGTTTCAAGATTTTAGAGTAATCCTAGAGAAAATCATGAATCAACAGTAAAAAGGATTTTCCGGTACTTGCAAGGCACTACAAATCTTGGATTATGGTATCCTAGAGATGAAAACTTTTAATTATGTGCATACACAGATGCAAATTGGGTAGGAGATGTGGATGATAGAAAAAGAACCACCAGCGGGGCATTTTTTCTTGGAAACAGACTAGTTTCTTGGTTGAGTAAGAAATAAAGTTGTACATCCTTATCAATAGTAGAATCAAAATATGTTGCAGCAACAACTAACTGTACACAAGTACTATGGTTTAAGCAAATGTTGAAAGACATAAAGGTAAAATGCAAAGAACCTATAACTATCTATTGTGATAACACTACAACAATTGATATATCTAAGAATCCAGTACTACATTCTAAAACCAAACATGTTTCTATCAAACTAAATTTTCTAAGGGAAAATGTTGAAGCAAAAGAAATAAAACTGGTTTATGTGAATACTAAAGAGTAGATTGCAGATATTTTCACTAAACCTCTACCTAAGGAGACTTTTGAATATCTTAGAGATCAGCTTGGGGTCATACCCCCACTGGTAGATGCTTAGAGAGTTGATTTTTGTCATCAATCGACAAAATTAATAGAGAAATCTTTTACTCCGGCTTTGATGAGGAAGCTACTTCTCAGTGGGAGTAGTTGGTATACTAAATTGGTTGGTATTTTGTATATGAACTTGGTTTTATAGTAACTTTGGCATTTGATGTCAAAGGGGGAGATATGGGTATGGAAAAACACAAGGAAACACATATCACTCTCAGGGGGAGAGATTGTTACTTTGGGAGAGATTACTTATATTTTGGTAAGTGTTGATATTTTGGTATTTGGCATTTCTGTTTTGGCACTTTGATGGTTTTTCCATCTTGTGTTGCCATCAATGCTAAAGGGGGAGACTGTTGGTATTTTGGTATGGTTTTGTCATTGGTATCAACACCTACTAACACTTATCAACTCTGGCACTTTGGAGAATCAGCAACATTCACCAGCAAGAAAATGACTCATGCACAGTCACCAGTATCTAGTACATCGGAAGGATATAATGATCACTGGCACTTGGAATGGTATGGAGAACACTTGGCTATGTCAAAGACATCATTTGGACACTTTGTCTTGGAGATTTGATTATTGGCATATTCGTATTTGCATATTTATTGTTACTGGCAAATGTTGGCATATGGACACTCCAATGAGACATTGTGTGTGATTGAAGGTTTTTTCATTGATGGCAACCTTGCAATCCTATGGCATCGGCAAGACATCATACCGAAAAAGCATTACACAGGTAAGTCAGCGCACCAACATCAACAAGATCACTCTACACCGGCACCGGCACCAGCACAGAAGAAAAGATGTATACCGGCATAGAAGCCGACATGATTTTTGATATGTAATATTTTGTCTATTATTGTAAGCGGACTTGGAAAATTGTAAAATGACTCTTGTATATAAAGGAGATCATTGTAGACATTTAAAAGAAAAATGTAGCGAATATAAAGAAAATTATTAGGCAAACCTAATGTGCGAATTATAGGTCAAGGGTATATGTAAAGAACAGAGTTAGAACCGGTACTGAATTTGGCATTGGAGATGCTATTGTAAAGCAGTACAAGTCATTGGATTAGTATAATCCTTATTGTAAGTCAGTGTGACTTCTCATTGAGTAGTGAGCTCTAGGCAGTTGGCCTTCCTGCATGTGCAGGCCCTTATTGTAAGTAATATTGTCTTATTGGCTAGTGAGTGAATATTGTGGGTCACAAATCCCACCAAGGTTTTTCCCACATCGGGTTTCCTCATTAAACATCTTGTGTTATGGTGTTCTTTTCATGTGGATGTTTCTAATTCTATTTATTGCATTAATTCTTGCATACCGGTATATTGTTATTTTATGTTCTGGATGTTTTAACTCAAGAAATTCTTATCACTAGTTAGATATTGATTCACGCTCCCCTCTCAGTATCTGTGGGAATCCTAACAATTGGTATCAGAGCCTGGTCCTCTATTTTCAGAAGCCTAACAGCTTGAGGAAGATCTTGACACCGGTAAAGATGGAAAATCTAATGAAGCAACTTGAAGGAGCTCTTACAGACTATGATGCAGAGACGTTGAAAAATATCAAATTAGAAGATGATTTAAGAGCAGCTCAAGATATCATTTAGGCACTTCAAGAAAATCTTACTGTTGCAAGAAATAAGAGAAGAGAACTTTGTGAGAAATTGCAAAATGAGAATGATAAAAAGGAATCACTTAATGATATGTTAAGCAAGCTAAAACAAGAGATCATGACAACAAAAAATGAAATGCAGGATATGACTATGAGATTTTGCAAAGAGATTGAGGATAGAAAGAAGAATGAAGAAGAATTGACCAGAAGACTAAGTGATGCAGCAAATGAGAACACAAGACTTAGCTATGAAAATAACATGTTGAAGACAAATCTGATGCATACTCAGAATGACTCAAATGAACTAATGAGACAAAAAGTAATCTTGGAAAGGGAATTGGAAACTGCAAATCAACATAAAGAAAAATTCAAGAAAAGCTTAGAAGAACTTGGTACCTTATTGAAGAATCAAAAACCTAAAGGTGACACTTCTGGAATTGGCTTTGAAGTTGGTGAAAGCTTCGGTACTACAAATACTCAGGATCACGGCAAACCGGTAAGACCACCTAATGCTTATAAATTCAATAGAAAATGCTTTAACTGTAATAAGTATGGTCATAGGGCAAATGAATGTAGATCTAGGAATTATCAAAATATCAATACACCCATCGGTCAATGTTCCAAATGCAAAAAAGTTGGTCATAACTCTAAAAACTGCAGAATGAATTTGAGATGTTATGTTTGTGGAAGATTTGGACATTTATCTAATCAATGCAAAACACAAACCGGCATAGGTTATGGGAAAGCTATTCAGAAAAATAATGTAACTTATTATGCATGTAACAAGATTGGGCATATTGCTAAATTTTGTAGAAGTAAAGGTATACCGATAGACAACAAAAGTGCTAGCTTGAAAGGAAAAGAAAAGGTTGAAGAGGTTAAGCAAGAATTCTCAAAGCAATGGATTAGAAAAGCTGATCTAAATATTGGGAATACTCCTCCATCGGTAGAACCAACAAATGCTTCACCGGCAGGACAAAGCAGTGCTCCACCAGCAGGAAGTTCTTCATCTAATTGAAGAAAATTTCCTTGAGGGTTTGGCAATCTAATGACATGTGCTATTATTCCCTCGGTTAGAGATAAGAAGTTGAAAATCACTTATTATTGGAAAACAATGTTAAGTGAATACTTAACTGGCATGCAATTAATGTGGTAGATGGTGAAAAGACATTATAAAAATAAGGTTTTGGCTCCATTTCATTTCACCATGATTTCAAACTTTCAAAGAACACGAAGATTCCGAGCTAAGGCATTTCGAGCAAGAAGCAAGGGCACTCCAAGCATTCCTCCATCCAAGATAGAAAAAGGTATTTAATCATGGCATCCACCTCTGCAATTGAATACATAGCGAACCCTACTATTGTGGAAGTAATTAAAAGACCTAGGCCCGTATTTCAATTAGTCCCCGAGATAGCAAAGAAGGAGGATACCTTAGGTGCATTTTCTCAAATTCCTAAAAGTGTTGTATATGCTAAAGACCCTAGAATGTACATCCACTGCAACATTGAAGAGTTAAGAGATGAGGAAATTAAAACCATGTATAAAACCGAGATATGTGATGATACCGGCAATGTTAAAGTTGAACACAAGATTATTGAAACCCTAGGATTCACAGAAATCCTTGGCATCCCTGAATTTCCTAAGGATGTGATTAGGATAGTGTTAAGCAGAGTTCATGGAGAATTTTTGTAGTTAGATGCAATTCATAAGATCACGAAGGAAGCGGTAAAGGCTGTCACAGGGTTACCAGCCACTGGTAAAAGACTAGACAAAAACAAGAAGGTTTCAAATGATTTAGTCATAGACCTAACAGGTGCAACATTTGATAAGAGATCTCTAAAGGTTAACGATGTAAAAGATATCAATGTGAGATTCATAAGTATGATAGTAGGTTACAAAGCCACTCATGCTAATAGACTTAACTCAGTTTCAAGTTTATGCATTAAGAGTGCTTATGATATGGTAACAAACAATGCAAAAATTGACATCTGTAAATGGTTAAAAGATGAACTGATAGACAACTTTGGAAAGATAAAGAGGGATAAGAAAGGAACTTTCAGATTTGGAAATCTATTAGTATGCCTAATGCTTCACATAACAAAATAGGTTCCCGGTATAGGATATGACATACTAGTAGGAAAGCAATTGATAGAACTGTTTAATACCATGGGTGAGAAAAAGGAAAACAACATTCATGACTTTTTCCAAGAACTAAAGAAAAAAATGAAGAAAAGAATAAGGTTATCTCAGAAAATTGTAGATAAATACAAAGATGACATATGCTTTGTTATTAAGAAAGATGAAATATGGATGGAAGCAGTCATCCCAAGGACAATCTGGGTAACCGAAATGGGCTGTGAGATAGATGACCACATAGTTGAAACTTATGCTAAAGCACTTTTGGAAGCCCCCAAAGAGCTTAAGGAAGAAGTATTTGGTAGTGCTGAGACCATAGAAAGCCAAATATATCGAAGAAAAGAGTGAAGAAGGTAGAGGCATTTGTGAGGAAAGGATCTAGACAAGCAAAGGCCATTAAGGAAGATGTATTAAAGAAAATTGGCATAACAGAAGATGAGTTGGCAGCCCCACAACCTAAAGCTCATCTATCACCGGTAGGTACTTCTTTGGAAGGTGACATGCCAGCAACCTTTAAAAGAGTTGTTAGGAAAAGAGATCCCTCACCGGCAACTACTCCTTCACCTAGAAGGACAAGGTAGAAGCAACAAGTTGTGAGATCTTTGGTCAGAAAGGTCACACCTAAAAAGAAGCTAGCCCCAAAGAAAAAGAAAAAGATAAAAACTGACTTGGCACCCCTAGACATATTGCTAAATGAGATCACAGAGGAAGGAAAATTGAAAAACATAGAGAAAATTTATGACACTCTATCTGCTAATGAGAAAGGGCAAGTTGAGGAAAGTGTAATACTGCATATGAACATGTACAAAAAGTTTTTGATGGAAGTAATCAATGAAATTCCTGATGATTTGTACAAAAGAATTGAGGCTAGAAGGCAAGCAATAATTGAATTAGACAAGAAAATAAAAATAGAAAAACTACTTGTTGTATATCCGGTAAACTCTCCAAAGGAAATTGATGATTTGATTGCTCAGGCAAACCGGACAGTTTTCTCTACTGCACACCGGCATATTTCACTGATGGCAGGAAGAGTTACTGAAGTTACAGAGGAAACAGAGGATGGCTGGGACATATTCCTAGTTGAAAAGGAAAAATAAGAAGAATACAGGAATCCCAAGCCTATTAAGGTATATCAGAAGGATAAGGACAAAGGGAAAGGCAAAGTTGGTGGACCTCCAAGCATAAAGGTTAAAGACAACCTACCTGCACCTGTGAAAATTACAACCATTGAAGACCAACCGGTAGCAGAAAGTTTGGATGTAGAGGATAGCAATCCAAATCTTGAAGTCCTATACGCTGTAAATGTTGATACCCAAAAGATCAACATAACAGTTGATAAAGATACAACTGAAAAGTCAGATACAGCTAAAGAGCCTCTGGTAATAGGAGATACAGAGCAACCGACAGAGGATATAGGGAAAAAGATGGAATCTGAGGCACAAACAGAGAAACCAATAGAGCTAAAGGCTTCGGAACAAGCTCACAAGGAAACAGTGCCACCGGTAAGTAGTGAAGTAGGGAAACCAGTGCTAAAAGAAATACAAACACAAACTGACCTACCTAAGGTCAATACAAGCATGGTTATTTCCACTGGCACTCAGACTCTTGGATCATCATCAACATTCAAGTCAACTAATGTGACTAAGGTATTACTTGAATCCATTAAGAAAATAATTGACTGTAGTTCACAGGCTTATAAAGCAATAAATGATTTAATACCAATTTTGAAGATAATTGCTCCTAATTGTAATATAGATAATAAAGATTCTTTAGGATAATTGGATACATTATGTAAATACATTTCTGGAAATATTGAGAAAATAAAGGAAGAATCAGTAAAGGACATGGTAGAAAAGGAGAAACAAAAATTCTTTGATGAAGAAATAAAGAAGTGTAACAGAGACTTTGACACACTTCTACCGGAATTATGTAGTTTGTTGAAAGAGTATAAAAATCTGTATAAAGACACATGCAAAACAAACTTCTTGACTATAGATATTGACAAGAAAATAAGCAAGACACAGGATGAGATAAATAAACTTGTAGACAATTTTGTCAACTCACCAGATTCACTATTTGTTTTTGAAGATAAGTTAGCAAATTTTGAGGAAGAATTGCTTAAACAAGAAAGAGAGAAAGAAAGAATAATAAAAAAGGCAAAACACTTGAGATCAAAACTAAGTCCAAGATTGGACTATCTAGCATCTCTGCAGAAGGAAATCTTAGAGGCATTAGCACAAGGAAGTAAAACACTGGCAAAACATTTGTAGCATCTCACCGGTACTATGAAGAAGATTGAAACAACAATAAAAGATAGCAAAAAGTTTATGGATAGTATAAACTTAATTTTGGGCGATCTTTTTCAGATAATAACTACCCAACTATAGGGTTGAGGATATGGATAGATGTAACTACAAACTCTACTAACATCTTGACAACCTTTGTCATTGATGCCAAAGGGGGAGTATAGGATGAGAAAGTTCAAAGACATAAATCATATGCTCAGGGGGAGCCCTTCATATTTCTGGTAAACATTTTTGGTAAATTTTTGGACTACACATTTTGGACACTTTTCGAAATTTCTCATGAGTGTTGCCATCAATGCCAAAGGGGGAGATTATTGGCATATGGACACTCTAATGAGACATTGTCTGTGATTGAAGGTTTTGTCATTGATGGAAACCTTGCAATCCTATGGCACCAGCAAGACATCATACCGGCAAAGCATTACACAAGTAAGTCAGTGCACCGACATCAACAAGATCACTCTACACCGGCACCGACACCGGCACAGAAGAAAAGATGTATACTGGCATAGAAGCCGACAAGATTTTTGATATGTAATATTTTGTCTATTATTGTAAGCCGACTTGGCAAATTGTAAAATGACTCTTGTATATAAAGGAGATCATTGTAGACATTTAAAAAAAAATGTAGCGAATATAAAGAAAATTATTAGGCAGACCTAATGTGTGAATTATAGGTCAAGGGTATATGTAAAGAACAGAGTTAGAACTGGTACTAAATCTAGAATTGGAGATGCTATTGTAAAGCAATACAAGTCATTGGATTAGTATAATCCTTATTGTAAGTCAGTGTGACTTCTCATTGAGCAGTGAGCTCTAGGCAGTTGGCCTTCCTGCATGTGCAGGCCCTTATTATAAGTAATATTCTCTTATTGGCCAGTGAGTGAATATTGTGGGTCACAAATCCCATCGAGGTTTTTCCCACACCGGGTTTCCTCATTAAACATCTTGTGTTATGGTGTTCTTTTCATGTGGATTTTTCTGATTCTGTTTATTGCATTAATTCTTGCATACCGGTATACTACTATTTTATGTTCTGGATGTTTTAACTCAAGAAATTCTTATCACCAGTTAGATACTGATTCACCCCCCCCTCTCAGTATCTATGGGAATCCTAATAGCAAATAGGTCCAGGTTATACACCGGTAGATTTATCTTTTCCAGATCAACATGGCACGCTATGGAGATGATTTATTATTGTTGTAAATGCATTAAGATGACATGTTGAATCAGTTATTGCACTGGGCATTAATTTATTTGTACATTAATTTTATTGTAATATACTTTAGAGCCGACCTACTAAAATTGGTCCTAGGTTATGATATAAATGTAAGATCTTATTTGTAAGATCGGATGTGGAATGCGAAGAAGAATTGTGAGAAGGTATATGCGAGAATAAGTAGAGCTATACACGCAGACATCATTTGAAGGTGAAGCATGGTTTTTTGTGAAAGCATATCAGAACTACACCGGTATTGAATCCAGCATATGAAGATACTATTTTTAGCAGTATATTCTTATTGGATCTAACCATCCAATTGTAGTTCGTGTGACTCCTATTTTGTGTTTGAGCAGTGAGCTCTAGGTGCTTGGCCTTTCTGCATGTGCAAACCCCATTTGTATACACTTACTATCTACAGTAGTATCATCTGATTGTGGGTAAGGTTTCCCACTATGGTTTTTCCCCTTACAGGGTTTCCACATACAAATATTGGTGTTAAGTGTTGTGGATGACCTTGTCTTTTTGTTTCATGCATTAATTTTTACCGGTATTGCAATTATTTGTTAAAACTATCCACCGGTATAAAAGACTGGTTTACTAGTATTAAAAAATAAGTTGGTTAAGTTATTTTGGTTTGAATTTACTTGACAACTGATTCACCCCCCCACCTCTTAGTTGTCTTTCTCATTAGTCAAAGCATAACCATCTGGTTGCTCAATGTATACTTCTTCTTCCAGTAGCCCATTCAAAAATGTTGACTTAACATCCATCTTGTATACATTTAATTTCTTATGTGCTACAAATGCAAGTAAAGTTCTAACACCTTCTAGTCTTGCCAGTGGTGTAAAATTATCACCATAATCTTCTCCTTCCTCTTGTACATAACCTTTGCAAACCAACCTAGATTTGTTGTGAACTACAACACCATCTTCATTCAACTTGTTCCTGAATACTCACTTAGTACCTATCACATTTTTATTTACTGGTCGGGGTACTAGGGTCCATGTGTTGTTCTTCTCAATTTGATATAGTTCCTCCTCCATAGCTTTAACCCAATGATCATCATGAAATGCTTCCTTAGTATTTCTGGGTTCATTAGTGGAGATCATGCAAGAATTCTCTCTGATTCTTCTTCTGGTTAGTACTCCAGCGTCCTTATCCCCAATAATTTGTTCAGGATTGTGATTTAGTCTCACATATCTTGGAATAATATGATAATTATCTTCAGGTTAAACTTCATTATCATCATCTTCTTCTGAATTTATCTATTCTGGTTGAACTGGTACATTAGTATTTGCTTTGCTAGTTTTAGATTTCATAGTTTCTGGTTCCAAAAACAAAATGCAAGGATCTTCATCTTTTTTCTCCAAACTAGTTTCCTCTGAGATATCAAGATATTCATCCACTTGAGCATCAACACTCTCAATAATTCTCTATGTTCGGTTGTTAAAACACTTGTAGGCCTTACTCTTGGTAGAATAGCCAAGAAATATACCTTCATCACTTTTAGCTTCAAATTTGCTAATATAATCACCTCTCTTAATAAAACATTTTCTTCCAAATATCTTTAAATAACTAACATCAGGTGATCTTCCATACCAATATTCATAAGGAGTCTTGTCCTTGCCTCTTTTTACCAGAATCTGGTTCATAGTGTAGACAGTTGTGCTGATAGCTTCTCTCCAAAATTTTTTAGCTACACCTCCTTGTATATACAACATCCTAGAAGCTTCAACAACTAACTGATTGTTTCTCTCTATGATACCATTCTGTTATGGTGTCCTCAGTGCAGAAATTTGTCGTTTGATACCATTTTCTTCTTCACAATATCTAGTGAATTCCTCATAAGTAAATTCACTGCCTTGATCTATCCTCAGTCACTTTATCTTCTTACCACTCTCCTTCTCAGCTAAGGCCCTGAATGCCTTGAAATTACCAAAAGATTCAGTCTTATCCTTCAAGAATGTGACCCACATCATCCTTGATCAATCATCAATGAAGATCATAAAATATCTGTCACCTTGAATACTTTTTGTCCTTATTGGTCCACAAAGATCTATATGAACCAAATCTAACAAATGTTCCATTGAAAAATATTTTCTCTTGAAAGTTGAGGATGTCATCTTTCCCAACTAACATTCTTTACATAGAGCATTAACCGGTTTGTCCAACTGAGGCAAACCTCTCACTGTCTTGGGCTTACTCACTTTAACAATGTTATCAAAGTTTATATGATAAAATCTCCTATGCCAAAGCCAACTATCATCTATCTTTTTAATTACATAGTCTTTGACTTTAGGATTAAGGTGAAATAGGTTACCTTTAGTTTTCTTCCCGGTTGCAATCAGTTCACCTTTGATACCATAGATTTTGCACATACCATTCTTAAACTCCAATGGGTATCCTTTGTCATTCAGTTGTACCACACTCAAAAGATTGTGCTTTAGACCTTCAACCCAGTGGACATCATCTGCACTACTCTTTCCATTAAGAGAAATAGTTCCCTTACCTTTAATCATGTAGGGTGGGTCATTACCAAATCTTACAACTCTGCCATCAAATTCCTTCAAAGAAAGAAATTTTCTCCAATTATCGTTCATGTGATGTGAACAACCACTATCAATGATCCAATCATTAAACTTATCCATCTTGGATACTAATGCCTTATGGTCTGATATCTCTTATTTGATAGATACAAACACAATGTCTTCATTAGCATCACCGTCATATTCTTCATCAGTGACACTACCATCAACAACAATAAGACAATCTCTTTTTCCTTTACCCTTATACTTCTTAAATTTCTCTCGTTTGTGCTCATTATCACCATTAGGACAGTTAGCAACTATGTGTCCAATCTTTTTGCATGCAAAACATTTCAAAGGTAATTTACCTCTATATTTACCTATATCTCTAGGCAACCGCTTGGCCAACAATGCTTTAAGCTCAACTAAACTATCTTCATCATCAGCTTCTCAGCTGGATCTGGATTCATAAGTGTGACTGGAATCTCTATGTTTTCTCACAAATGGGTTAGAAATAGAAGCTCTAAATGCAAACTCAGATTTATGTACACTACCATCATAACCATTTAATTCAAAACTAGTAAGCTTGCCAATGATGGAGTCAAGAGTTACCTTAGTTTTGTCAATGGACTTTAGCTCCTGAATGGTTGCAACGCGGATAGTGTAGAACAGTAGCAGGGTTCTCAGTACCTTACTGATCACTATGGAATCTTCCACTCTACCTCCTGCACTCTTAATTTCACCGACTATCTCTTTTATCCTTTGACCATGCTGTTGGATATTCTCACCTTCAGGCATCTTCATTTCATCAAACTTTCCTCTTAGACTCTCTTCTTTAGCAATCTTAACATTTTCATCACCACTATAAATCTCCTCAAGTTTTTTCCATACCTCATATGTAGTATCTAGACCATGAACATCAACATATTCTACAACAGACAAAGAACTGAAAATAGCCTCTAATGCTTGATGATTTTCTTGTTTCTCTTTCTTCCAATCATCAGTCAAAATCCCAATAGGTGCAGCATATTTAGTATCAACATGTTCCCAATACTAGCTTCCTAAACTCTTGATATAAATTTTCATTCTCTCACTCCATATCCTATAGTTCTCACTATTAAACTTCGGACCTTCTTTCTTCATCATGATCTGCAAGATCTTTACCTCAAGCTGTTAGGCTTAGACCTTAGAGGACCTGATATGCTCTGATACCAATTGATGGTATGATGAAAGAACAAGTATCTAGTCAACTACTGAGGGGGGGGGGCGTGAATCAGTAGATAGAAAAACTGATACAAACTTCACCAATCTCAAAAATAAATCTCTCAAAGTAAATTATCAATGTAATACCACTATCAAGATAAAAACTCATAAGATAAACCAATTATCTGTTACAATAAATTAATAGTAAAAAAATTCAAACTCATAAACATCCAAATGTTTTTTCATATGTCAATAGACTTCATTTCTCAATGCTTCTGGTTATGATGGCTTATCAAAGTAGTTAAGTAAATCAACCATAAGAACATTCACCACTTGCCACAACTATTTTTGACATGGAAACCCAAATGGGTAAAACCACAGTGAGATTAGACTCACAAGATAACTATCTGAACTCTTCTGAAGTTTGCCTTGTTAGGAGCCTAGCTTGTGAAAGCTTTACAAAAGTCCTGTTAAGAACAAATCTTGTTAGGGACCACTCGGTTAAGGGATTGACTACAATGCCTTGTTAGAAGAAATACCCTCTAAGGAGTAACCTCGGTAGAGGATTTGAAAATCCAAGCTAATGGATCACCTTGTTAGAGGATTTGAATAGTACCAAGCTTGTTAGAGCTTACCCGGTTAGGGGATTTTAATTATATTGTAATTGTTAGAAAACAATGAGAGTTTATTGATATGTTTGAATAGCACTACACTTGCTTGATCAGATCCTTTTCATGCTCCTATCTACCTTTACTCAAACTATAGATACATCATCTGGCTCAACAACCACACACTCACCTGATCTTTTCCAACTCTTTGCCAACACTAAACTAAACAACTTCATCAACCTTATAAACAAATCAATTAGGTCGGTAACACAACAAAAACCTAATTCTCATAGAGATTACAAACAAGTCGGTTCAAG
This sequence comes from Cryptomeria japonica, assembly GCF_030272615.1. Taxonomy (NCBI): domain Eukaryota; kingdom Viridiplantae; phylum Streptophyta; class Pinopsida; order Cupressales; family Cupressaceae; genus Cryptomeria; species Cryptomeria japonica. The sequence goes on from NC_081413.1 coordinate 611,912,175, forward strand.
TATGACCATTAGATTACATAGCAATCTCTGCACGTCAATCAAGAAAACCTCAATCACTCCTTAATCAATGCTTAATCGAACTTAGAAACTCATTATGCACTTTGCATTATATGTAGTATACTTGCTCACTCCCTAGACAAAATCCGTTACATTATCTTGCCAAAATAACTTGAAATTGTCTTCATACAATAATAATACGTGTCATAATCATTGCCTCTCTTCGTCAGATTGTAAACCAATATAACCAATTCACCAAACTTAATCGATTAGGGTTTATCAAAAACAACAGGTAGGGTTTATCAGTTACTAGTTCAATTCTCCAATATATAAAAATATCGCTTCACTCCATAAATTCTTCCTACCGGTTATTGAACAATATTACAACAATATCAAAAATATCATTACCAGTTAATTGTCATCAATGACAACAAATCATTAATGCAATCTTCTTACAAATGCCAACATAAGTGTCAATCATGGCCATCTTCATTGACTATTTTCTTATGGATCTTATTAAGAATTTTATTTGAAGCCTCAGCTTGACCATTACCTTATGGGTAGTATGTGACATGGCCATCTTCATTGACTATTTTCTTAAGGGTCTTAATAAGGATTTTATTTGAAGCCTCAACTTGACCATTACCTTATGGGTAGTATGGGGTATGTTGGAATTTGCATGAAGATTGAATTAATGATATGTTATGTTGTCATTGATGTCAATTAACTGGTAATGATATTATTATAATATTGTTTTGTAATCGGTAGGAAGAGCTAGTGAAGGGAACTGTAACTAGTAGGTAAATTTGTGGAGTGAACTGGTTTTGCTAAGTATTGGAGAGTTGAACTGGTAAACCCTACCTTTTTATTTGGTAAACCCTAACTAATTAAGTTTGGTGAATTACTTGTATTGGTTTATGATCTGATGATGAGCGGTAATGATTATGACACAAATGCATGTTGTATGAGAAGAGTTTCAAAGTGTTTTTGGTGCATTGAGATAATGGTTTTTATCTAGGGAATGAGAAAGTATATTGCATGTAATGCAAAGTGCATGATGAGTTACTGAGTTTGATGAAGTGGTGATTAAGGAGCGGTCTAGGCTTTCTTGAATTATGTGTAGAGATTGTTATGTAATCCAATAGTCACACTTGAACTGATTTGTTTGTAATCTCTATGAGATAATTAGGTTTTTGTTGTGTTATCGACCAAATTGATTTATTTATAAGGTTGATGAGTTTTTTTGTTTGTGTTGGTAAATTTGTAGTTGAGTGTGTGGTTGCCAAACCAGATGATGTATCTGCAGTTTGTGAAAAGGCAGATAGGAGCATGAAAAGGATCTAAACAAGCAAGTGTAGTGCTACTATAATAGATCAACAAATTCCTATTGTTTTCTAATAATTATAGTAGTAAAATCCCCTAACTGGGCAAGCTCTAACAAGATTGGTGTTATTCAAATCCTCTAACCAGGTGTTCCATTATCTTGAATTTTAGATTCTCTACTAAGGTTACTCCTCACAGGGTATTGCTTCTAATAGGACATTATAGTCAATCCCTTAACTGGGTGGTCCCTAACAGGATCTGTTCTTAATAGGAATTTTTGTAAAGCTTTAACAGACTTGGCTCCTAACAGGGCGAACTTAAAAAGAGTTCAGATACTTATCTTGTGAGTCTCATCTAACTGTGGTTTTTCCCATTTGGGTTTCCACGTCAAAAATATTGAGTTAAGTGGTGAATGTTTTTGTGGTTATGTTTACTATGGTTGAATTGCTAAACTTCTTAATCCACTTTGATAAGTTATGATAACTAGAAGTAATATGAAATAAGTTTTACTTATGTCAGTAAAGTATTTGGATGTTTGTGAGTTTCAAGTTGTTTACTATTAATTTGTTGTAACATACAACCGGTTTATCTTGACAGTGATATTGCATTTATAGTTCAGTGGTTTAACTTGTCAGTTTAAAGTTTTCTTTGAGAAGTTGATTCTGAGATTGGTGAAAGTTTATATCAGTTTTTATATCTACTAATTCACCCCCCCTCTCAGTAGTTGACCCGATCCTTATTCTTTTATCATATCATCAATTGGTATCAGAGCTTCTTAGGTCCTCTAAGGTCTAAGCCTAACATCTTGAGGTAAAGATCTTGTAGAACATGATGAAGAAGGAAGATCTGAAGTTTAATAGAGAGAAATATAGAATATGGAGTGATAGAATGAAAATTTATATCAAGAATCTAGGAAATCAATACTGGGAACATTTTGGTACTCAATATGTTGCACCTAGTGGGATTATGACTAATGATCAAAAGAAAGGGAAACAAGAAAACAATCAAGCACTGGAGGCTATTATCAATTCTTTGTCTGATGCAAAATATGTAGATGTCCATGGTCTAGAGACTGCATATGAGGTATGTAAGAAAATTTAAGAGATTTATAGTAGTGATGAACATGTGAAGATTTCCAAGGAAGAGAGTCTAAGAGGAAAGTTTGATGACATGCGGATGGATGAAGGTGAGAATATACAACAGTATGGTCAGAGGATAAAAGAGATAGTTGGTGAGATCAAGAGTGCTGGTGGTAAAGTGGAAGATGCCATAGTGGTTAGTAAGGTGTTGAGAACCTTGCTACCGGTCTATGCTATCTGAGTTGTAGGCATTCAGGAGCTAAAATCTATTGACAAAACTAAGGTAACCCTTGAATCCATCATTGGAAAACTTACTACTTTTGAATTAAATGGTTATGATGGTAGTGTTCAGAAAATTGAGTCTGCATTTAGAGCTTCAGTTTCTAACCCATCTATGAGAAAAAGTAGAGATGTTAGTAATAGTTATGAATCTAGATCCAGCATAGAAGTTGATGATGAAGTCAGTTTGGTTAAGCTTGAAGCATTGTTGGCCAAGTGGTTGCTCAAAGGTACTGATAAATATAGAGGTAAATTACCTTTGAAATGTTTTGCATGCAACAAGATTGGACACATTACAACTAACTATCTTAATGGTGATAATGAGCACAAGTGAGAAAAGTTCAAGAAGTACAAGGGAAAAGGCAAAAGAGATTGTCTTATTGCAGCTGATGGTGGTATCACTGATGAGGAATCTGAGGGTGATGCTAATGAAGACATTATGTTTGCAACCATTAGAGAGGAGACATCTGATCAAAAGGCTTTAGTTTCTTGCATAGATAATTCTGATGATTGGATCATTGATAGTGGTTGTTCACATCACATGACCGGTGATCGAAGCAAATTTCTTTCTTTGAAGGAATTTGATGGTGGAGTTGTGAGATTTGGTAATGACTCAACATTCATGGTTAATGGTAAGGGAACTATTTCTCTTAATGGAAAGAGTAGTGCAGATGATGCCTACTGGGTTGAAGGATTAAAGCACAATCTTTTGAGTGTTTCTCAACTCAATGATAGAGGATACCCATTGGAGTTTAAGAATGGTATGTGAAAAATATATGGGAATAAAGGTGAACTTATTGCAACTAGCAAGTAGACTAAAGGTAACATGTTTCACTTGAATCCTAAAGTCAACAACCGTTTAATTGCTAAAGTACATGATAGTTGGTTTTGGCATAGACGATTTTGTCATATAAATTTTGATAGCATTGTTAAAGTAAGTCCAAGACAATGAGAGGTTTGCCTCAGTTGGACAAATAGGTTAATGCTCTATGTAAGGAATGTCAGTTGGGAAAGATGACATCCTCAACTTTTAAGAGCAAATATTTTTCAACAAAACATTTGTTAGATTTGGTTCATATAGACCTCTGTGGACCAATAAGGACTAAAACTATTTAAGGTGATAGATATTTTATGATCTTCACTAATGATTGCTCAAGAATTATGTGGGTCACATTCTTGAAGGACAAAACAAAAGCATTTAGTAAGTTCAAGGTATTCAGGGCCTTAGCTGAAAGGGAGAGTGGTAAGAAGATAAAGTGTCTGAGGACTGATCAAGGTGGTGAATTTACTTCTGAGGAATTCACTAGATATTGTAAATAAAATGGTATCAAACAACAACTTTCTGCACTAAGGACACCACAATAGAATGGTATTGTAGAGAGGAACAACCGATTAGTTGTTGAAGTTGCTAGAACGATGTTGATACAAGGAGGTGTAGCGAAATTTTTTTGGAGAGAAGCTGTCAGCACAACTATCTACACTATGAACTGGATTTTGGTAAAAAGAGGTAAGGATAAGACTCCTCATTAATACTGGTATGCTATATCACCTAATTTTAGTTATTTCAAGATTTTTGGTACTAAATGTTTTATTAAGAGAGCTGACTATGTTAGTAAGTTTGAGGCTAAAAGTGATGAAGGTATATTTCTTGGTTATTCCACAAAGAGTAAGGCTTACAAATGTTGTAACAACTAAACATAGAGAATCATTGAGAGTGTTGATATTCAAGTGGATGAAGTCTCGAGAGAAACTAGTGTGGAGAAAAAGGATGAAGATCCTTGCATTTTGTTTTTGGAACCAGAACCTGTGAATCCTGAAACTAGGAAAGAGAATGTTGTTGTACTAGTTCAACCGGAATAGGTAGATTCAGAAGAAGATGATGATAATAAAGAAGAAGATCCTAAAGATAATGATCATGTTATTCTGAGGTATGTGAGACTCAATCACAATCCTAACTAGATTATTGCAGGTATGGATGTTGGGGTGTTAACTAGAAGAAGAATTAGAGAAAATTCTTGCATGATCTCTACTATTGAGCCTAGAACTACTAAGGAAGAATTTGGAGATGATCATTGGGTCAAAGTTATGGAGGAGGAGCTTGAAAAAATTAAGAAGAACAATACATGGACCCTAGTACCTAGATCAGTGAATAAAAATGTGATAGGTACTAAGTGGGTATTCAGGAACAAGTTGAATGAAGATGGTGTAGTAGTTTGAAACAAAGATAGATTGGTTTGTAAAGGTTATGCACAAGAAGAAGGAGAAGATTATGGTGAGAATTTTGCACCAGTTGCTAGACTGGAAGGTGATAGAACTTTACTTGCATTTGTAGCACATAAGGGATTCAAAGTATCAGGTGGATGTGGTCAACATTTTTGAATGGAATACTAGAAGAAGAAGTATACATTGAGCAGCCAGATGGTTATGCTTTGACTGAAGAAAAAGACATGGTATGTAAGTTGCAAAAGGCATTATATGAATTAAAGAAAGCACTGAGAGCATGGTATGAAAGGATTCATTCACACCTGATGAAGATAGGTTTTTAGAGAACCAGTGAAGATAGCAATATATATCTCAAATCTAAAGGAGATAAGATACTGGTTAGTGAAGTGTTTGTAAATGATATCATATTTGGAGGCAATGATGACATGAGCAATGACTTTGCAAATGAAATAAAAAGTGAGTTTGAAATGTCTCTAGTGGGAGAGATAAAAAATTTCATAGGCATGCAAATTCAGCAAATGAAGAGTGGTATTTTCATCACATAGTCTAATTATGTGAAAGAGGTATTAAAGAAATTTGGTATGAGTGACTGTAAACTAGCTGGGACACCAATGGTTATAGGTTGTAAATTTTCTAAGGAAGATGAATCTACATATATTGATGAAAAGGAGTATAGGTCAATGATTAGGAAATTGCATTATGTTGTTCACAACAGACTAGATATAGCTCATGAAGTTTGTCTAGTTGCTAGTTTTCATAAGAATCCAAAGGAAACATATTTGATAGCAACCAAGAGGATATTCAGATATTTGAGAGGTATTGTTGACTATAGATTATGGTATCTGTATGAAGGTAACTTTAAATTGAAGGTGTACACAGATGCTTAATGGGCAGGTAATGTTGATGATAGGAAAAGAAAAACCAGTGGAGAATGTAGGTCCCAGGGACAACTGAGAGGGGGGGGGTGTGAATCAGTTGTCTAATAAATTCAAACCAAAATATTATTAACCAACATAATGCTTAGTATCGGTAAGACAGTTAAGTATGCCGGTAAATATTGTTATCAAAAAATTGCTATACCGGTAATAATTAATGCATGAAACATAAACATAAAGTCACCCACAACACATGACACAAATATTTGTATGTGGAAACCCTGTAAGGGGAAAAACCACGATGGGAAATCTTACCCACAATCAGATGATACTACTGCAGATAGTAAGTGTACAAAGAGGGGTCTGCACATGTAGAAAGGCCAACAACCTAGAGCTCACTGCTTAATCACAGATGGGAGTCACACTAACTATAGTTGGATGGTTAAATCCAATGAGAATGTACTACACAAAATAGCATCTTCATATGCTGGATTCAGTACCGGTGTAATGTTGATATGCTTCTACAAAAACCTAACTTCACCTTCAAATGATGTCTTCATGTATATCTCTGCTTGATCTCACATATACCCTTCCTTAAATATTTTTTCGCATTCCACACTTGATCTTACAAATAAGATCTTACATTTATATTATACCCTAAGACCAATTTTAGTAGGTCAGCTCTACAAGATATTACAATAAATTTTTTTACAAATAATACAATATCTGATGCAATAACCGATTGAACATGTCGGCTTAATGTATTTACAACAATAATAAATCATCTCCATAGCGTGCCATGCTGATCTGGAAAAGATAAGCCTACTGGTGTAACCCTAGATAACCTGGACCTATTTGCCGGTAAAAGCAAATATGCAAATAAGAATATGCCAATGATTATTACTTCAAAGAAAAGTGTCCACATGATGTCTTCGACATTACCAGGTGTCTTCCATGTCAACACAGGTACCAGTGAACATTATATCTTGTCGGTTAACCATATACTGGTGACTGTTTTGAATAGTTTACTGATTGCCGGTGAATGTTGCTAGATCTCCAAAGTAGGTGTATTTAGTAGGTGTTGACATCAATGACAAAACCATACCAAAATACCAACAATCCCCCCCTTTGGCATTGATGGCAACACAAGATGGAAAAACTATCAAAGTGCCAAAATAGAAATGCCAAGTATAGAAACCAATTCTCCCCCTGGGAGTAATTATACCAAACTCTCATACCAATCTCTCCTCAAAAAGATAATGCATTTTTCAATATATCTTTCCTTAATGTTTTTCCATATATCTCTCCCCCTTTGACATCAAATGCCAAAGTCACAAAAAGTCAAGTTCATACAAAATACCAACCAATTCAATATACCAACTACTCCCCCTAAGAAGTAGCTTCCTCATCAAATACCGAAATAAAAGATTTGTCCATTTAATTATGCCGATTGATGATAATCATCAACTGTCTAAGTCTCTACCGGTGGAGGTAAGACTCCGATCTGATCGCTGAGATGCTCAAAAGTTTCCTTAGGCAAAGGTTTTGTAAAAATATTTGCCAGTTGTTCTTTAGTATTCACATAAACTAGTTTTATTTCCTTTTCTTCAACTTTTTCCCTTGGAAAATTTAGTTTGATAGAAACATGTTTTGTTTTAGAATGTAATACTAGATTCTTAGATATATCAATTGCTGTAGTGTTATAACAATATATAGTAATAGGTTCCTTGCATTTTACCTTTATGTCTTTCAACATTTGCTTAAGCCAAAGTACCTGTGTATAGTTTGTTGCTGCTACAACATATTCTGATTCTGCTGTTGATAAAGATTTACAACTCTGTTTCTTACTTAACCAAGAAACTAATCTCTTTCCAAGAAAGAATGCTCCTCCAGTGGTTCTTTTTCTATCATCCACATCTCCTACCCAATTTGCATCTGTGTATGCATATAGATCAAAATTTTCATCTTTATGATACCATAATCCAAGATTTGTTGTGCCTTGTAAGGATCAGAAAATCCTTTTTACTATTGATTCATGATTTTCCTTAGGATTACTTTGAAATCTAGAAACTATACATACTGTATTCATAATATCAGGTCTGGTTTGTGTCAAATACAGTAAACCTCCTATCATAGATTTGTATCTAGTTGGATTGACAGGTGTAGATTCATCCCTTTGAGATAATTTGTCATTTGTAGTCATAGGTGTGCTTACCGGTTTAGAGTTTTCCATCCCAAATTTCTTATGTAGCTCTTTCAAGTACTTAGAATGACTCAAAAATATGCCTTTATTAGTCTGTAAAATCTGCAATCCTAAAAAGAATATTATTTCTCCAATCATAGACATTTCAAATTCATGCTGCATTTTAAGAGAAAATTCTTTGCATAATCCATCTTCTCCTCCAAAGATTATATCATCAACAAATACTTCCATAATCAAGATGTCATCATTAGTTACTTTGTAATATAAATTGCTATCTGCATTTCCTTTAGTAAAACCAATTTTTAAAAGATACTTATCCAATCTTGCATACCAGGCTCTTGGAGCTTGTTTTAGTCCATGCAAAGCTTTTCTTAATCTGCAAACCATATCATTGTCATCTGTCAAAGAAAATCCATCAGGTTGTTCAATATAAACTTCCTCTTCAAGATCTCCATTCAAAAATGCACATTTAATATCCATTTGATAAACTTTGTAATCCTTGTGAGCTGCAAAGGCCAAGAATAATCTAACTGCCTCAATTCTAGCTACCGGTGCAAAGGTTTCATTGTAATCAACTCCTTCTTTCTGAGAATATCCCTTACACACTAGTCTTGCTTTATTCTTGACAACCTTACCATCTTCATTGAGTTTTTTTCTAAATACCCATTTGGTTCCAATTAAATTTTTATTTTCAGGCCGGGGAACTAATGTCCAAGTATTATTTTTCTTAATTTGTCCTAATTCTTCTTCCATAGCTTTAATCCAAAATTTATCTTCACATGCCTCATTGATAGATAATGGTTCAATTTGAGAAATAAGACATACCTCTTCATTTACCAATCTTCCTCTTGTCATGACTCCTTTAAATTTTCTTCCAATTATCTGATCTTCAAAATGATTCAGTCTTACATACTGAGGTGTCTTAGTCTGTTGTTGTTCTTCAATTACTGTGGTATCCTCTGATGATACCGGAGTAACTGGATCATCATTCTGTATAGGTGGATTTATTGTTGGTTCATTTGTCATAATTTTTGTTACTGGTTCAGAGTCTATATACCTTGAAGTTCCTCTGAATTGTTCATCAATCTTTACATTTGTACTCTCAACAATTTTTTGTAATCTTTTATTAAAACATCTATAAGCTTTACTCTTAGATGAATAACCAAGAAATATTCCTTCATCACTTCTAGGATCAAACTTGCCAATATACTCATCTCTTCTAATATAACATTTACTTCCAAAAATTCTGAAATACTTAAGAGTAGGAGTATTACCAAACCATAGTTCATGAGGGGTCTTATCGGTTTCACCTTTGATGTGAACTTTGTTGAATGCACAGACAGTAGTGCTTACTGCCTCTCTCCAGTACACATGTGGTAGATTTTCTTCTGATAACATACTTCTTGCTGCATCCAAAATAGTTCTATTTTTTCGTTCAAAAACTCCATTCTGTTGTGGTGTCTGAGGTGCTGATAACTGTCTTTTGATTCCATTTACTTCTAAGAATGTATTAAAATCTCTGGATGTGAATTCTCCTCCTTGATCTGATCTTAAACATTTAATTTTCTTATCGGTTTCATTTTCAACCATTGCTTTGAATAGTTTGAACTTCCCAAGTACTTCTGACTTTTCTCTGAGAAAAGTAACCCAACACATTCTAGAATAATCATCAATAATTAGCATGAAATATCTATTACCTTGTAAGCTTTTAGTTCTAGCCGGACCACATAAATCAGTGTGAATTAAATCAAGAGCATTATTGGATTTTTCTGGAATACTTTTGAAACTAGCTCTAACTTGTTTTCCAAATTGACATTCCTTGCAAATTTTATTATGAGGTTTCACAATTTTAGGTAGATCTCTAACTGCCTTAGAAGTACTGATTTTTACCGTGCAATCAAAATTTACATGACATAGTCTTTTATGCCATAGCCAACTTTCATCTATATGAGCAATTAAGCATGCCTTTTCACTGTTATTCAAATGAAAGATGTTACCTCTAGTCTGATTACTGGTTGCAATTTCCAAACCAGTTCTATTCATGATTTTGCATTTTCCATTTTTAAATTGAAACTAAAAACCTTTCTCAACTAATTGACCAACACTTAAAAGATTATGTTTTAATCCTTCAACATAGTAGACATTGTCAGAGTTATGTTTACCATCAAGAGATATTGAACCCTTACCTTTGATTGAACAGGCTTTGTCATCCCCGAATCTTACTAAACCTCCATTGTATTCTTGAAAGTTCAAGAATTTACCTTTGTCTCTAGTCATGTGATGTGAGCATCCTGAGTCAATAATCCATTCATCCTTTGATTCCAATTTAGCTACTAGGGCTTGTTCTACCAGTTGAGAAATAGGTACCGGTTGATCTTCTATTATAGCAACAAAGACCCATCCATTGTCTGCTGGATCCTCATCAGAATCATCAGTCACACCTTCATCAGCAATGTAACAAGATTTATCTTTGTTTTTCTTAAATCAGTATCTCTGATATTCAGGATTGGGTTTGTATGTCCTTCTAGCTTCTTCTCTTAGTCTAGCATGTCTATCAGGGCATCTTGAAGCCATATGACCAATCTTATTGTAGTTGAAACATTTAAAGGGTGCTTTACCTTCATACTTACTTCCAATTGGACCTTTTGGCATTTTTCTTGCAAATAGTGCTTCAAGTTCTTCAAGCTCTTCATTCTCCTTCCTGGTTTCTTCAAGTTCTCCTGCATAAAAGGCTCTCCAGTCTAATTTATCAAAAGATGGAGTAGATGATGTTGATGCTTTGAAGGCCAAATCAGTTTTTATAGTAGCAACAGGACCAAATTCCTCAATTTCAAAAGCTGAAAGTTTTCCAATCAATGTATCCCTAGTTACTGATGTATTAGGCATTGTTATCATCTCATTAATAGCAATAACCTTCATTTTATATGCTGGTGGCAAACCTCTTAAGATTTTTGAAACAATCTCATCTTCACTCAAGGTTCCTCCACAACATTTGATACCTAAAACAATTTCATTTACTCTTTCCATAAAAGCAGAAATTCTTTCATCTTCTTCCATTTTCATATGTTCATACCTGACTCGGAAGCTTTCAAGTTTTGCAATTTTGAATATGGAATCCCCTTCATTTAGTGTTTCCAAATGATCCCAAATAGATTTTGCAGTGGAACTATTTGATAATCCCACGATTTTTTGATCTGATAATGCGCTCAAAAGTGCTTATCTTGCTTTGCAATCATTTTCTTCATCTTTACCTAAAGTAATAGGAGCAGTCTGACCAGCTACAATAGCAGTATAACCATTCTTAGTAACTTCTCAGATATCTTTACCAATGCAATTCAGATGTGTCTCCATTCTGATTTTCCATATTCCATAGTTGGTTCCATCAAGTTTAGGACTATCCTTTCTGAAATAATTAGTAGACATTGGATCTCCTCAAGTTGTTAAACTTCTGCAAAAAGAGGACTAGGCTCTCATACCAATTGTAGGTCCCGAGGACAACTAAGAGGGGGGGGGTGAATCAGTTGTCTAATAAATTCAAACCAAAATCATATTAACCAACATAATGCTTAGTACTGGTAATACAGTTAAGTATGCCGGTAAACAGTGTTAACAAAAAATTGCTATACCGGTAAGAATTAATGCATGAAACATAAACATAAGGTCACCCACAACACATGACACAAATATTTGTACGTGGAAACCCTGTAAGGGGAAAAACCATGGTTGGAAACCTTACCCACAATCAGATGATACTATTGTAGATAGTAAGTGTACAAAGAGGGGTCTGCACATGTAGAAAGGCCAACAACTTAGAGCTCATTGCTCAATCACAAATGGGAGTCACACTGACTACAGTTGGATGGTTAAATCCAATGAGAATGTACTGCACAAAATAGCATCTTCATATGCTGGATTCAGTACCGGTGTAATGCTGATATGCTTATACAAAAACCTAACTTCACCTTCAAATGATGTCTTTGTGTATATCTCTGCTTGATCTCGCATATACCCTTCCTTAAATATTTTTTCACATTCCACACTTGATCTTACAAATAAGATCTTACATTTATATTATACCCTAAGACCAATTTTAGTAGGTCAGCTCTACAAGATATTACAATAAAACAATATCCAATGCAATAACCGATTGAACATGTGGGCTTAATGTATTTACAACAATAATAAATCATCTCCATAGCATGCCATGCTGATCTAGAAAAGATAAGCCTACCAGTGTAACCCTAGATAACCTGGACCTATTTGCTGGTAAAAGCAAATATGCAAATAAGAATATGCCAATGATTATTACTTCAAAGAAAAGTGTCCACATGATATCTTCAACATTACCAGGTGTCTTCCATGTCAATGCAGGTACCGATGAACATTATATTCTGTCGGTTAACCATATACTGGTGACTATTTTTGAACAGTTTACTGATTGTCGGTGAATGTTGTTGAATCTCCAAAGTAGGTGTATTTAGTAGGTGTTGACATCAATGACAAAACCATACCAAAATAACAACAGAGAATTCTTTCTTGGAGGAAGACTTGATTCATGGAGTAGCAAGAAGAAGAGTTGTATATCACAGTCTACTGCTGAAGCTAAGTATGTTGCAGCTTATATGAATTATACCCAGGCTATCTAGATGAGGCACATTTTGGAAGGTTTCAAGATGAAGTTTATAGAACCTATAAAGATCTTATGTGACAATACTAGTGCCATAAATATTTCCAAGAACCCTATTTTGCATGCACGAACCAAGCATATTAAATTGAAGTATCATTTCTTGAGGGAAAAAGTGCAGAGTAAAGATGTGATCTTGGAGCATGTTTCTACCAAGGAGCAGCTTTTAAATATCTTTACTAAAACTCCATCTAAGACTAATTTTGAGTATCTTAGAAGTCAGCTAGGGGTTGTACCCCTTCATGAGGTCAATTGAGCATGATGGAGAGTATATTAGTCCCGAAGCTACTTGCAGAATTTTATAGTAGGATTGGTGTAGAAGTGGAGTTATTCCATTGGGGGAGATTCAAGTTGCAAGTTGCTGATGATGAATAGTGAAGTTTGACATTGCATATTTTACTTTCACTTTGGCATTGTTGTCAAAGGGGGAGAAGAACTATGTGGAAGAGTTGTATTATTGACAAAGAGAAGAACTATAGATGAAGAAAAGGAGAGTACATGGTAAAATGTAAACTAGGATTCCTATTCACAATCACTGCAATCAATGGTATTGATATTTGTATTGCCATCAATGCCAAAGGGGGAGATTATTGGGATTTGCATGAAGATTGAATTAATTATTTGTTATGTTGTCATTGATGTCAATTAACTGGTAATGATATTGTTATAATGTTGTTTTATAACCGGTAGGAAGAGCTAGTGAAGGGAATTATAACCGGTAGGTAAGTTTGTGGAGTGAACTGGTATTGCTAAGTATTGGAGAGTTAAACTGGTAAACCCTACCTATTTATTTGGTAAACCCTAACCGATTAAGTTTGGTGAATTAGTTGTATTAGTTTATGATTTGAGCATGAGCAGTAATGATTATGACACGAATGCATGTTGTATGAGAAGAGTTTCAAAGTGTTTTTGGCGCATTGAGATAACGATTTTTGTCTAGGGAATGAGAAAGTATATTGCATGTAATGCAAAGTGCGTGATGAGTTAATAAGTTCGATGAAGCGGTGACCAAGGAGTGGTCGAGGATTTCTTGAATGATGTGCAAATATTGTTATGTAATCCAATGGTCATACTTGAACCGATTTGTTTGTAATCTCTATGAGAGAATTAGGTTTTTGTTGTGTTATCGACCTAATTGATTTGTTTATAAGGTCGATGAGTTGTTTTGTTTCAGTGTTGGCAAATTTGTAGTTGAGTGTGTGGATGCTGAATCAAATGATGTATCTGCAATTTGTGTAGAGGCAGATAGGAGCATGAAAAGGATCTGAATAAGGAAGTGTAGTGCTATTCTAATAGATTAGCAAACTCTTGTTTTTTTCTAACAATTACAGTAGTAAAATCCCCTAGCTGGGTAAGCTCTAAAAATATTGGTGTTATTCAAATCCTCTACTGAGGTTACTCCTCACTGGGTATTGCTTCTAATAGGGCATTATAGTCAATCCCTTAACTGGGTGGTCCCTAACAGGATCAGTTCTTAACAAGACTTTTTGTAAAGCTTTAATAGGCTTGGCTCCTAATAGGGCGAACTTCAGAAGAGTTTAGATAGTTATCTTGTGAGTCTCATCTCACCATGGTTTTTCCCATTTGGGTTTCCACATCAAAAATATTGTGTCAAGTGGTGATTTTTTTTGTGGTTATGTTTACTATGGTTGAATTGCTTAACTCCTTAATCCACTTTGATAAGTTATGATAATCGACAACAATATGAAATAATTTTTACTTATGTCAGTAAAGTATTTAGATGTTTGTGAGTTTCAAGTTGTTTACTATTAATCTATTGTAATAGGCAATCGGTTTATCTTGACAGTGATTTTTCATTTATAGTTTAGTGGTTTAACTTGTCAGTTTAAAGTTTGCTTTGAGAAGTTGATTATGAGATTGGTGAAAGTTAATATCATTTTTTGTATCTAATGATTCACCCCCCTCTCAGTAGTTGACCAGATCCTTATTCTTTCATCATACCATGAACTTACAACTCCATCCCGCTCTCTGAGCCTACCACATAAGAATTCTCATCCCCACAAGATCCACTCCATACTCCATAGGCTTTGGTCCCGAAGCCATCCTCCCCCTTGAGATCGAGATCCTCTCACTTCAAGTACCACTGCAAAATATCCTTCTTGATGAAGAATACAACATTGCTAGATTGCAAGAGCTAGAATTACTAGATGAAAGGTGTCTCAAGGCCTCAAATCATCTCTAGGTCTACCAGAATCATCTTCGCATAAGCTATAACAAAAAAGTTAGGACCCAATAATTAGACAATGGTGACCTTGTACTTATGTAAAATCAAGAAAATCTTCAGGATCATGAGAAGAAAGGCAAGTTTGAGCCTAATTGGCTTTGACCCTATGTCATTACTACAAAGTATGGATCAAGAGCCTATCAATTGGCTACACCTATATGAGATCATTTTGATGAGCTAATGAACATCATACACCTGAAGAGATTATATACCTACTCTTCAGAGGTTACCAATTTTTCAAAATCAAAAAAAGATCAAAATATCATATAAGTAAGAAAAAAATTAAAAGTAAAAAAGTAAAAAAAAACCAATTCAATCATCAGGAAAACCACTTTGTGGTGATATGGGTAAAAACCTTGGTTCTAGGTGTCAAAGAAAATAAGTCAAATCCATTATCTCTTTGGACACTCATTTCTCTTCTTGCATTACTCTCCCCCCCTCCCGCCCGACATCCATATTCTCATAATGAAATCCATTAATTAGTCCCCTCTTTCCCCCAACCTGACATGCATATCATTAGTGGTATCGAGAATTAATTCACCACTTAGCCTGCCATTTTCTACCCTCATCTATGTAGGTCACTTATATCTTGATCACTCACATCACTTGCCTACATCCCTCACACTGGCATTTTCCTCATAAGATGATGAGATTTCATTTACACCTTAAATAAGGATCTTCGTGGTAAACTGAGCTTTATCCCATCACATTGAGCTTTCCCCCACTTTTGGAGCTTATCTCATCAAGCCGAGATTCTTCTTAACTTGTGCATCACCCAAGAATCTATCCACATGATCCTAATCAAGTCTCAACAATCACTTCCATATTTGCATTCACTTCCACCTCCTTCTTCTCTATTGGCTAATTGGTCCTATCAGTTACCCCTTTCCCATCGAGATGCATCCTTCCCATCTCTAACACATCATCATAATCTTAGTCCTACTCTTGGCAAGAAATTTCAGTTAGCCATGTGTATGTCATTTGCATGATTTGGTATTTTTATTTGATTTGTATATTTATGTCATATGACTACTCCTATATAGGGCTGCCATGATCATTCTGTATCTTGGTATGTTCTGGGTTGGTGTATATTGGGGCATCCTTTTTTGGTATGGCGTGTTTGAGGGTTTCTCTTACATGATCCTAGTCCCACATTTACATCATCATGATGTTTGTGATCATGTGTGCATAGAGATACCTATTGTTTAAGAGTCTAGTCAATGTTTGGGATAATCACAACATCATGATTCCCATACTCAATGGTGTAGATCATTCTTGGCAATATCGAACTAGGTTTGATCTCCACATCTACACAACAAATCAACCATCACCCATTCATTCCATTTTTCACCATTCCCCCATCTTGAAGACTTTAATTTATTCATTTTCCTTCCCCCCTCTTTCTTCTATATAAATCCTATATCATTGTACTATTTTTGGTTCATTACAAAACATTTGTGCTTTCTCATCCCATTGGAATTTGCATATACATATAAGATGTCATTTAGATGCATTTTGCATTGTTCATTATCATCTTCTTGTCATTTTCATTGCATCATCATTTTCATTTAGCTACATTTAGTGGCATTTTCATTATCATATCATTTTCATTTTCATTTAGTTGCAATATCATTTCCACTTAGTTACATTCTCATTTTCATTTAATTCCATTATCATTATCACTTGCATTTTCATTCCCATTTAGTTGCATTTTTCATCTCATTATCACTTTCCTTACATTATCATTTTCATTATCATATCATTTTCATTTCCATCACTATTTACATTTAGGGGGATTTTCATTATCATCTCCTTATCATTTTCATTTAGTTGCTTTACCATTATCACTTGCCTACATTTTTTATTAACATTCTCATTATCATTTAGCTGGATTACCATATCATTTCATTATAATCATTTTAGTTCCATTTTTTCATTCATTACATTATAACCATGTCCATAAGAATTACCATATTAAATTCTCATTAAAAATCAAATGCACATTAGGTTCATTAAATACATTGCATTTTACATCATATCATTAGCTCATTTGCACATATCATTATCATTTAGTTGATTTACCATTATCACTTACCTACATTTTTTATTAACATTCTCATTATCATTTAGCTGCATTACCATATCATTTTATTATAATCATTTTAGTTCCATTTTGTGCATTCATTACATTATAACCATGTCCATAAGAATTACCATATTAAATTCTCATTAAAAATAAAATGCACATTAGGTTCATTCATTACATTGCATTTTACATCATATCATTAGCTCATTTGCACATATCATTGTAATTATTGCACACATTCTCATTCCACATCATAATAAACATGGCCATCTCATCTCATAAATGTCCATTTCAATGAATACATGTATAGGTCATACATCCATTCATTATGTAATAATAATTCAAATTACATTCTACATACATCATAGGGTTAGACATAATCATGACATATCACATTTTCACACACATCACATAAAAATCATGCATCCACCCTGCACCCACAACACGTTAGAAACATAACATAAAAAACATGAGCATACACATAATATAGGCATACATCTTGCATCAAAAACATGTTAAGTAATCATCATCATCATAATAATAATAATAATAATAATAATCAATCATCCCTCATAAATCAAGAATCCATAATAAAGTCCATAAACAATCCATAAAAAAGTCCATATATGCATCACCGCCAAAAATCATGACTAAAAAATAATAATGTGTCCAATCGTAGTACAATAATATATCTTCAAAGGGTCAAAATGTCACACATATAAATGGGAGCACTATCTTGTGCTCTATCTATATGCCGCACCACCTGAGGAACCTACTAGAAGTGGCCTAGGAGCTCACATGCATACGGACTCCCCTGATGTGTGGGTATGGGTCTGTCAAGACTATGTCTACTCTACATAGGTGGGAACCCTCTGATCCTCTAACACTGCCCTCTCATATAGGATCCTATAATACTGGTCCTCCCTAAGTAATCTATTATATTCTTTGCATACATCCATCGACTCCATAAAAAGAGTCATCATTTATCTAGGATCAAGAACTCATTTGGCCATGTCATGCCCAAAATTTAGGGCAAAAACGGAACAATTTTTTTTTTAAAAGATACTAATTTAATTAATAAGCACACTCTTGCGACAAGCATTAGAGAAAATTCCATTAATAAATTCGAGCTCATTCTGAAACGAACGAAGCATCGACAATCTGTTATATTTTAATTGCGGAAAAACCTACTGGTTTAAATTCTATCTCCAAAAGATATTTAGTTAATAATTTTATTAAATTAATCATACTAATAGTATTAAGAGAGTTATTTCAATTTGTCCTCTAACATGACTATATAGTCTTAGCAAATTTAATTAATTTCTTCTTTATACTTTTTTTTTTTTAAATCAATATTGTGTACATATAAAATGTACATATATATACATATAGATTATGCATATATTCTGTATAGTAATGATTTTAATTTCTTAAATCATTTAAACTCAAAGAGAAACATACATATATATTCATATATATATTCCCATATATATGTATATGGAAACATATATATTATTATATATATATTCTACATATATTCCAATATTTTAATCCTAACCTCCTAAATCCATTTCACTTTCTAAATATTATCACTTAATTTCCTCAACCCTAATTAGGGTTCTAAATTCTTATTTAACCAATACCCAAATCCAAATTACATATTATTTTTTTGATCTTTAAAAAAAACTAAACTTCCCTAGCCCCTATCGGGCTAGGGTTTTACCCATTTTCTTTTTTTTTAACAGGCGAAGAGCTCATGGCGGGCCGAAGATTCTACGGTGGCCATGTCCGAAATAACTTGCAGGTCACGGAGGTTGTTAGGTGGTGGCTGGCCGCGCGCACCACTGTGTGAGCGCACAGTGGCGCCGCGGCACCACTGTGTGCCCACACAGTGGGCGCCGCTGGCGGCACCACTGTGTGGCCACACAGTGGCGGCCGCAGCTGTCCACTGTGTGCCCACATAGTGGGAGCCGCAAGCGGCTCCACTGTGTGTGCACACAGTGGGCGCCGTGCGGGCGTCCACTGTGCGTACACACAGTGGAACCCGCGGGGTCCCCAACATAAATTTTTTAAATTTAAATTTTTTAAATTTAAATTTTTTTTTTTTTAAAAACATTAACATTTAAATATATATATATATATATATAAATATATAAATATATATATTTATATATATATATGTATATATATATAAATATATATGGTATTTACAAAAAATTAACATGCGTAAATAACAAGATAAATTTAATTCCAAATAAAATTTACATATTTTTTTTTTAAAAGGGAATTATTACATGCAATTTTTTTTATGCTAATATAATAAAGGAAAAAGATGACCTTAAGATAAATCAAAAATATAAAATATATATATATATATATATATATATATATATAAATTTAAATGCATCTAAAAAAAAAAAAAACTTCTAAATTAAAGTTAACATAAATACAATCTATAGTATTCCACAAAGATTCATTATTCGTTTTTTTTTTGTAATAAGAAATCCTTTAATATTTCTTTAAATAAAATATTCACATAAAACAACTTTTCTTGCTATCTAAAATACTTAAAAGCTTTCAGCTTAAATAAACTTCTAATTTGACTTAATTAAAAATACAGGTAAAAATCTAAATGAAAACAGACTTTTTATTTCCTTCATAAAACAAGAAGCTTTGCATGCATCACTAATTTACTTTTCTTTTTCAATTATACTAGAAGTAAAATCAAGCCTTTTCTCTTTCTTTAAAACATCTCTAATATATACTACCAAATTCACAGACTGATTTCTCTGAACAGTCACAACATTAAGACTTCAAGTCTACTAATACAAATTTCAACTTGCTTCTCCTTTCTCTTGAATTGAGGCATTTATTTACAACAACTTTAAACATACATCTGCAACTGAATTCAAATATCTTCAAATACAATCTTCTGAATATCTTTCATGAATCCTATCCTCTCTCCTCTGAATTTCCTGCATAATATAAAACACAAAATTGACCACGGAGTGCTCACCTCCCAGCCTAGGCTAACTGGTAGCCACCCCCGAGCTCGGAGAACCAATTCCTAGACGGGTATCAAACAGGCAAACACAAAGAAACACAAACATACAAATACTCCAGACACATCCCCAACCTGGCTTTCACAGCAGCACACTCTGGTGGTGAACATTTTCAAAGGGTGGTAGTGGACCAAATACCCTGAGGAGAATCTGCAAGTATGTAATAACAAGAAAGCCACCTCATGGCACAAATAAAATATCAAATCTCAACCCCATAATCCTTATGCCCCCCAAAGGCATTTTAGCCTTATAACCCTCCTTATGACCCCCATTGCACAAACAGGCCATGCAGCAAGGGTCACATAAAGATCCCTTGTGATCGCTCTCAAAAGAGAGTCTCTCACTCGAGGGCTGTCACTGCTACCACCCTCAAGATCCTCTTCTCTCCCAAGAGAAAGAGAGATCTTGAGAAAACTCCCAAAACACATTTATTCACAAAACAAAACCAAAAGGATTTTCAAAACATTCATTTTCAAGATTACAGATTTTCTTACTCAACAACTTCCAGAATAAACAAGAACAAGACATTAAAAGTAAAAATGAAACCAACCTTATTCTGCCCCTAGGTTATAATGATATCTGAAGAAGAGCTGCCCAATCCACAATTCTTTATTTTCCTTAATAAATTCCTTTATCCCATAACATTATTTTTTTCTTTCAAATTTTTCTTCTGTCTCCAAAAATGGAGAGTGGGTGATTAACCAGCTATTCACAAAAATCTTCCTTAAGAAGCTCACTCTCTGAGTTCTCACAGGATTCTAAAAAAAATCAACAAAAAGAAGGAAGAAAGCAAAAATGCAAAAAGACTTTCCTTCCAAGAGGGAAAATCTTGATTTGATTTTCACTTCAATTTTCAATTTTCGCTCAACCCAAAAAAAACCAATTTTTAAAGCGTTAAAAAGATCATTAAAAAGTAGAAACTTGCCTAAAATTACCCCTAACCCCTAGGTATACCTTATGGGCTTCAGGAAACCCTAATAAACTACCCCTAGGTGTTCATTTAACCCATTTTAAACCCCTCTGAAGTTTATTTTCGGGTCAAACATAAGTTGACTACTCCAAATATTATATCCTCAAAATATGTTTTTGACAACACATTATTTTATTTAAAATTAATTATAATTAACACTTTCCCATCAAGAGACAAGATAAGATATTTAAATTTACATCCACACATGTGTCAAGTGACACTAATAAAATACTTTTACAAAAATAAACATGAAATTGTCTCTTGAGGTTTTTTTTTAACACAATAAATTTAAATAACACATAACACACATGCAGCATATACTGATACGAATAAAATACAATACAAACGGGGTGTTGTCTCTCCAAATAGACAAACCCTGGCTTTACGAACATACATAAGTCTAGGTTTGATTCTCCGTAATTTTCCATGGTCACATGGTATATTTCCTGCGCATCTCAATTTACACATTAGTACTCCCAAATATTCATATATAATAAGATTCAATAACACAACAATGCACATCATTACTTGCATACAATTTTTCATCTGCACAGATTAAATACATCTTTTGTCAAGCAAATTCACATAAGCAATTTTCATCCCAATTCACATAAACTAAACATACATCATAGTTCTATATTCAAAGTAAAGTTCTGCAAATTCAACAACGACATCTATCATTGCAATATCATTCTATCTAATACTCATGTAGTGTTCTATCCCATAAAGCATGTAAGTAAATCATCAAATCATAGCAATGTTATCCAATATCCTGAAATCATATAAGTTCTAAGTCTCAAAATGCATCAAAATAAAGTATCCATAGTAGTCTAAAATATAAAATCCACTGAATGTCAAACTGAGTCGAGGTGAGGCCTCACATCCTCCCCCTCTAGGCATGAACTTCCTCCTGGAGTTCATCAAAGAGGTGAGGGTACTCTGATCTCATACGTGCTACGTCCTCCCATGAAGCCGTAACCTCATCATAACAATCCCACTGGACCCTAACCTGGTCCAGCTCTCGACCTCGAAGGGCCAATGTCCGGCATGCCAAAATGCGAATGGGCTCCAAAGCTAGCTGCCCGTCCGACTCCACCTGCAAGGCATCCCAATCTAAAATGTGAGACTCATCATAGATATACTTTCTCAAAACTGAAACATGAAACACATCGTGGATGCATGACAGGCTAGGTGGCAAAGCTAAATGGTAGGCAACTAGGCCTATCCTCTCCAGAATCTCAAAAGGTCCTACGAAGCGAGGTGCGAGCTTAGAACCCTTTCCATAACGGATCGGACTCTTATGCGGTCGCACTCTCAAGAAAACTCTATCTCCAACCAAGTAACTACGGTCGATCCTCTTTGCATCGGCATACTTCTTCTGTCTGTCCTGAGCCTCTCTGAGACGCTGCCTAATCAAATCCACCTGCTGTTCCATATCTCGAACTAACTCAGGACCAATAGCAACTCTATCCTCTATGCGATCCCAGCTCAAGGGCGTCCTGCAAGGTCTGCCGTATAATGCCTGGTAGGGTGGCATCCCCAAAGAAGTGTGATGCCCATTGTTATAGGCAAACTCCACTAAGGGAAGATACTCCTCCCACCGGGTCTGATGATCCATGACGTACATACGAAGCATATCCTCTAACACCTAGTTGACTCTCTCTGTCTGACCATCTGTCTCCGGGTGATAAGCTGTACTGAAATTGAGCTTTGTGCCCATAGCTGCCTGTAATGACTTCCAAAAGGTAGAAGTGAAAAGAGAGTCCCTATCAGAAATAATCTTGCGGGGTACGCCATGTAGTCTAACAATGTCTTGCAAGAACACCTGTGCTACTGCAGGAGTTGTGAATGTAGTACGAACTGGTGAAAAGTGAGCTACCTTGGTCAGCTTGTCAACTGTCACCAAGATAGCATCATGGCAACGAGAAGACATAGGGAGACCAATGATGAAATCCATGGATATAGTATCCCACTTCCACTCTGGTATAGCATGAGACTGAAGCAACCCACCTGGATGGCGGTGCTCCGCCTTTACCCTCTGACACTCGAGACACCGAGCTACTATCTCAGCAATGAGTTGCCGCATTCCCGACCAATGATACAACTGCCTCAAGTCAGCATGCAACTTCTTAACCCCGGGATGCGCTGCATAAGGAGCTCTATGAGCTTCCGAGACAATGAACTCTCGCAACCCTCCGGAGGAAGGTACATAAATGCGCCCTCTGTGGCGTAACAGTCCATCGGACTCCAAAGAATAATCCACATATTTCCCTTCTAGTGTGACCTGAGAACGTAACACCTGACAAACCTTTGCATACCATCCATCCTCTGACAAATGCCGAAGTATGCGGTCCCTCAAGTCTGTGCCCATGGATATGGTGTAAACCTCATGACGTCTCCTACTCAAGGCATCTGCAACTACATTTTCCTTTCCCTTGATGTAGTGAACGTCAAAATCATATTTGCACAAAAACTCCATCCATCTCCTCTGACGTGCATTAAGGTTCGGCTGAGTGAAGATGTACTGAAGACTCTGATGATCTGAATGCAACTCAAAGTGATGTCCTAGAAGGAAGTGTCTCCACCTCACAAGTGCATGCACTACTGCTGCGAGCTCAAGGTCATGAGTGGGATAATTAAGTTCATGAGTCTTAAGTTTCCTAGACTCGAAAGCTATGGCCCTACCACCTTGCATAAGAACTGCCCCTAAACCCTCTAAGGAAGCATCGGTACAAACCATGAAATCAGCTAAAGGATCTGGTACAACAAGGATAGGAGCGCTAGTAAGTGCCTTCTTGAGTTCCTGAAAGGCCTTCTCGCACTTCTCTGTCCACTCAAATTTCTTCCCTTTACGCTGAAGAGAGGTAATAGGGTGTGCGACTCTGGAGAAACCTTTGACAAAACATCAGTAATATCCTGCTAAACCCATAAAACTCCTAACCTCTGTCACACTGGTAGGCGCTGGCCAATCCATAATAGCCCTAATCTTTGATGGGTCAACTGAGATCCCATCACCGGAAATAACGTGTCCAAGGTACTTGACCTCAGATCGAAAGAAAGCACACTTCGATAGGCTGCCAAACAACTGGTTATCTCGCAAACACTGCAATACCATGGGCTCCACCTCTGCCCTTAGTTGTGTTATTGACTGGTTATCTCGCAAACATCCATTGTTAGCCCTTGGCTCCTCTTCCCACCCCTCTATCTCCAACACCATCTCCCTCACCTCCTACTATCTCATCCACTGAGGGTGCAATCTTGTTGACCTCCAAGGCCCTTGGTACTATGAGGTGAATAGGACTATGTGCTTCCCACCAAATAGAATATGCACCTATGCATTCAAGATCTTGAAACATTGCCCTCTCATCCAAAACCATGGTCTCCACACTTGTCCACCTAAGGCACAATGTGAAGGTTCTAGTGGTGTCCCCCCAAGTGGTTATCTCCCTAGTGATTTGTTGGTGGGTGTGCTCATACCCCACTATATCCTAACACTGGTCAAACTATCTCATGACTCGATGCAGAAGGTACTGATTAATGATGTGTATGGTCCGACTGAATAAAAAGAATTGGATCTTAACCCATGCAAGCATATAATCTCACCACCATCATTCATAGTCCCTATAAGGTCACCAGGTAAACTCCATCATCTCATCTAAAAATGCACCTCCAGAACCATATGGCATCAACCCGTGTGTAATGAAGAATCCCCCTATACTTGTCTGCATATAGATATATTGGCTCTTTATGTCTCTACTCCCAATGGTTGTACCACCACTATATTCTCCCAAGCCCAAATGTGAAGGAGTGTGACATTGGTCCCAAGCTTCTTATAACATTGGTAGACACACATGTGCATGTCATGATAAAGTTTCCCTAATATGGAAGCACCCCACACATATTGTACTTAATCCTCCATCTTATAATACAAGCACCTGCTCCATCTGATCAAGAATTTGTGCCCACTAAGATCAGGCATTATCTGACCACTAATGAGACAGATATGAATATAACTAATCCAAGAATCCCCTAATGTTGCTCCATTGTCAGCTTGATCACCATCTCTGTTTGTTTCATAGGTAAATCATCTATACAACATACACTTTGAAAGTAGAAATCCCCATTTTCCAACTGTTACTTGGGGATGATGCCTCTGATTGAGACCTTCAAGATCTGCCAAACATCGAACAGTGTGATTGTAGCTTCACCCATCAGTAGGTGAAAAGTACACATCTTGTTATGCCAATGCTCCACTACTGTCATCATCATTGCTGCATGGTAGTGTGTAGGGGAAAAAGCGAGACTAGGTTAACATGCCCTAATCCTACCTTTCGACACACATTACGGAATACGAAAGAGCCTAGAGATATCGCACAATTGGCTACTTCTTTTTGTGAAAGAGAGAGCCACGGGATATCTATTAGGATTTCTTTTCCTTTGTTGAAATTGGAAGATCAAATGATGCAAGTTCAATCCCTAACCTCAAAATGCAAGTAGGAACTAATGACAAGATTGCAGAATTGAACTTAAATGATGGAAAGCTATAAACACAAGGATAAGACAAGAATGAAAATGCGTACCCGGAGTTAAAATCTGACTGAAAATGTTCAGGACGGGGGCACGGGCGCCACTGTCCTGATTCTGCCCCTGAAACTGCTCCGGAAACTGCTGTTTTTGCACTTTGGAAAAAGCTGTCAAAAATGCTGAAAATGCTGTCGGACCAGGGCGCCCAGTAGGGACTAGGGCACCCAGAAGGGACCAGGGCGCCCAGCACCCCTATCTTGGTAGGACCAGGGTGCCCCACGCCCCTGTGCTAGTCTTTTTCTCTGAAATTTGGTGGGAAGGTCGGTCTCAGTCTGCTTCTCCCGGATCTGCAACCTGCGGCATCGTCCGAGTCCCGAAACCTGCACTTATATCTGAAAAGGTGTTTGGGCGGCTATATAGGGTTTTGCCTTAGTCAAACCCCCGCTTCGGTGATTTCCACCTCCACGAATAGCCAAGTTGTATTGTAAAATGTATTGTGTGTGCAAGGTCCTTAAATGCAAGAAAGCAAACTAGAGCAACCTAGAAAGTAAATCCTAATTGCTTGTAAATGATAATGTAAATGCTCTAAATCAAGATGCAAAGTGATCTAAAGCATGAATAAAGGATATATTGAAGCTTATGCAAAGACATGAAAACAACATGAAATCATACCCAACCCTCAAGGGAGGAATACAAGCCAATCTTCAGTCGGTAATCTCCTATTGTTCTTCAATGTCTTCCAAGCCCTAAATGAATGAATGAAATTGATGAATACTTGATAGATGGATGTTGAATGTTTTTGAAGTCTTCAAAGATCTGCTCTTTCGCTGCATAGAAGGTCCTTTAAAGCCAAAAATCGGATCCTTTCAAATGAAGAAAGAGAGCTCTTATGTATGAAACCCTAGGTCTTAATTTCGACTTTTGGCCGACCTAGAGATTGAATATCCTGCCAATTTCTTGGGGTTAAGCTTTATTTTATGATTGGATCGTGCTCCCAAAATTTTGGGAAAAATTTCCAGGACCATGTTGCACGGGCGCCATGGTCCCGACAACTTTTCACCAAATTTTCAGGGCCGTCAGATATGATGATTTTAGAGAGAATCCCAAAGTTACAGGTGATTTCGAGATGTTTTGAACCCCGAAATCAAGCCCCCAAGTTCAAAATAGGACCTAATTAGGGTTTTTGATTAAATGATGTATTGGAAGAATAAAACGAAAGGGGCACACTTTAATGAAAGGGCCCAACTTTATGATATGGGAGATGATAAAATAGGACCTTAGACCTAATTAATTTAATTAATTAAGTGCTAAAGGGGAAATGCAATGCAAAATGCAAAATGCGCCAAGGCGGGTGCTAAACTAGGTATGAAATTGTACCACCCTAGCAAGTGCATACAATTTACGACGCTACATTTAGCCCCCACTTTAGCGGTCATATGAACACTACGTGCATATGCATGCTAAAGTACAGAAAAGTAAACATTATTTGAAAAAGGATATATCCATAAGTCTGTCGAATGAAGCCCCCAGCGGTATCTGCAGTACACAGTTAGGAACCACACCCTACAAAACACACGTTAGATCACAAAATCACCTAATGCTTACTAAGGAAGGTGATGAGAATTCGAGGGTAGCTATATGCCCCCCCCTGTTTCGGCTTGCTAATTTTAGTGAGTTGAAACAGGGTATCATGTTTACCACTTCGAATTGTTAAAGAATATTGATGACAAATGCTCACAAGAAGATTTGATATGAGATCAAAAACTAATGGAGAATCATTTGGTAAGAAAGAGGACCAAATCTCAATTTCAACACAACAAAGAGTGTGAGGATTTGAGAGTTCTCTAACACAAGATGAAGGATGTACATGGAAACAAAATGCCAAGAGAAGAAAAAGAAAGGAAAAAAAGGCATGAATACACACATTGGTGATCCATGAGTTAGACAAATATAACATCTTCTAGAATAAGACAAAGAAGAGAATAAGAATGCAATACTTCCTTCTTTTGCGAGGTGAAAGTGATTCTTAATGAAGGATGATGCTCCTTTTAACGCAATTAGGAGAGTGAATTCATTATAGATGTATTTTACCAAGTGCAAAAGAGGTTGTAGTCAAGGACTTACACCTCTTGTAAGAGAGAATCCTTGAACAAACAACAAATGCCTACAAGGAATAACATCAAGTAATAAAGTTCACACCATCCACGAAATAGGAAAAAAAGTGGATCCTTAGATAAAAATAAGGAAAGATCATTGCCTCAATGAGAAGGACTTACACAATCTTCTAGGGAGAGATTTGGACATAAGCAAAAGAAGAGATATATGAAATCACTCTTTTCCCCATAGGAACAAGAAAATTAGGTTATTATGTTGCTTCAAAACAAAAAATATGATTGCACTTGACATTGTACCATCATGAATGATAATGAGCCCCCAGTAAATGAGCTACCAATGTCACATAATGATGAGCAACATAATAGCCATTAATGTTATTTAAAGACATGATAGATTGAATGAGGTATTTGAATATGACATGCTAAATGCTCAACTATAAGTGAGATCAAAAACATGTATAAAATGATAAAAATTGAAGAAGAAAAGTCACAAGAAATCTTAGAAAAGGGATGAGCATAATTTATTAGAGCCTTATCCCTGGAGGAAAGGACTTTATGATGAATAGGAGATAAAGATTCATAAGTGGATTTAGAAATTTGAGGGGATTCATAAAGAGATTTGTTCATTGCCAAGATTTCCTTATGAGGGGAATGAGAGTTGATAGAAGTAGAAGATGATTTAGTTGAAGTGAGATCATCATCACTACTAAATATAGCATTCACATTGAGAGATGGTCTTTTAGATGCTTTAGTGCGTTTGCAGGGATTATAGCCAAGTCCAAAGGCATAATTGTGAAAATTAGTCTCTAGAGGAACTTTTATCCCTTGTTCATGAGCGCCACAACCATTTCCATGATACCCATGCTTAGCAAAAATGCGAAAACCACGACCATAACGATCAGCCATTTCAGGAAGAGAAGGTGGTTTTTCATAAGACAAAGAATCAAACTCTTCATAATTAGAGGTGTGAGGAGAAGAAGTTTGAGAAGCGGCCACAAAATTATTGCTCATAGATTCAGGTAAGACTGATTGATCTCTAGTTTCTTCCTTGTTTTTACCTTTAAGATCTCTAGGAGGAACCCTATACTCACCTACAAAGGTGGGATTAAAATCAAGAGATCCCCAATCGTCTTCCGCGAGAACCTTCTCAGGATCAAAAGCCTTTTCATGTGTAGACTCAAGTCCAGAAGGATCTTCTTCAGGAGCTTTAGGCTCATCCAAAGAATTTTGATTATTAGAGGGTGATGATTTATCCATAGGTATCTTGTTCAAAGAGTCATTACTAGAAGAGGAAGGCTTAGAAGAACTCCCTTTGGAAGTAGATGTTTGCAAACAAGCCTGAAGATTAGTATCGCCTATCAAGGTATATGTCTTATTGTTATAAATGAATTTAACTTGTCTATGCAATGTAGAGGGGACAGCTTGCATACTGTGAATCCAAGGTCTCCCTAATAACAAGTTGTATGTTAAATTTCCCGACATAACATGGATAGGAGTAGGCAAAGTAACAGGTCCCACTGTGACGGGTAAGGTGATAATACCTAATGAAGACTTAGCCACATTATCAAAGCCTCGAATGGGATGAGAGTCAGGCTCAATAAGGGATGTATCCACATTCATCTTATGCAATAGATTAATGCTACACACATTAAGGCCAGAGCCATTATCTACCAGTGTTCGTCTTATAGCAGTGTCATTTATGATAACCACAATCATCAAGGGATCATATTGATGTTGAATTTCACTAGTAGGCAACTCATCTTGAGTAAACACAATTTGAGCTTTAGGATTCATCATAGAGTTAACCAAAGACACTATATTACTAGATGTATTAGGTGGAGGAACATTCAAATCTTTCAAGGCATCTTGTAACATTCCATGATGAGCAGAAGAAGTTTGGATCAAATCCCAAAGGGATATCTTAGCAGGGGTAGCTTTAAGTTGTTCTATGAGATCATATTCCTTACCAAGAACTTGTGAAATACGAGGCGCTTGAGGAAGAATAGGTTGGGAAGGAGGAAGTGAAGTGGGGATAACTGGAGGAGGACTAGGTTGCCTATTGTTTCTTGTGTTATAGGTATGAGCAACCGCATGATAACTCTCTCTAGTCAGTTGCTTAGCATACTCATAAGGGCTCTTAGAAGAATAACCTCCTTGCAGAGTAATAATAGGTTTCTTAGGAGTGCAAAAAGAATCATTAGCATAACCACCTTGAACCACTAAGATAGGCTTATTTAAAGGTTGAGAATTTTGAGAAGGACAAGCACCTTGGACAGTGAAGAGAGGTTTGTTAGGTGTCTCATTCACATGTATCAAATTGATTGAAGATGGTTTAGAGGAATGAACAAAAGTGTTGGAAGAATTATTGATAGTCTTCTCTTGCACTAAAATCTTATCACGGATTAAATCAATTTTAGGAGAGAGACAAGGGGTAAGCATTGATGTTCTAGTAGGAAGAGGAAAGGTCATATCATCCTCTATCATCAAAGGATCTACATGGGGAATAAACTCTCTAGGAGAAGGATCAAAACTACTCTCTAAAGTCTCACTTTTGAGAGGGAGATCTTTGAAAGAAATGTTAACCATCTTGCTTTGAACTAGGGTTTCCTTATGAGTAGAACCAAGTTGAGGAGAGGGAGATGCTTTATTTTTAGAGGGAGAATAATTGAGATTCAAGGAAGGGGAGAAACTATCAAGGGAGTTTCCAATCTTGATTTCTTCCCCTTTGGCTAGGGGTAGAGAATAATCTATACCTTCTTCTAATGGTTCATCCCAAATAGTGAGGTTGTTGAAAGGAATGTTTAAAGTATTGTCAATTTCGGGAGAGGAGATAACATTGTTTATTAATTCTTCATCCTTAGGAGGGAAAGCATCAATAAATGTGTTAAAAATCATCCTCTTTCCTCAAAATATGTTCAATATGATCTTTAGGGGAGAGAGAATTAAGGAAATTGCTTATTATTTCATCTTCTTTCTCTAAGGGATGCTTATGGGTAAGACAAACTTTAGGAGAAGGGTAATCATTTATCATTAATTCATCATCTCTAGTGGGAATTTTGTTGGAAAAGGAAAGGCCATCACTAGGAAATGCAGGGATAATGTCATCTTCTTGCACACAAGGATCCTCATGAAGGGAGCATTTTTTAGGAGACACAAAGGCATCAAGGGCATCATCCCACAAAGCATGATCATATCTATTAAAAGGTTTATCTTTTGATTCAAAAGGAGATATTTCCTCATAGAGGGGATTATTGAACACAACCATGTTACTAGATTCAGTGGAAGAGTTGATAGGAATGTACCCTTGAGAGGAACCATTTGACTTATCTTTCTCATCACATCTAAATGGCATAGTAACAAGGTTTATGAGTTTTTGGTAAAATGAAGGTTTGGTATATTTAGGTTTCAAAAATTCATCTAAAGCTTCATCTAACTCATAATCATCACAAATATGATCATCTTGCAAATAAAAATCTAACATTTTGAAATTGCATAAAATTTAAACACACAATGCAAAGAAACACACCTTTTTTTTTTTTTCTTTTTAATGAAAATGAAATGAAAACACACTAAATATAGATCTAGATCTAACAAATGCAATGCAAGAGGAAGTAATGATAGATTCACGTCGGGTTCACCAAAATGTGTAGGGGAAAAAGCGAGACTAGGTTAACATGCCCTAATCCTACCTTTCGACACACATTACAGAATACGAAAGAGCCTAGAGATATCGCACAATTGGCTACTTCTTTTTGTGAAAGAGAGAGCCACGGGATATCTATTAGGATTTCTATTCCTTTGTTGAAATTGGAAGATCAAATGATGCAAGTTCAATCCCTAACCTCAAAATGCAAGTAGGAACTAATGACAAGATTGCAGAATTGAACTTAAATGATGGAAAGCTGTAAACACAAGGATAAGACAAGAATGAAAATGCGTACCCGGAGTTAAAATCTGACTGAAAATGTTCGAGACGGGGGCGCGGGCGCCACTGTCCTGATTCTGCCCCTGAAACTGCTCCGGAAACTGTTGTTTTTGCACTTTGGAAAAAGCTGTCAAAAATGCTGAAAATGCTGTCGGACCAGGGCGCCCAGTAGGGACCAGGGCGCCCAGAAGGGACCAGGGTGCCCAGCACCCCTGTCCTGGCAGGACCAGGGTGCCCCACGCCCCTGTCCTGGTCTTTTTCTCTGAAATTTGCTGGGAAGGTCGGTCTCAGTCTGCTTCTCCCGGATCTGCAACCTGCGGCGTCGTCCGAGTCCCGAAACCTGCACTTATATCTGAAAAGGTGTTTGGGCGGCTATATAGGGTTTTTCCTTAGTCAAACCCCCGCTTCGGTGATTTCCACCTCCACGAATAGCCAAGTTGTATTGTAAAATGTATTGTGTGTGCAAGGTCCTTAAATGCAAGAAAGCAAACTAGAGCAACCTAGAAAGTAAACCCTAATTGCTTGTAAATGATAATGTAAATGCTCTAAATCAAGATGCAAAGTGATCTAAAGCATGAATAAAGGATATATTGAAGCTTATGCAAAGACATGAAAATAACATGAAATCATACCCAACCCTCAAGGGAGGAATACAAGCCAATCTTCAGTCGGTAATCTCCTATTGTTCTTCAATGTCTTCCAAGCCCTAAATGAATGAATGAAATTGATGAATAATTGATAGATGGATGTTGAATGTTTTTGAAGTCTTCAAAGATCTGCTCTTTCGCTGCATAGAAGGTCCTTTAAAGCCAAAAATCGGATCCTTTCAAATGAAGAAAGAGAGCTCTTATGTATGAAACCCTAGGTCTTAATTTCGACTTTTGGCCGACCTAGAGATTGAATATCCTGCCAATTTCTTAGGGTTAAGCTTTATTTTATGATTGGATCGTGCTCCCAAAATTTTGAGAAAAATGTCCGGGACCATGTTGCACGGGCGCCATGGTCCTGACAACTTTTCACCAAATTTTCAGGGCCGTCAGATATGATGATTTTAGAGAGAATCCCGAAGTTACAGGTGATTTAGAGATGTTTTGACCCCTGAAATCAAGCCCCCAAGTTCAAAATAGGACCTAATTAGGGTTTTTGATTAAATGATGTATTGGAAGAATAAAATGAAAGGGGCACACTTTAATGAAAGGGCCCAACTTTATGATATGGGAGATGATAAAATAGGACCTTAGACCTAATTAATTTAATTAATTAAGTGCTAAAGGGGAAATGCAATGCAAAATGCAAAATGCGCCAAGGCGGGTGCTAAACTAGGTATGAAATTGTACCACCCTAGCAAGTGCGTACAATTTACGACGCTACAGGTAGCAGATCTTGGGCCACTATGACATGAAGCCCAAACCACACCAAGATAATAGAGTCTACTCTATACCACCCAACACCCTAAACAACACCATCATCAGTGACCAATTCTCCCATGACCCTATGATCATGGGATCCTCCTGTCATCAATCAAACACTCCATTAGCCCTCTATTCTAGCCTAATTTTAGCTTTGGGGCATCTTACCAACACCTTGTAAGCCTGCCTTCCCCTTCCATTTTCTTCCTATCCCCCATAGGCAGAGACGTTGTTTCCCTAAGTAGAGACACTGAAACCATGACCCATGCACCATTCCATAGGTAGAGATGATGATCTATGATCCTTCCCTTCTCCTAGAGATGGAGATGATTTTCCCTAGGCAGAGATGCCAAAATCACCACTCATGCACCATTTTTTAATGTGGAGATGACAATCTCCAATTTTCCCCTTTTCTCTTGTAGTGGAGATGTTGATCCATGGATCAACGTCTACACATACTTTTCTCATTTTCCCAGACATGGATCACCTCTATAGACGATGATCTCTAGCACAAAAATCACAATGGTGATCGGTGTCTGTGCCTCGCCTAAGTTTTCTCCCCCTAAATATGGCATAATAAATACTAATCTATCAAAACACAAGGTTAGGCTAAGGGTACATATCGATGGGTCCTACTGGGCTAGTCTCTAGTACTGTTAGACCCTCTCGGTGCAGTGCTCATGATTTGGAATGTGTATCCTTTCTCTCCTTCACTCTTCTCTCTAAGGGCTTTGTGAATTGTGTGTGTGACAATGACCCCTCCTTGGGCCCTGTGTGGCTTATATAAGGCCTCCCTTCACCCTTTTTCTTGACTTTTCTCTATCCTTTCTTCTTTTTCCTCCAAATTCTTTTCACATTATCCTTTTTTTCCCTTCTTTCCATTATTTTTCTTCTTATTTTTGAGAATTTTTTGATTAAATCATTGAGGGGCATACACCACCCGCGTCTTCACGCTGGGGCACATCTTTCAGTCTTTTACCCACCATAAATTTTGTTGCTGTGTAAAAGAGGGGCAAAATGTAGTCATATAAAATTAATTAAATTAAATATTTAATTAATTTGAGCCTTTTAAATTAATTATGTTTATCCTTATTCCCTTAGTCTTCTTAAAATTAATCAAAACAAATCTAATTAATTTTATCACTATAGTCCAATAGTTAATTTATCAATTAATTATTTTCTCGTTCTTCTAAAGTCACCCATAATTATTATTTCTTCTAAACCCATTTAATTAATTTTAATTAATTAACCTAACTAAAAGTGATTCCTACAAATTGCTTTCTCTAATCTCCATTTAGTCTAATTAATTCTTCCTTAACCATTCTTAGCATTATCCTTTAATTTTATATTTCTTCACTCATTCCCTCTCCTCATTCCACATCCTCCTAACTTTCCCACTTGCATTCTAATCTCTCATTAACCCACCTAATCACCTCTCTTAATCATTTGCACATTCCCAATCCCTAAGATTAGGAGTAAGTCAACTCTTTTCCATAAATGTCTTTCCCCTCTCACATTCCAAACCTTAAATTTACCTACTTTGGTCATGTCAAAGGATTTCAAATCCTCTACACATCCCCATACCCTCTCTTCCCAAGGAATTTTTAATTCTTTTTTCCTTTATTCTTTTCATACACCTCTTATTATTGGAATTTTTAATTCATCTCCTTATTCTCCAAAGAATTTTTAATTCATTTTCCCTTCCCAATGTACCTTGTGGGATGTGGAGACAAGAAATGTCTTTATGGAAAATCTCTTGGTCCTCACGCCTTGTCCTCTCAATCTTCTCCCACTTTCTTTCAATCTCCACCCTCCATTTGAAATCAATTTTGACCCTTTATTTGGACCTCCTCCAATCTATAAATTGGAGTCCCCTCCCTTTACAATTCATCTCATATTTATGCAAGTTCATGTTGTCCAAATAAGCCTTAGAATTCATTCATAGCACCCTTATGCTACCAAATTAATCCCACGCTTAGCCAATTTCATCCATAATCCCATCATTCTATCAAGATCCTTTGTTGTTGTGTAGTGGAGACAAATCTACATCTTTCCCAAGAACTAATCCAGTCAAGTGACGAAGAGGCACATTCCTTACTTCACCAAAGGTTCGATCCAAAGGAGAAGGAGAAGGTATAAGAGTCTTTTATTGAATTTTTGATGTTTTATTTCATTTTTTGATTATTATATGCATTTGAATAGTCTAACCCATTTCCTTGTCTCTATATGTTAGTAACAAGACATTTTTAAGTGTTTACAATTTGCAAGAAATGACATAAAATTATGAAAAGATGCAAATCAACAAAGGAAAAGAGAATATTTGGAAAGAAAGAATGATTGAAAGTCTATTATTTCCCCCCAAGAAAGGGGAGAAGAATAAAAATTCTATTATGTTTCTACCTAAGTATGATTACACCTAAAATTGTACCACCAGGAATGACAATGAGCCCCCAATAAATAAGCTAGCAATACCACATAGTGAGGAGAAACATAATATGAACTTAAACTTTATGTGGAAGGAATAAGATGAGAGTATAATTCATTTTCATCTAGTATTTGAATGATACTAGTTTTAATAAATTATTGAATTTTATCCGCTAAATCATGACATTCATTAGTGAAATGGCCATGGATTTGATGATACTTGCAAAAAGAAATATTATGGTGATTTTTTCTTAGGATTCTTCCTTTGATTTTTTAAAGGGAGAATAATCAAATTGGATTTAATAAAATCATAAAAAATACTCTCTTATTGTGATGAGAAGTTGTAAGAATACATATATGTATTAGACATTGGGGGAGGGGATGCCAACAAAGGAGGACTTTGGAAACCTAGATCTTCTTTGGAAAAGTGTTGTGTAGATTTCACCTGACCATTAAAACTTTATTGTACACATCCTAAACCATGTCCAAAATGTCCATGCATAGATGTTGAATTGTCTAGAAGAGAGGGTTAATTCTTAGTTTCTAAGTCTAAAGATCCCCCATCATGACCAAGAAATGCATTGGAAGGAGAAGTGGAAATTGATTTACAAGAAGATTAGATAAATGACACACATGGCTCCTTCAAGGTTTCATTCTTTAATTGAGGGATTTTATACCCATTGAAGGAGGGTGTAAAGTCGAATGTACCCCAATTCCTTGCTAAGAAAGAATAATTGATAGGAGATTGTGTTGTTGAAGGAATCATAATATTAAAGGGAGAAATTCATCCTACTTCATCATGAACAAAATCATAAGGATTAGGATCAACCTTGATTGTGTTAAGTTCATTGTTATATATTAATTTGATTGTATGATGAAGGGTAGAATGAACTTCTTTCATAGCATGAATCCGTGTTCTACATGGACGAAGATTATAATAAAGATGGTTGGGCATGACATGAATAGGAGTAGGTGAAGTCATGGGTCCTACTTTGATAGGTAATATGACTATACCAAGTGATTCTCTAGGAACATTATCAAAGCCATGAACACAAAGAGGATTAGGCTGAATAGAATAATAATCCCAATTTATCTTATCTAATAAGTCAACACAACAAATGTTAAGTGCTGACCCATTATCAATTAAGGTGCCTCTTATCTTTTGTTCATAAATTCAAGGAGTAATCATAAGGGTATCATCTCTATTTTTAACTTCTATAGAAGGCAATTCATCTTGTAAGAATGTAATATCATTTGGTTTAGAAAATGGATGAGGACCAACCTTATGTAAGGCTTCTTAGATTAGCTTATGCTATGAAGGTTAAGTTTGAATCAAGTCCCAAAGGGATATCTTAGCTAAGATATCAAGGAGTTTCTCAACAAGATTAGGTTCCTTATCAATATGTTTCCTAGGATGTGGGGTGAAGGAAGGAAAGTTTGAAGAACATTGGAACCTTGCTTGTTGTTTCTAAAGTTAGGCACTTCAATACCATATTTTTGTTCTAGATTCCTTTCCATAATACCACTTTCAAATATGTATTTTGAAACTTTTAAGATGTTAGGAGGTCTCTTGGTTTGGTAGTATCAATCATAGATTATTTTGAGGTTGAGGAGATCTACGCTTTCCATTACTAGAAACATGAATAGTATTGACTTGATTAAGCTCTTTATTCTCCAAGGATTCATCTTTAGGAGGGAGAGCATGAAGGAAGGTACTAATAATTACCTCTTATTTATCAAAGGTATCTTTTTGGGTAGGAAAAACTTGGGGGAAAAGTTGATATCCTAGGGGAAGAGGATGGTCTTCTTCTATTTTATCAATTGCCCTTCTTTTATTTGACGTATCTTGATTTTTGATATTGGGGATGATGTAAAGTGT
This sequence comes from Cryptomeria japonica, assembly GCF_030272615.1. Classification (NCBI taxonomy): domain Eukaryota; kingdom Viridiplantae; phylum Streptophyta; class Pinopsida; order Cupressales; family Cupressaceae; genus Cryptomeria; species Cryptomeria japonica. The sequence continues at coordinate 611,949,476 of NC_081413.1, forward strand.
TGGGGCCATTTAGGATATCTTCCATCCTGACCCAATTTTTCTTTTATCTTTGTCTTCATGTGCCTTATTCATATGATCTATAAAGTTTGACACAATGATGAAATACTCATAAGTATCTATATACATTATTTGATCTCACTACTATGGGTTCTGACACTAAATCAATGGATCTTCATGTGCCTTTGTTTTTTATTGATGTTGTGGGTCTTATGTGTCATCTATTGAAGATGGAATTCCATGGAAACATATTGTTATGTTGATGTGACACAATGCCTCTTCTCCTTAGAATAGCATGCATTCCACACATACCATTCTAAGGGGCGGATTTCATATCTTTATATCTCTACATTTCATTTATGCATTTGCATCTTGATTATCATATCCATCTAATGACCCTTTTTATTGTCTCCTTTGTTGGGGCCAATCCACTTGATATTTTTATCTATTGCCTTTGTGGGGGAAATCTACTTGATCTTTTTATATGTTACCTTTGTGGGGTCCAAACCACTTTATCTTTACTTTTATTGCCTTTATGGGGGCCAATCCACTTGATATTTTGTCTTTTGTGTTAGACAATTCAAATAACCAAAAGACAACTGAGAGGGGGGGGGTGAACTAGTTGTCTCAGATTACCGGAACCTTAAGAAATTGAAACTTTAATACTGAAACCCAAAAGATCAATACCAAAATGCATAAACCAAATATCAGAATAGAAGATATATCAATTAAGCATAAACAACAATCAGAGAATAAATACCATCCACATGACACCAAGATTTGTATAAGGAAAACCCCGTAAAGGGAAAAACCATGGTGGGAAGCCTACCCACAGTCAGATAATACTTCTGCAGTAAGTATGTGAGTACAATTAAGGGGCCTGCACTTGTAGGAAGGCCAATAGCCTAGAGCACACTGCTCATCACAAAAGGAGTCTCACTAACTACATACAAATCCATACTACAATTAGGAAGAAAAGAATTAACTGCAAAGATAACATCTCCTATGCCTGAGGACAGTTCCAATTAAGCTCAATACTGGAGGACTAAATCCTCTTACATAAACCCAACTTGATCACCAATGATCGAACAAATCCTCTGTCTGAATGATTATTACATAATCCGCTCTTTACATATCCATAGCCCATACTAATATGATCTACAATGAGATCTTACATCATATATATACAAACTGTCAACCACAAACAATAAGGTTGGCCACCTGACAATAAACCAATTACATAATTACAAAACATGTTGGCCAAAAATAAAACAAATAATATCCAACCCATAAGACATCCCGAAAACACATAAAGAAGTCCAATCTACACGTTACATTAAACCGATCCATAACTTAGATAAATTGGGACCCAATTTAGGTCCACACAGGCTAAAGCAATGATCCCAATCAGCTAAGTCTCGAACATGATCACCATCAGCATAATGAATCTCCACTAGAAGATGAACGAACACCACTTATGCATATCATCAAAGATCTTCAACAAAGCTCTATCGGTGAAACCCTCACTGGAACAACAAACCAAGCTTGCGAGTAAAAAGGATAGCATCCGATCACTAAATCAAAACCAACTGACTGAACATGAAATTAAGTATCATGAATAAGCCAATTCCATAACCCAAACATACTAGATCATAATGATCTATTCTAACCAGAAAACAAACAACCTACCAGGACCAAAAGGATACCAGTAAAGCATCCAAAGTAGCTAGTGTTGACAACAATGACAAAACATCAATGCAACACATAATCAATTCCTCCAAATGGCCAACAATCTCCCCCTTTGGCATTGATGGAAATACTAGATGCAAAAAACATCCAAGTGTCAAGAAATGTCAAACAAATTTCTCACAAAAGAATATAGCAATGAAGTTCTAAAACATACTCCCCCTGATATATATATCCTTTAAGTTTTTCACATGAATATCTCTCCCCCTTTGGTATCAATGCTAGAAATATAACAAAAATATCAAAGAAAAAAACAAAAACCACCGAATCACAAGGCTAACTACTCCCCCTAAGTAGTAGCATCCCCACATCAGTCCATAATGAATAATATCTTTGATAATGCATACCAGACTGATGCAAAATAACCCCTAGCCTATCTCTGAGGTACTCAAATCATTCTTTAGGAAAAGGTTTAGTGAAAATATCTGCAATATGCTCTTTAGTGTTCACGTAAACTAGTCTAACCTCATTTTCTTCCACCTTCTCCTTCAAAAATTTATACTTGATAGATATGTGCTTTGTCTTAGAGTGAAATACCGGATTCTTTGATATGTCTATAGTAGCAGAGTTATCATAGTGAATAACTATCAGTCCAATGCAATGCACTTTGATGTCCTTCAACATTTTCTTCATCCATAGAAGTTGTGTATAGTTAGTAGCAGCAACAACATACTCAGCTTCAATAGTAGATAAAGAAGTACATGATTGTTTCTTCCTGATCCATGAAACCAGCTTCTTTCCAAGAAAGAAAGCTCCATCCAAAGTACTTTTTCGGTCATCAACATCACCTTCCCAATCTGCATCTGTTTATGCACATAAAGTAAAGTTATCATCCTTAGGGTACCACAAACCATATTCAGATGTACCTTGCAAGTATCTAAAAACCCTTTTCACCACACTCTCATGATTTTCTCTAGGATCACTCTTATATCTTGATGCAATACAAACAACATTCATTATGTTAGGCCTAGTCTGAGTCAAATATAGAAGATCTCCAATCATAGACTTGTATCTTGTAGGATTTACCGATGCAGAAACATCTTTCCTTGTTAATTTCTCACTTGTAACCATAGGGTTACTTACCAATTTAGAGTCTTCCATACCAATTTTCTTCAACAATTCCCTAGCATACTTAGTTTGATAGATGAAAATACCTTTATCAGTCTAAGTAATCTACAAACCTAAGAAAAATTTCATTTCTCCAATCATAGACATTTCAAATTCTTTCTCCATATTCTTAGAAAGTTACACACACAACTTATCTTCACCTCCAAAAATAATGTCATCAACAAATACCTCAATAATCAATATATCATCATTAGTGACCTTATAATATAGATTACTGTCAACATTACCTTTAGTGAAACCAAGCTTCAAAAGATATTTATCTAACCTTGCATACCAAGCTCTAGGTGCTTGTTTCAATCCATATAAAGCTTTCCTTAACCTGCAAACCATGTTTTTATCATTTGAAAGTGAAAAACCATTAGGTTTATCAATGTAAATTTTCTCATCAAGATCCCCATTTAGAAAGGCACACTTAACATCCATCTGATAAACCTATAGTTTGTATGTGCAGCATAGGAAAAAAATAATCTTACAGCTTCAATCTTAGGTACAAGTGCAAAAGTTTCACCATAGTCAATTCCTTCCTTTTGAGAATATCCTTTACAAACCAATATAGATTTATTCCTTACAACTTGTCCATCTTCATTCAATTTATTCTTAAAAACCCATTTAGTTCGAATAACATTCTTATTTTTAGGCTAGGGAACTAAAGTCCATATGTATTCTTCTCTATTTGATCTAATTCTTCTTCCATATCTTTCAACCAACTTTCATCTTTACATGCTTCAATTATTGATACCAGTTCAACTTGAGAAATTATGTTAGGATTCCCAAAGATACTGAGAGGGGGGGGGGGGTGAATCAGTATCTAACTGGTTTAAGAATTTACTTGACTTAAAACATGAAAAACATATTAAAACCTGTGTATCGGTAAACTAGAAATAATGCAATAAACAAGAATAACAACAACCACATGAGAAGCACACCATAACATAGTATTTTAATGAGGAAATCCGGTGTGGGAAAAACCTCGGTGGGATTTGTGACCCACAATATTTACTTACTGGCCAATAAGGGAATATTACTCTTACAATAGGGGCCTACACATGCAGGAAGGCCAAGTGCCTAGAGCTTACTACTCAATTACAAAAGAAGTCACACTGAATTACAAAAATGGATTATATTAATCCAATGTCTTGTACTGCTTCAGGTTAGCATCTTCTATGCTAGATCCAGTACCGATTTAAGCTCTACTACATAAATAAACCCTTAACCTATAATTCACATATTAGGTCTGCTTATCTTTGCATCCTATCACATATATTTCCAATTACAAAATGATCGCATACATATATGAGTCATATTAGAACCCACCATGTCATCTTACAATGATTTTAAAATTAATTATAAAATAAATTTCAAACAAAATTGAGGTCGGCCAAGGTGTCGATGTCCTGTGTGCCGGTGTAGAGTTTGTCATTGCTGGTGTTGGTATCCTATCTTGCTGGTATCATATGATTGCAAGGTTTCCATCAATGACAACCTTCAATCACCTACGGTTTCTCATTGGAGTGTGCATTTGACAACAATCTCCCCTTTTGGCATTGATGGCAACATTCATGAGAAAAATCAAAAAGTGTCCAAAATGATATCCAAAAATAGTCTGCCAAAACTGTATGCTCCCCCCTGAGTAGATGAAGTCCCTTCCTTCTGACCCTTTTTCTCATCCCACTACTTCCCCTTTGATATCAATGACAAAGGTTGTCATTCGCTGTCAATGGAGTCCTGCCTGGATTCTTGTAACCGGTGGGTTACAATCTGAAAGATATCTGTCAAAACTAAATTTATGCCATTGTTGAATGTTTTGCAGTCTTTTATTGCCTCTTGCGTTCTCTACACTGTATCGATGAGTATGTGCATTTTCTCTTCTGGTGTCTTTAGTCCAAGAACCAGAGCCTCAGATATTTCTTTTCTCAAAGAAATAAGATACTCTAGTCTTGGACTAAGTCTACATTTTAAGTCCTTTGCCTTATCCTTTATTTCCTATTTGTTTTTCTCCAATTTCTTGATTTTCTCTTCCTACTCTGCAATTTTCTTTTCTAATTCCAAAAATGAATCTGATGTTCCAATCAAATTGTCAGCAATATTATTTATCTTCTCTTGAGCTTTGTTGATCTCCTTGTCAAGATCCTCTGTTAAGACATTTGTTTTGCAAGTATCCCTATACAGTTTCTTGAAGTCATAGATTATTTCTCCAAGTTTTGGTAAAAGGGTATCCATTTCTTCCTTGTTTTTCTTTACAATATCCTCAAATAATTTCTCTTTTTCTTTTATCATTCTCTCCTTAAATGCATCCTCATTTATTTGATCAATAATTACTAGGTTGTCGGTGATAAACTTAGACAACATGTCTAGTTGACCTAAAGAATCTTTATTCTCAACACTGCACTTTGATGCTATCAATTTAAGAATTGGTATAGTATCATCAATAGCCTTATAGGCTTGTGCATTGCATTCTATGATCTTCTTTATTGAATCTAATAAGACCTTTGTTACATTAGTAGGTCTGAATTCTATCATACCTGTACCAGATGTTTGTCCAACAGTTTTTACAATAGCCATGCTATCGGTGGTGGTTATTTCCTTTCTTTGTTCGACCTCTGGTAGGTCTGTTTGTGTTTACATTTCCACAAACAAAGGTTTAGGCTTTTCAGTTTGGCTGGGTGGCACTATCTCTGTCTGTACCTATGCTTCAACCTATACCAGTTTAGGTTTCTCCAATTGTGTCTCAGACGGTTTCTCTGACCTTTCAGTTGTCGATTCCTTAGTTTGTGCCTCTAAACTTTCCTTAGCCGGTTCTTGAGATGGTTTGTCTGTTATATCTACTGATTTCTATGGTTTTTCTATGTTTAACTCAACTTCTGCAGCTGGTGACTCAGTAGTCACATCTTTTTCCTTATCCTCAGTGGTCTCTCTATCAACCACGACATTAACTTCCTGAGTATCTACATTTACTGTATACAAAATTTCTGATTTAGGGTTTGTATCTTCTATCAGAGTCTCCATACTCTCAGTGGCCGGTTGATTTGTAGTAGTGTCTACCGATGGAGTATTTGAAGGAGGTGGGGGCATATTGTCAGTTATTTTTAAACTTGGTGGTCCACCTCCCTTGCCTTTACCCTTGTCTTTGTCCTTTTGATATACTTTGATAGTTTTAGGTCTGAGTAATTCTTCCTTTTTCTTTTTCCACAAAGAAAATATCCCATCCATTAGTTGTTTTCTCAGATACTTCAGTTACTCTGCTAGCCATTAATGCTACATGTCGGTGAGCAGTAGAGAATACTGTCCGGTTAGCCTCATTGATTAATTTGTCTATTTCATCAGGTGAGTTAATTGGATGCACTGCCAGTAATTTTTCAATTTTAATATTTTTATCTAGTTCAACAATAGATAATCTTCTAGCTTCTAATATCCTATACAAGTCATTTGGAATTTCATCAAAAATTTGCATCAAAAATTTCTTGTATTTATCTATACTTTCCTTATCATCAGCTGATAGTGTATTGTATATTTTATTGATATTCTTCAGCTTACTATCCTCTGTAATTTCGCTAAGAAGTTTGTCAATGGGGGCAATAGTTTGTTTCACCTTCTTCTTAGGAGTCATCTTCTTTGTCAGAGGCCTTATTGCCTATTGCTTCTGTCTTGTCCTTTTTGGTGTAGGAGAAGGTGTCGGTGAAGGTTTTCTTTTCCTCTCAACTCTCTTGAATACAACAGGTATGTTACTTTCTGAAGAAGTTCCAATCGGTGAAAGGTGAGTTTCTGGTTGAAGTACTTCCAACTCACTTTTAGTTATACCAATTTGTTTTAGCACATCTTCCTTGATTGCCTTTGCTTGCCGGGTTCCTTTTCTAACAGTTGCTTCTACCTTCTTAACTCTTTTCCTTGATTGTATAGTGCTCTCAATTGTTTCTGCACTACCAAATACTTTCTCTTTCGGTTCCTTAGGAGCTTCAAGGAGGGCTTTTGCATAAGTTTCTATGATATTATCATCTATCTCATAGCCCATTTTAGTTACCCAGATGGTTCTAGGGATAACTACCTCCATCTAAATTTCATCTTTCTTGATCATAAAACAGATTTTTTTTTGATACTTATCCACAATAGCTTGTGATAGTCTTACTCTGGTCTTCATTTGAGCCTTCAATTCTTGAAAATGCTCATTTATGTTTTTCTCCCTGTTCTCTCCCATATTGTTCAATAGTTCTGATAGTTGTTTTCCTAACGGTATATCAAATCCAATATCTCTTGCACCAATACTGGGTACTTGTTTGGTTATGTATAGAATTAGACAAACAAGTAAGTTTCCAAATTTGAATGTCCCCTTTTTGTCTCTTTTGATCTTACCCAAATTGTCTATCAACTCATCTTTGAGCAATTTACATATGTCTATTCTTGCATTATCATTTACCATATCATAGGCACTCTTAATACATAGGCTAGAAACTGAGTTTAACCTATTTGCATGTGTAGCCTTATAACCTAAGATCATACTAATAAATCTGATATTTGTATCCTTCACATCATTTACCCTTAGAGATCTCTTATCAAATGTTGCACTGGTTAGGTTTGTCAGTAAGTCATTTGAGACCTTCTTAGTTTTGTTAGGTCTTTTGCCGGTGGAGGGTAACCCTATTATAACTTTTACTACTTCTTTTGTGATTTTATGAATAGAGTATAACCAGAATAATTTGTTAGGGGTCCCACAGATACTAAGAGGGGGGGGGGGGGAATTAGTATCTGATCAGTGATAAGAATTTCTTAAGTTAAAACATGCAGAACATAAGATAATAGTGTACCAGTATGCAAGAAATAATGCAATAAATAGAATCAAGAATTTCCACATGAAAGGTACACCATAACACAAGATGTTTAACGAGGAAACCCGGTGTGGGAAAAACCTCGGTGGGATTTGTGATCCACAATATTCACTCACTGGCCAATAAGAGAATATTACTTACAATAAGGGCCTGCACATGCAAGAAGGCTAACTGCCTAGAGCTCACTGCTCAATGGGAAGCCACACTGACTTACAATAAGGATTATACTAATCCAGTCACTTGTACTGCTTTACAATAGCATCTTCAATGCCAGATTCAGTACCGGTTCCTGCTCTATTCTTTACATATACCTCTTGACCTATATTTCGCACATTAGGTCTACCTAATATTTTCTTTTATGCTCCTACCATCACTATTACAAATGTCTACAATGATCTCCTTTATATATAAGAGTCATTTTACAATTTTCCAAGTCAGCTTACAATAATAAACAAAATACTATATAACAAAAATCCTGTCGGCCTTTGTGCCGGTATACTTGTTTTCTTCTGTGATGGTGTCGGTGTCTTGAGTGATCTGCTAGTGCCAGTGCACTATCTTGCCGATGTAATGCTTTGTCGGTATAATGTCTTGCTGGTGCCATAGGATTGCAAGGTTGCCATCAATGACAAAACCTTCAATCACATACAATGTCTCATTGGAGTGTGCATATGCCAACAATCTCCCCCTTTGGCATTGATGGCAACACTCATGAGGAATTTCAAAAAGTGTCCAAAAGTGTGTAGTCCAAAAATGTGAGAGCTCCCCCTGAGCATATGATTCCTGTGTTTTGAACTTTCTCATCCCACTACTCCCCCTTTGGCATCAATGACAAAGGTTGTCGAGATGTCAATAGAGTTTGTAGGTTCAGCTATCCATAACCTGAACCTTATAGCTGGGTGGTTATAATCTGAAAAAGATCTCCCAAAATTAAGTTTATACTATCCATAAACTTCTTACTATCCTTTATTGTTGTCTCAGTTCTCTTTACTGTACCTTTGAGATGCTACAAATGCTCTGTCAATGTTTTGTTGCCCTGTGTTAGTGCCTCAGAAATTTGCTTCTGCAGAGATGCTAAATAGTCCAATCTTGGACTTAGTTTAGATCTCAAATATTTTGCCTTATTTATTATCCTTTCTTTCTCTCTTTCCAATTTGAGTAGTTCTTCCTCAAAATTTTCTATCTTCTCTTCAAAAACTGATAGTGAATCAGGTGAGTTGACAAAGTTGTCTGCAAGTTTATTTATCTCATCCTGTGCCTTCCTTATTTTCTTGTCAATATCTACAGTCAAAAAGTTTGTTTTACATGTATCTTTATACAGATTTTTGTATTCTTTCAACAAACTACATAGTTCCGGTAGAAGTGTGTCAAAATCTCTATTACACTTCTTTATTTCCTCATCAAAGAATTTTTGTTTTTCAATTTCTACCTTATCCTTCACCGAATCTTCCTTTATTTTCTCAATATTTTTTGAGATGTATTTACACAATGTATCCAATTGTCCTAAAGAATCTTTATTATCTATATTACACTTAGGTGCTATTACCTTCAAAATTGGTATGGAATCATCAATTGCTTTATAAGCCTATGAGCCGCAGTCAGTAATTTTCTTGATAGAATCAAGTAATACCTCAGTCACATTTGTTGACTTGAATGTTGATGATGATCGAACAATCTGAGTACCGGTGGTAGTAACCATGCTTGTATTGACCTCTAGTAGGTCAGTTTGTGTCTGCATTTCTTTAAGCACTAGTTTTCCTACTTCACTGGTTACCAGTGGCACTGTTTCCTTATGTACCTGTTCCGGAGCCTTTAGCTCTGTTGGTTTGTCTGTATGTTGTGTTGTCTCTGTTTGTGACTTAGTCTCTACCTTTTTCTTTGTATCTTCTGCCAGTTTCTCTTTTTCCCCTGCTACCAGAGGCTCATTAGCCATATCTAACTTTTCAGTTGTACCCTTATCTACTACTATGTTGATCTTCTGAGTATCAATATTTATAGTATATAGGACTTCAGAATTAGGATTGCTATCCTCTACATCCATACTTTTTGCGGCCAGTTGATCTTCAGTAGTTGTTGTTTTCATTAGTGGAGGTAGGTTGTCTTTAACTTTGATGCTTGGTGGTCCACCAACTTTTCCTTTACCCTTGTCTCTATCTTTCTGATATACCTTTATAGGTTTAGGGTTCCTGTACTCTTCTTGTTTTTCTTTGTCAACCAGGATTATATCCCATCCATCTTCTGTTTCCTCTGTCACTTCATTAACTCTTCCTACCATTAGTGAAATATGTCGGTGTGCAGTAGAGAATACTGACTGGTTTGCTTGAGCAATTAAGTCATCAATTTCCTTTGGAGAGTTTACCAGATATACAACAAGTAGTTTCTCAATTTTTATTTTCTTATCTAATTCTATCACTACTTGCCTTCTAGCCTCAAGTCTTTTGAATAAGTCATCAGGAATTTCATTTGCTACTTCCATCAAAAATTTCTTGTACATGTCCATATGCAATATAGCACTGTTCTCAACTTGTTCTTTCTCATCAGCAGTTAGAGTGTCATAAATTTTCTCTATGTTCTTCAGTTTTCCTTCCTCTATGATTTCATTTAGTAGTACATCAAGAGGTGCCAAGTCTCTATTTGACCTTTTCTTTTTCTTAGGAGTCAGTTTCTTCTTTGGTGTGGCCTTTCTAACCGGAGATCTTACGGCTTGTTGCTTTTGCCTTGTTCTTCTAGGTGAAGGAGTGGTTGCTAGTGAGGGATCTCTTTTTCTTACAACTCTTTTAAAAGTTGTTGGCATGTCATTTTCTGAAGAAGTACCTACTGGTGATAGGTGAGTTTCAGGTTGTGGAGCTGCCAACTCATCCTCTGTTATGCCAGTTTTCTTCAATACATCTTCCTTAATGGCTTTTGCTTGCCTGGATCCTTTCCTTACAAATGCCTCAACCTTCTTTACTCTTTTCTTTGATTGTATTTGGCTTTCTACAGTCTCAGCACTACCAAATACTTCGTCCTTAGGTTCATTGGGGGCTTCCATAAGTGCTTTAGCATATGTTTCAACTATGTGGTCATCTATTTCATATCCCATCTTAGTTACCCAAATTGTCCTTGGGATGACCACTTCCATCCAGATTTCATCTTTCTTAATGACAAAGCATATATCATCTTTGTATTTGTCTTCTATTTTCTGAGATAACCTTATTCTTTTCTTCATTTTGGTCTTTAATGCTTGAAAGAAGTGATTAATATTGTTTCCTTGTTCTCACCCATGTTATTGAATAGTTCAATCAATTGCTTTCTTACCGGTATGTCATATCCAAGTTCTTTATAACCTATACCTAGAACCTATTTTGTTATGTGTAGCATTAGGCATACTAACAGATTTCCAAATCTGAAAGTTCCTTTCTTGTCCCTCTTGATTTTTCCAAGGTTGTCAATTAGTTCATCCTTTAACCATTTACATATGTCAATTTTTGCATTGTCTGTTCCCATATCATAAGCACTCTTAATACATAAACTTGAAACTGAATTAAGTCTATTAGCATGAGTGGCTTTATAACCTAATATCATACTGATGAATCTCACATTGATATCTTTTACATCATTAACCCTTAAAGATCTCTTGTCAAATGTTGCACCAATTAGTTTTGTAACTAGGTCATTTGGAACCTTCTTGGTTTTATCTGGTCTCTTACCAGTGGTCGGTAACCCTGTCACAACTTTCACAGCTTCCTTGGTGATCTTATGGATTGCATCTAACCAAAAAAATTCTCCATGTACTATGCTTAAAACGATCCTAATCACATCCTTAGGAAATTCAGGAATGCTAAGGATTTTTGTAAATCCTAAGGTTTCAATAATCTTGTGTTCATCCTTCACATTGTCAGTATCATCACATATCATGGTTTTATACATGGTTTTGATTTCCTCATCTCCTAACTCTTCAATGTTGTAGTGGATGTACATTCTAGGGTCTTCAGCATATACAACTCCCTTAGGAATTTGAGAAAATGCACCCAAGGTATCATCCTTCTTTTCTATCTCAAGAACTAACTGAAATATGGGCCTAGGTCTTTTTATTACCTCAACAATAGTAGGGTTTGCTATATATTCAATTGCAGAGGTGGATGCCATGATTAAATACCTTTTGCTACCTTGGATGGATGATTGCTTGGAGTGTGCTTGCTTCTTGCTCGAAATGCCTTAGCTTGGAATCTTCGCACTCTCTGAAAATTTGAAATCACAGTGAAATGAAATAGAGCCAAAACCTTAACTTTATAATGTCTTTTTCACCATCTACCACATTAATTGCATGCCAGTTAAGTATTCACTTAACATTGTCTTCCGGTAATAAGTAATTTTCAACTTCTTATCTCTAACCGAGGGAATAATTAGCACATGTATCATTAGATTGCCAAACCCTCAAGGAAATTTTCTTCAATTAGATGAAGAACTTCCTGCCGGTGGAACACTACTCTGTCCTTCCGGTGAAGGATCACTTTGTCCTACCGGTGGATAATTATTTCCAATATTTAGATCAACTTTTCTAATCCATTGTTTTGAGAATTCTTTCTTAACCTCTTCAACTTTTTCTTTACCTTTCAAGCTAGCACTTTTGTTGTCTACCGGTGTCCCTTTACTTCTACAAAATTTAGCAATATGCCCAATCTTGTTACATGCATAACAAGTTACATTATTCTTTTGAATAGCTTTCCCATAACCTATGCTGGTTTGTGTTCTGCATTGATTTGATAAATGTCAAAATCTTCCACAAACATAACATCTTACATCATTCTGCAGTTTTCAGAGTTGTGACCAACTTTGTTGCATTTTGAACATTGACCGGTGGGTGTGTTGATATTCTGATAATTCCTAGATCTACATTCATTTTCTCTATGACCATACTTATTACAATTAAAGCATTTTCCATTGAATTTATAAGCATTAGGTTGTCTTACCAGTTTGCTGTGATCCTGAGTATTTGTAGTACCGAAGCTTTCACCAACTTCAAATCCAATTCCAAAAGTGTCACCTTTAGGTTTTTGATTCTTCAGCAAGGTACCAAGTTCCTTTGAGCTTTTCTTGAATTTTTCTTTGTGTTGATTTGGAGTTTCCAGTTCTGTATCTAAGATTTCTTTTTGTCTCATCAGTTCATTTGAGTCATTCTAAGTATGCATCAGATCTGTCTTCAACATGTCATTTTCATAGCTAAGTCTTGTGTTCTCATTTGCTGCATGACTTAGTCTTCTGGTCAATTCTTCTTCATTCTTCTTCCTATCCTCAATCTCTTTGCAAAATCACATAGTCATATCCTGCATTTCATTTTTTGTTGTCATGATCTCTTGTTTCAACTTGCTTACCATATCATTAAGTGATTAATTTTCATCATTCTCATTTTGCAGTTTTTCACAAAGTTCTTTTCTCTTATTTCTTGCAACAGTAAAATTTTCTTGAATTGCCTGAATGATATCCTAAGCTACCCTTAAATCATCTTCTAATTTGATATTTTTCAATTTCTCTGCATCATAGTCTGTAAGAGCTCCTTCAAGTTGCTTCATTAGATTTTCCATCTTTACCAGTGTCAAGATCTTCCTCAAGCTATTAGGCTTCTGAAAATAGAGGACCAAGCTCTGATACCAATTGCTAGGGGTCCCACAGATACTGAGAGGGGGGGTGAATCAGTATCTGACCGGTGATAAGAATTTCTTAAGTTAAAAAATGCAGAACATAATATAATAGTGTATCGGTATGGAAGAAATAATGCAATAAATAGAATCAAGAATATCCACATGAAAGGTACACCATAACACAAGATGTTTAATGAGGAAACACGGTGTGGGAAAAACCTTGGTGGGATTTGTGGTCTACAATATTCACTCACTGGCCAATAAGAGAATATTACTTACAATAGGGGCCTGCACATGCAAGAAGGCCAACTGCCTAGAGCTCACTGCTCAATGGGAAGCCACACTGACTTACAATAAGGATTATACTAATCCAATCACTTGTACTACTTTACAATAGCATCTTCAATGCCAGATTCAGTACCAGTTCCTACTCTATTCTTTACATATACCTCTTGACCTATATTTCGCACATTAGGTCGACCTAATATTTTCTTTTATACTCCTACCATCACTATTACAAATGTCTACAATGATCTCCTTTATATATAAGAGTCATTTTACAATTTGCCAAGTCGGCTTACAATAATAAACAAAATATTATATAACAAAAATCATGTCAGTCTCTGTGCCGGTATACTTGTTTTCTTCTATGCTGGTGCTAGTGTCTTGAGTTTTCTGCTAGTGCCAGTGCACTATCTTGCCGGTGTAATGCTTTGCTAGTATAATGTCTTGCCGGTGCCATAGGATTGCAAGGTTGCCATCAATCACAAAACCTTCAATCACATACAATGTCTCATTGGAGTGTGCATATGCCAACATAATTCACCATGTACTCTGCTCAACACAATCCTTATGATATCCTTGGGGAAATCTAGGATACTAAGTATTTTAGTGAAACCTAGGGTTTCTACTATCTTATGTTCAGGTTTGATATTTCCAAATTCATCACAGATTACAGTCTTATACATATTTTTAATTTCATCATCACCTAGCTCATCAATATGATAATGTATATATATTCTAGGGTCTTCAACATATACTATTCCTTTAGGGATTTGAGAGAATGCACCTATGCTATCATCTTTCTTAGCAATTTCGTGAACTAGCTAAAAAATAGGTCTAGGCCGCTTAACAACTTCAACAATAGTAGGTTTGCAATAAATCTAGGAGTGGATGAAGATGCCATAGCTATAAATACCTCAATCTACCTTAAGGATGAATGATTTGATAGATTGCTTCACTTCTTTGCTTGGAGTACCTTCGCTCAAGAATTTTCCTGCTCTCGAAGATTTAAATGCTCGGTGAATGAAAAAGGAGCCAAAACACTTGCTTTATAATGTTATTTTTGCCAACTACCACATTTAATGCTTGTTGGTTAAGTCACAACTTAAGTCATCTACCGGTATAGAAGTGATTTCAACTTCTCACCATCAACCGAGGGAATAATAGCATGTTTTTCATTTTGTTGCTAAACCCCCAAAAGAATTTAATTCAATTAGATGAAAAGTCTCCTGCCGGTGGAGGAGTAATCACATCAACATTCTGATCTGACTTTCTAATCCATTGTTTTGAGAATTATTGCTTTACCTCTTCAACTTTTTCTTTACCTTTCAAACTAGGACCTTTGTTATTTTCCATTGATGCCTTACTTCTACAAAATTTTGCAATATGTCCAATTTTGTTATAGGCATAACAAGTCACATTGTTCTTCTGAATACCTTTCCCATATCTTATGTTGGTATGTGTTCTACATTGATTAGATAAGTGTCCAAATCTCCCACAAACATAACATCTCACATTCATTGTGCAATTTTCTGAATTATGACCAACTTTGTTGCATTTAGAACATTGACCGGTGGGTGTATTAGTGTTTTGATAATTTCTAGATCTACACTGATTTTCTCTATGACCATACTTGTTACAGTTAAAGCATTTGCCATTAAACTTGTAAGCAGTAGGTTGTCTTACCGGTTTGTTATGATCATGATTGTTTGCAGTACCAGAGCTTTCACCAACTTCAAAGCCAATTCCATTTGTATCACCATTAGGTTTCTGATTCTTCAACATGTCACCAAGTTCTTCTGAACTTTTCTTGAATTTTTCCTTGTGATGATTTGCATCAGTTAGTTCACTTTCCAATATTCCTTTCTATCTTATTAGTTCAGTTCTGTCATTTTGTTTGTGCATTAGATCTATCTTCAACATATCATTTTCATGACTGAATCTTGTGTTTTCATTTCCAGCATCATTTAGTCTTCTAACCAAGTCTTCTTCATTCTTCTTTCCATCTTCAATTTATTTATAAAGTCTCATAGTCATATCCTGCATCTCATTTTGTGTTGTACTGATCTCTTGTCTTAGCTTGTTTACTAGATCATTAAGAGTTTCCTTTTCATCATTCTCATTTGGCATCTTTTCACAAAGTTCTCTTCTCTTATTTCTTGCAATGGTAGGATTTTCTTGAAATGCTTGAATGATATCCTGAGCAGCCTTTACATCATCTTCAAGTTTGATATTCTTCACCTTTTCTACATCATAGTTTGAAAGAGTTGTTTTCAATTGTTCTCTCAAGTTTTCCATCTCTACCGGTGACAAGATCTTCTTCAAGTTGTTAGGCTTCTAAAAATAGAGGACCAAGATCTGATACCAATTGTTAGGATTCCCAAAGATACTGATGGGGGGGTGAATCAGTATCTAACTGGTTTAAGAATTTACTTGACTTAAAACATGAAAAACATATTAAAACTATGTACCGGTAAACTAGAAATAATGCAGTAAACAAGAATAAAAACAACCACATGAGAAGCACACCATAAGATAGTATTTTAACGAGGAAACCTAGTGTGGAAAAAACCTTGGTGGGATTTGTGACCCACAATATTCGCTTACTGGCCAATAAGGGCCTGCACATGCAAGAAGGCCAAGTGCTTAGAGCTCACTGCTCAATTACAAAAGAAGTCACACTGACTTACAAAAATGGATTATATTAATCCAATGTCTTGTACTGCTTCAGATTAGCATCTGCTATGCCAGATCTAGTACTAGTTTAAGCTCTACTACATACATAAACCCTTAACCTATAATTCACATATTAGGTCTTCTTATCTTCGCATCCTATAACATATATTTCCTATTACAAAATGATCTCATACATATATGAGTCATATTACAACTCACCATGTTGGCTTACAATGATTTTACAATTAATTACAAAATTAAGGTCGGCCAAGGTACCAGTGTCCTTCCTTTCACTGTCGGTGTCCTGTGTGTCAGTGTAGAGTTTGTCATTGTCGGTGCTGGTATCATGTCTTGCCAGTATCATATGATTGCAAGGTTTCCATCAATGATAAAACCTTCAATCACCTACAAATTCTCATTGGAGTGTGCATTTGCCAACAAATTAAACATACCTCATTAGTTGTCAGTCTTCTTCTTGTCATCACTCCATTGTTCTTATCCCCAATGATCTGATCTTCTAAATGACTCAATCTCACATACCTAGTGGTCTTCTGATTCTCTATTCCTCTTCCTGGTTCTTCAATTTATAGTAAATTTTTTGATACTATCGGAGGTTCAACATTATGTTCCAGTGAAGGTGTTACCGGTTCAGTTATGATCATTTCCACTATCGATTCTTTCTTATAAACTCTGATTTGACTTCTATTCAACTCATCCACCTTGACATTAGCACTCTCCACAATTCTCTGCAATCTCTTGTTATAACATCTATATGAATTTTTTTCATTAGAATAACTAATAAATATTCCTTCATCATATCTAGGATCAAATTTACCAATGATATCATCTCTCCTAATATAACATTTACTACCAAATATTGTGAAATACTTAACTGGAGGTGTATTTCCAAACCATAATTCATAAGGTGTCTTACCGGTTTCTCCTTTGATATGTACTTTGTTGAATGTATAGATTGTTGTGCCCACTACTTGTCTGTAGTAGATATGAGGTAGATTAGCTTCCATCATCATTGTTCTAGTAGCATCCAAGATAGTTA
Source organism: Cryptomeria japonica (assembly GCF_030272615.1). Lineage (NCBI taxonomy): Eukaryota > Viridiplantae > Streptophyta > Pinopsida > Cupressales > Cupressaceae > Cryptomeria > Cryptomeria japonica. The sequence continues at coordinate 611,966,803 of NC_081413.1, forward strand.
TATTGTTCCTTTCCACAACTCCATTTTGTTGAGGTGTCCAAGGAGCAAAAAATTGTCTCCTTATGCCATGCTTCTCACAAAAGATTAAACTCATCGGATGTGAATTCTCCACCATGATCTGACCTTAAAAATTTTGTCTTCAATGTTGTCTCAGTCTCAACTTTAGCTTTAAATATTTTAAAATTTTCAAAAGCCTCATTTTTCTCCCTTAGAAAAGTAACCCACATCATACTAGAATAATCATCAATGATTAGCATAAAATATCTATCACCTTGAAAACTTTTAACTCTAGCAGGGCCACACAAATCAGTATGAATAAGATCAAGAAAATCATTAGATTTATCTTGTATATTCTTAAAAGAGGTTTTGACATATTTTCCCATTTGACATTCTTTAGATACTGAATTATAGGGCTTCACAATCTTAGGTATATTTCTATCTGCCTTAGTTGAACTGATCTTAACCATGCAATCAAAATTCATATGACATAGCCTTTTATGCCATAGCCAACTCTCATCAATTTGTGCAATCAAACATGTATTCTCATCGGAATTAAAATGAAATATATTAAATTTTGTCTACGTACCAGTTGCAATCTCCAAACCAAATCTATTAATGATTTTTTATTTTCTATCCTTGAATTGTAATTGAAATACCTTATCCACCAATTTTCCTACACTAAAAAGCTTATGCCTAAAACCTTTAACATAATAAACTTTATCAATATCATTCTTACCATCCAATGATATAGTTCCTTTTCCCTTGATCATACATGCTTTGTCATCTCCAAATCTAACCAGACCGCCATCAAATTCTTGCAAAGATAGAAACTTCCTTTTATCTCTAGTCATATGATGTGAACATCCACTATCAATTACCCATTCATCCTTATCTTCAATTTTAGCAGCAAGTGCCTATTGGAATCCAATAACACTGTGAGGGGGGGTGAATCAGTGTTATACTGGATCTATAAATTTTAGCCTTATTAAAACATGCATACACCAACCGGTATACCGGTACATACAAAATTGAAAGAAGTAAAGAAACCAATACGCCAAACACATAAATGAGAATCATAACACACAAAATTATACGTGGAAAACCTCAAAGATGAAAAACCACGATGGGATTTGTGACCCGCAATATCAATCCACTGGCCATATGAAGAGATATTACAAAATATGAGGGGCCTGGACTTGCAGGAAGGCTTACATCCTAGAGCACAATGCTCAATAACAAAAGGAGCCTCACTGACTACATACAAATCCAGAGAAGTGTGAACTACTAAGATAACATCTTCTATGCCAAAATAGAGTTCTGGCTTAAGCTCTATCTGTTCCGATCTAAAACCCTAAAACCTTTACCAGAATAACCCTTACTTAAATATCCTCACATACATAATCTCTCTGATATATTTCACATTGTATTGCATTCTCATATCCATAATCTCCTATCACATGTCTATATCAAAATGATCTAATCCAACAGACCTATATACCCTATACAATTTTTATGCCTAATGTTGGCTCACAAAGATATATACAATATCAAATTACATGTCAGCATGAATGCATAAGTATTAAAAACAATTGTCGATGCCGGATCCAAGAGATGTCAGCTTCCAATACCGATAACCTTATTCTAAACCATGTCAGCCAACATTGTCGGTAACCAAATAAATCCTTTTGTCCTACCAGTGCTGATGTAGTGTCTATGAAGTGTCTGTCGGTACACAACTGAACCAAAACATGAAGTCAGAACACAATATCATGTTGCCATCAATGAAAACATGGTGAAACTAACCAATTGAGTGTCAATTGCCAACAATCTCCCCCTTTGGCATTGATGGCAACACTCATGTGAAAAATGGTCAAGGTTTCATCTGTTGGTTTCATCCGGCTTGCTCCCCCTGAGCTGAATATTCATTAATGCAAAATACTCCACATCTCTATATCTATAACTCCCATATCTCCATAACTCCCCCTAATGTATACAACTCCAATTATTTTTCACATCTATATCACTCCCTCTTTGACATCAATGCCATCAAAAATTCTAAAAAGAATGTCAAAGATTCAAAAAAACTGTTCAATGAATATCCCAAAATATCTTACCAGAGCTTACAAATTTCAAAATTTCCAGATAAGCCTTCTCCAGTAGCTCAAGATAAGTATCCCAGCCAATTTTGAATGTGCTAGAAATAGATACAAGTCCATTTAATATATGTGCAAATGACTCTTTCTCATTTACCTCTGCTGGTGTGGGATTTGCCACCATATCCATACACTCTTTCTTATGTACATTGAGTGAATCCAACTAGGGACTCACCAATCCTCTCAGAATTTTGGCTCTTCTTATAATTTTATCTCTTTCCTTCTCAAGAACAAAAATTTAGTTTTCCAAAGTCAAAATTTGACCATCAATGGATGTAGTCAATGAAATCAATTCATCAAAAGAATTAGCTATATTTGCATTTTTTTCCTAAAGTTCTTTTATCTTCTTATCCACATTAGCTATAAATATATTAGTGTTACAACCAGTGATTTTTTTAGTGGCTAATATTCGCCAATTGGCTATTTTTTAAAATTTGAAAATCAAAATTTGGCTAATAGTTCAACTTTTAAGGTAACTTAAATCGCCACATTTTTACAAAATTTTATTTCTGTTTTATTTAAATCACTAGAAAATTTATTTTATTAAATTTTTGAACTCAAAGATTCACCAAAATATTTGATACATGGTTGGATCAGATAAGCCAAAATTTTATTATTTATTGTAAAATATTAAATTAATTCGCCAATAATACATCATAATTATTAGTTACTTTAGGGTTCTACCAATAATATTTAGTTGCCACCACTAATTCAAAATGTAATCTAATGACCATCATTGTATTCCATGTGGTAAACTGCACCTACAAGTTGTAATACTCATGAGAGTTGAGTTTCTTTTCAATTGTTGGCCTTAATGAAATCAATGGCATAAAAACAATTTTGGGTGCCATGAGTAATACAAATTTTAAGTACATTTTATCTAACGAAATATAAAGAGGGCTATTAGATTAATTTAAATTAATGCTATTAACTAAATAAAGTAGTGTTTACCCTTTAAACTCATTAATGATTTCCACCTTAAGCATCTACTTTTCTATAAGAAATAATATTTTTAAATGAAATTATTTGCAATAGTAATTGTAGACACCTAAAAATGGTCAACGCTTGCGGAGTCATACTTTAACATTTGCGCATTGCCTCATTTTAGGTTTTTGCGTCGCATTAACATTTCTCCTATGTCACGCACTTGGTCTTTATCATTTGTGAGCATCGAGTCATTCTTCTACATTCTTCATTTGTCTCGCTTTCGAATTTGGTCTTGTCGACAACACTATCCAGTCATGATTTTGAATCGATTTTATCCTGTCACATCAATGTGTGTGCTAATTTGTCATCATTTTGGACATCGTCAATCCTAATTAGGGTTTTGTCCTCTTATCAATCTTATCATTTGGCGATCGAGTTGTCATCAATCCTTATCATTTTCAATCTTGTCATTTTGTGATCGATTTGTCATTGATCGTTGTCATGTTTGATCTTGTCATTTTGCGATTGATTTGTCATCAATCGTGGTCATTTTCAATCCTGTCGTCTTGCAATCTATTTTGTCATCAATCCTTGCCCTCTTGTCAATTTTGTCATTTTGTGATCATTTCGCTATCGATTGTTGTCTATCTCAATTATGTCAATTTGGATCAATTTGTCATTGTTCCTCGTCAATTGGCGCATTTATCAATCAAATCTTTTATCACATTGGTCATTTTTCAATCCAAAATCATGATCGAATCTATATCAACTATCCTTTGTCAAGACCTAATTGTCATTCTCGCATTACTAATTCATCTTCTAGGGTTTTGTGATTTAATCATTTAACCTTGTGTGTCATTTCTTCCTCTAGGATTAATAAATTATTTATTTATCCTAAGTCTTCTTGTCACAATTAAATGTTCATTTAATTGGCTAATTATTCCTCTTTGTGAATTAATTAATAAATGAAAAATTATTAATTAATTTACCTAATTTCTAATTTTCATCAATTTTCTAATTCTTAATTTCCTCTTTTTTCTAATTTTCCTAATTTCTTAATTCCTAATTTCAATTTCCTCCTATTTCTCTCCTAAATTCATGGGAATGGCATAGAAATTTGTCATAATTTGTCATAATTGACAATCAATCAATTCTTGACATAGAAATTTGTCATAAATTGTCATAAATCATCAATCAACAAATTTTGCATAGAAAGTGCATAATTTGTCATAATTGACATTATTGATTTGCAATTTCCATTTGAATTGAATCATGCTAATCTTGTCATTTCTCCAATTCTTCTATAAATTGGATGAATTTCTTCAATCAAATCCCCTAATCAGATTATCGAATTTCTAATCCACAACCAAACTATTTGAAGAGGAAAGAAGAACAATGGAGCTGCATGAAGGAAGCATTCAAATTTGCATATGGTTTGCATAGTATTTACTTTTGAATGTGTTTAGGATAGATCATTGCAATTTGCTTTTGTGATTGAGCTAATGACTAATATTACTTGCTTGTGATGATTCCTAATTTCCTATGCATAAATTAATTGGTGAACCCGACGTGAACACTAACCATCTAACCCCTTAACTGTGTTTTTGAGTGCTTTTGAGTTGATTTGCAGGCCAAAAAGACCAAAAACAGGGTAGTGCAGGGTTTTCTGAGGACTTCTACGCCTGTGTAAGGTACACAGGTGCATCTTTATGAGTTTTGCGCCTGTGTCAATGCATTCTGCACTTGTGTAAAAAAAAAAACAAAAAAAAACTGCGCTTGTGTAATCAATCCTGTGCCTGTGTCATGACTTCTGTGCCTGTGTCATGACTTCTGCACCTGTTTCATGACTTCTGCACCTGTGTAAAGTCTAGAAATAGAGGTAAAAGACAGTGTTTTCACTTGCAAGTTGTTTTCTTTTGCATTATGTTTCTGCTTTTTGGGTTTTGTTGGTACTAATTCTCTGTGCAGAACCTTGGCATATGCATGGCAAAGACAACAAATCAAACTACTAACATGTTTTATGCAGAATCGATAGTCAAAGAATAAACACCTCAAACTTCTAACTTGGGTTTTGCAGGTTGCCTTGGAGAAACAACTAAACTTGGTGTTTGTCTTTAATGTTTTAGGCATCTAGTGATTTCTAAATAGGTTGGAATGAACATGTTTTTGCTTTGATTGTTGAGTGTGACATTGGAGTAGGAGAGTATGCTCTCATCCTTCTTAGGGTGATCAGAAATCCAGATCTTCGATACCATGCTCATGTCTTTGATTGTGTGTCACCTTTAGAGGGCCTGCCTTCCCGACCACTTTGCTTTTGCAAGCAAGTGATAATCGTGAGAAGGGAACGACCCAAAGTGAATACGCCTAGAATACCTTGGCATTCTAACTCACTATAAACAAATACCTGATGGGCGAAAGCTTTGAAGGAAGGGTTACGTGGGAATTGCAGTTACTTGGGAAGTGATGACCCTTGAACTCTTTCTCATATCAACATCTAAGTAGGGCCTCTTGGTCTAAATCGTGCTTGCGCGACTACATTTTTTTGGTATCTTGATGGGCTTAATGTCTCAATCATGCTTGCATGACATCAAGGAGTAACGCTTAACAAAAATCCTTACTAAACACCTTGTTTTTAGAGGCCAAAAACCCTTCTAGTTGCTTGAGAAGGACAAGTTTGGATACTTGAAAGAGATACCAAGTTCGCCATGGGGAGATTTCCATGGGGACTGATGCTTGGCTGCCCTGAGAAGTGAGTGCCATGGAGGGGAGCCCGTGGGGTCAAGCATCTATGTATTCTCCTTGAATCCCATAACAAGTCTATCTCTCAAGTACCTAATGTCCTTGCCTACCATAAGAAATGTGTGAATGAGCATGACTGTCTTGAGTCTATGTTAAAAATATCTTGTCTTCTTTACTTGTCAAAAGTTGAATTGCATATCATTTCAAAAACAAGACAAATTGATTCAAAACAAGGTTAAACATAAGAGCATTTCATCCAACAAAGTTCAAAACATCTTCAAACATGGTTGTCAAACATTTTCCACAATTTTGCCTCAACATTCATGTCACTTAGATTTAGGTTCATCCTAGGTTTGCATTTTGCAAAGTCATTTGTCAAGTACTAAGGTTAGGTTCCACCTAGGTCATACTCCTCTGCATATCAATAAGAGTCATCCATTTGCGTGTGTCCTCTTGCATTAAAGTCATACCATTTTCATACATTCATATTTGCATACCCTAGGTCTCTTCATTAAGTTTAGGTCATTATCATATCATATTAGGGTCATTTGCATAGTAATTGTCCCTTTGCATATAGTGCCAAAACTAGGTTCTGTCATACTTGAGTAATGCAAATCTTTGATACAACCCTAAGTCATTGTTAAGAAGTCTAGACCTTATCAAACTTTTGTCTTTTTGTCATCAATATCATTTGGTCAAACCTAGCTTAGTATCCAAGCATATAGGGGAGACTTTGTCATTTTGTCCTTTGAGGTCTAGACATCATTTCAATTTCCTAAGGGTCTCTTTTAGATTTGCATTCCAAAAAGTTTGTCAAAATCTTGAAAAACAACAAAAACATAGGTTGCATTCTTGCCATAGATTGCATTCTCATTTATTTAGTTTGCATTTAGTTGCATGTCATATATTGCCCTTGAAAAATTCCAAAAAATAAATTCCATTGCATAGTGACATGTCTATTGAAACAAGGTTCCAAGCACCAATGATGCAACAAAGTTTGACATATCAATCGACAATGCAATCACAATTCTATTCAACCCAACAACAAGGCAATATCAATCAAACTCTTTATGATGAAACAAGTCTCCAAATACAAAAACTAGAGGAGAAGCTAGCTCAAGAAGAGGAGATATTGGAACAAAAAGTGAAAAACATTGAGAAGAATAGATCACAAATGTCCAAAATGTTTCGAAAATTTCCAGGTCAAAATCTAAAGATTGAGCCAATTGATGTAAGATCTCATCTTGAATGATCAGACATACCAGATCTCCTCTCCCAAATAGAGATGATGAAACAATTTCAAGAAAGGAGACAACATCAATTTCAACATTATGTGCCTCCACAACAAGAACAAGAAGGTGTTTACTATCAATCAGATTTTCAACCAATACAACCAATGGTTCAACCAATTGTTCAACATATACAACCAATACAACCAATGGTCCAATTTCAACAATATGTCCAACCAACTATACAATGTCCACAAATGGTTCAACCAATGGTGGAATATCAATGTCAACAACCACAATCACCAAACATTCAAAAACAAAGGTTGCAACACACACCAACCCAAGTTTCAAACATGTCAGAACAATTGAACCAAGTCCAATATCAAAACATGACATCAGACCAAAACCAACTCCTTGCCAAACAAGTTCAAATTCCAGATACAACTATGTCAAAACCTCGAAAGAAAGGTGGCTTTATTGCAATGCTCTTAAGGAAATTACCAAGTGAGTTCTTTGAGGAAGATCAAAATAATACACTTATGTCTAGCAATGCCTCATCCCCTCGCAAGCAAATTGACTCTCCAGTGGCATCTATCCCTACACCTCTAGAAGTTTCACAAGAACCTTCCATATTGTCGTCATCAAACAATACACCCAAGGATGAAATTACCCAAGGGCTATCCATAATTTATTGCCAAGATAATCCAATTCATGATGCACATCCTTGTCATGTTTCAAAAATACAAGACCCAATGCCACCATGCACTTTATTGCCATTACCTGTTTTAGAGGACCCTATTCGAAGTCCTTCTTCCTCATGTTCAAGCATTGATTCCTTGCCAGAATCCATCACAAATGTTCAAAGTGCATTTCCTTCATGCCAAAACATTGATTCCTTGTTAGAATCCCCCGTGCATATCCAAAGTCCAACCTCATGTCAAGAGGATAATTTAGAGCACGAAGAAATGAGTCCTAAAGAAAATCAAGATCATGATCCTGAAACCTTATCATCTCATCCAATTGTTGACCAGGACCCCATGTTCCCAAACACTCACGATGATTCCCCTATTTTTGTCCATCCTATCCAAAGTCCTATTGACACTCCATTCCCTGAGCAAGATCAAGACATCCCAGTCCATCCAATCCCAAACGATCCCCTTCCATTTCATGAACAAAATGTCCTTTCAAATCCCATTGACATTTTAGATATCCCTTCCATCCTTTCCGATGATCCCATTGAAAGTCAAGAGCAAAGCAACTTTAAAGAGGATTCCAATGATCTTCCTCCTTGTCAAGATCAAATTATTCCTTTAAATCCTCCATAAGATCCTTTTGTTCCTCCATCTCCTTGTCTTAATGCTCCATATACACTCCAAGATCGCATTTCTTTTGATGATCCCATTATTTTTCCCATTCCATCTCTTGAAGAGCCTATCATTGAACCATGTCCACAACACAATCCTAGTCCCTCTCATGATCCTAATCCCTCTCATGATTCTAACATGTTAGTGCAAGATGTTCATGAACCCTCGACATGCACAATGGGTTCTTCCACTTTGGTGAAATCCGATCCACTTCAAGATCTCATTATTTCTCTCATATCATATCCACCTCATAATGGACTTGCGTCTTCTTCCCAAAGAAAAGAGTATCCTACAAGTCAATATATTCATAAAAGGCAAAGGAGTAGACCTTCATGAGAAAGAACCCCTCCATATCAAAGAAGATCTTAAGGGTCATGGCCTCAGTGAAATTCCTCAAGACGTTGGTATCCCTCCATCAAAATCCAAACATATCCCTTCCCCATCATCCTTTCCATCCATCTTAGGTCCTTATATTCCTTCATCCTCTATGTAAGGTCAGCAAAGGCACACATCCTTGAGTAAATTCCATCAATCCAAAATAAGTCCATTTCATTCATATCCATCCATGCATTCCTTTCCTCCTCCAAGCAATTTGGATGCCAAGTATAAAAGTCATAAGTCTAGAAATCCACATGTATTCAAGGATCAACATGTCCAATATAATCGACATGTCAAAATAGAGAACAATATGATCTATAAAGAAAAAAAAATATCTAAAAGGTCACAAAGGCCCATTGCTCAAAAACAAAAGTTAAAATATATATGGGTTCCTAAATCCCTTGTGCAAGCAATGCACTCCAAGGAACCACAAAAGCATGAAAAATCAAAAACCATGTGGATCCCTAAGCAACTCCTTGAAGCACAAAAGCCTAAAGAAACAATCAACTTGGCATCTAAAATTGCTATTCATCTGTCCAAACCTTCCAAGTCTATTCCTCCACCACCTTCTTCATCCATTTTGGGCCCTTATGTCCCAAAATCCCAAGCCTTTCCTCCGTCAAAATCTCAATATCCAAAATACATCTTCCCTCCATCAGTCCATCACCCCTCAAGGTGTGTGCCAATGTCGATCTTGCTAACATTTCCATCTACTCAAGCCCAATTCTTCCAATACCCTATCCATTATCCAATGCATATTTTCCATCCTTCGATCCCTTTGATCCCATCCTTTGCATAAATCCTTGCCTTAGTTTCATCTCTTTTTCCATGTCCTTATCCTACCAACGTCTTTGAGCATACTTTTAAAGGTCATGGTCCATTTTTTTCAAGGTTACTATCCAAAAAAAAAAAAAAGATGCTTGAGTCCTTCTTCCATCCCCTATCATGTGTCCATCTTCTCTTGAAAAAGTCAAAATACAAAAAAAAATCAAAAAAAAAAAAAGAAAAAGAAAAAAAAAAGTAAAGAAAAATAATTCATCCACTGGTGAAAACCTGGCAAATAGGCACCTTGGGCAAGTACCATGATGAAAACCTCACAAACAGGCGTCATGTGTAATTTATGAACTTCTTGCACACCACACTTGGGGGCAGATTTTATCCTATCATATCCTTTTGTCCTTCATTGTTCCATTATCCTATTGAACCCATGTCATTCTCCTTCATATCCTATTGCCCTTCCTTATCCTATCATACCATGTCATACTCCTTCATGTCCTATTACCCTTCCTTGTCCTATCATCCCTCATGTTCATTTTCCCTTTCCACCTTTGATCTTGACAAGGCTGACGATCTTCATGAGCATCATGCATCTTGTTTGCAGCTTTCAGTCTATCATAGCTTTTGGTCATTTATCCATTTCCTTATTATAACTTTTCATCCATATTCCCTGGCTTATTGCAACTTTCTGCCACTATCCCTTAGCCTACCCCGACCCTCAGTCCATGTCCCTTATCCATTCTTGGTCTTGCTTATCCTATCCATATCTTATCACTATCCATACACTCTTTTTCATTCCTTGATCTTGATCTGACATAAGGACGCAAAATTTAAACATGTAGTTTCAAAAACCTCTTGACATGTCCCTCATGCCCTGTCATTGCTTTACATTGTCATATCCAATCTCTTGTCCCATCATGCAATAGCTCTTGAAAATTGCATCCGCATTGTCTCCATAATAAAAGGCCTTTATCTTCCTTCTATCCACCAAAATTTCAGAAAGCCTATTTATTCACCTGTCATATTCCTTGCCTTGCTAGACACTGGGGGCAAATAATTCAAAAAATTTGAATAATGTCCTGAAAAAATCATAAAAAATTGAAAAATGTCCTGAAATAAATCATAAAAATTGAAAAATGTCCTAAAATAATTCAAAAAAATTGAAAAATGTCCTGAAATAAAAACAAAAAAAATTAAAATATGATCCTGAAAAAACAAACACAAAAAAATTGTAAAATTTCAAAACATTAAAATCCAAACAACAAGCATTTTGCAATAAATGATCCCTTTTGTGCATAAGACAAATCACTGAGTATACATCCAACAACAATCAATCCAACACTGTGCTTTAATGAAATCATGCGTTCACAGATGAACTTTTTCCATCAAACCAGACATTCAAATTGATCAAAATTGTCATATCAATCAACCTCAATATCATTTTTCCTTGTCTCTACTATCATGGGTCTTATACAGGGTGTGGTATACTCGAAACCAGACTGTGTCCTGTCTTAGACGGGGTACCGCATGTCCTGAAACTAGACAGCATGATCATCCTATCGACACTTTCAACTTTTGATAATGAAGATCAAGATGTTTGTTTGATTTGTTGGAATTTGTGCATCTTATCTTTTTATTGATTTATCTTTGGCTTCGATCATGTTCTTATGTTGCTCGATGATGTCACTGAGTGATTTAGAGTGACTGAGATGGATCATGATCCTTTTCTTTTTTGGTTGAGATTGTTGTTTGTCTGTGATGTGTCTGTCTTTTGCAAAAAGGGTTGCATTTCAGCTCTGGTCTTCAATGCCATGATGCTATGCATCCATTTTGCTACATTAAAATAAAGGTTCTCACCTACAAAGTGCATTACTGAAAGCAAGTTTTTCTTCGTCTCTAACTGTTTTCTGTCTCATTTCTTCTTACTAACATTTCTTCCGTCAGTCTTGGCAGTCCGTTTGATCCTATCATGTTCTATCATTCTTATCGATCAATTGGCCTCTTTTGTGCATGTTTCCGGCCAATTCCTCGAGGGGGCATGCATATGTCATTATTATTGTCTGGGGCATTTTCATTATTTTTCTTTGAAACAATGCTTAAAATCGCATTGTCTCAAAGAGGGGCAAAATGTAGACACCTAAAAATGGTCAACGCTTGCGGAGTCATACTTTAACATTTGCGCATTGCCTCATTTTAGGTTTTTGCGTCACATTAACATTTCTCCTATGTCACGCACTTGGTCTTTATCATTTGCGAGCATCGAGTCATTCTTCTACATTCTTCATTTGTCTCGCTTTTGAATTTGGTCTTGTCGACAACACTATCCAGTCATGATTTTGAATCGATTTTATCCTGTCGCATCAATGCGCGTGCTAATTTGTCATCATTCTGGACATCGTCAATCCTAATTAGGGTTTTGTCCTCTTATCAATCTTATCATCTGGCGATCGAGTTGTCATCAATCCTTATCATTTTCAATCTTGTCGTTTTGTGATCGATTTGTCATCGATCGTTGTCATGTTTGATCTTGTCATTTTGTGATTGATTTGTCATCAATCGTGGTCATTTTCAATCCTATCTTCTTGCAATCTATTTTGTCATCGATCCTTGTCCTCTTGTCAATTTTGTCATTTTGTGATCTTTTCGCTATCGATTGTTGTCTATCTCAATTATGTCAATTTGGATCAATTTGTAATTGTTCCTCGTCAATTGGCACATTTATCAATCAAATCTTTTATCACATTGGTCATTTGTCAATCCAAAATCATGATCGAATCGATATCAACTATCCTTTGTCAAGACCTAATTGTCATTCTCGCATTACTAATTCATCTTCTAGGGTTTTGTGATTTAATCATTTAACCTTGTGTGTCATTTCTTCCTCTAGGATTAATAAATTATTTATTTATCCTAAGTCTTCTTGTCACAATTAAATGTTCATTTAATTGGCTAATTATTCCTCTTTGTGAATTAATTAATAAATGAAAAATTATTAATTAATTTACCTAATTTCTAATTTTCATCAATTTTCTAATTCTTAATTTCCTCTTTTTTCTAATTTTCCTAATTTCTTAATTCCTAATTTCAATTTCCTCCTATTTCTCTCCTAAATTCATGGGAATGACATAGAAATTTGTCATAATTTGTCATAATTGACAATCAATCAATTCTTGACATAGAAATTTGTCATAAATTGTCATAAATCATCAATCAACAAATTTTGCATAGAAAGTGTATAATTTGTCATAATTGACATTATTGATTTGCAATTTCCATTTGAATTGAATCATGCTAATCTTGTCATTTCTCCAATTCTTCTATAAATTGGATGAATTTCTTCAATCAAATCCCCTAATCAGATTATCGAATTTCTAATCAATCATGCTTCGAGTACTTTTGAGCAATTTTCTTACCTACTTGCTTTCAATCATGTATGTGCACTTGTAGGTGAGATCCACAACCAAACTATTTGAAGAGGAAAGAAGAACAATGGAGCTGCATGAAGGAAGCATTCAAATTTGCATATGGTTTGCATAGTATTTACTTTTGAATGTTCTATCTTGATGTCTCTATTGAATGTGTTTAGGATAGATCATTGCAATTTGCTTTTGTGATTGAGCTAATGACTAATATTACTTGCTTGTGATGATTCCTAATTTCCTATGCATACATTAATTGGTGAACCCGACGTGAACACTAACCATCTAACCCCTTAACTGTGTTTTTGAGTGCTTTTAAGTTGATTTGCAGGCCAAAAAGACCAAAAATAGGGTAGTGCAGGTTTTTCTGAGGACTTCTATGCCTGTGTAAGGTACACAAGTGCATCTTTATGAATTTTGCACCTGTGTCAATGCATTCTGCGCTTGTGTAAAAACAAAAACAAAAAAAAACTGTGCTTGTGTAGTCAATTTTAAGTACATTTTATCTATCAAAATATAAAGAGGGCTATTAGATTAATTTAAATTAATGCTATTAACTAAATAAAGCAGTGTTTACCCTTTAAACCCATTAATGATTTCCACCTTAAGCATCTACTTTTCTATAAGAATTAATTTTTTTAAATGAAATTATTTGCAATAGTAATTAATGCATACTTGTGTTATTTTCTAAGATTCACCAAGATTTTGTACCAAAAAAATTTGATGTAAAAAAATTTGTTAATAAAATTAATATTTTTATTTTTAAAAATGAAAGATTCGCCAATAAAAATTATTATTTTTATCCAAAATAAATAAAAACTAGCCAATATTTTATATCTTTCTTTGAGGGGGGGTTTCTTAAAGTTATCACTGGTTACAACATACCCTATAAATATTTGTACATTGCTTCAAAGAATTTTGTATTAGTTTCAGCTTCTCATCAATCTTTTTCTTCTCAGATTCAATCACCTGATCAAATGCAGCTCTCTTAGCCTAAGTAAACCTCTTCAATGCTTACCGATTTGAAATATACTGTAAGGATTGAAAATCCTTTGAAATATGCTCAATAATTATCTTAAGCTTTCCGGATGGGATCGCTTCATTTTCAATCTTGCACTCCATGACTAGTTTCTGTAAAAAAGTGATTCATTGATCAATAGTCCTTTTTATTAGTAGATCCCTCCTTCATTAGTTTTTGTGCTACCATCAGCATGAGTTCAGTAGGACTCATCTCTGTTATGTTTTTCTTTTCAACCTGTGAGGTGTCAATTGACAACAATGATAGACTAACTACCATTTCCCTGTCGGATTCCCCTTTCTTCTCCTCTGAAGATTTATCCTTTATAGCTTCCTCACTTGCACTGGTAGCTTCACCACTTGGTGTAGTCTGTGTAATTGTCAGTTCCTCTATAGGAACTGTAACCTCAACCTATACATTTGTAACCGAGAGGATTGTTATCCTCAATATTAGTATCCTATACAACATTAACTTTTTCGCTCTTTGTGTTAACTGATATCTCAATATTTGTCTGTACATCTGTGTCAACCAGGGGCTTAATTTCTACTATCTTAATATTTTTCAAAACTGAAGGTGAAATACCCATAATCCCCTTTCCTTTTCCTTCAACCGGGGTGTCATTAGTGTCTATCTTGGCTTTCGGTAAAGTAAAGAATCCTTTGTTCTCTCCAAGGAATTTAACCCATTCTATTTGAATTTCTTTTATTATTTCATTAACCCTTCCTAGCATCAGACTAGTTATTCTATGTTTTCTATTAAAAACTTTTCTATCTGCCACCTCAAGTGTCTTTTCCATTTCATCTACAGCAATACTAACACAAATACATAATAACTCTTGAATTTAAATATGATTATCTTCTTGCATAGCTGACAATCTTCTAGCATCTACATATTATACAACTCATCCGGTATTTGATTTTCAATTTCTATTAAGGCTTTCTTATAAATATCCAAGTATAATAAGACTTCTTCCTCTACCTCTCTTTGTTCATCCTCTTCTAAATGATCATAGTAGAATTGGACATTCTTTAACATGTCATCCTTAGTGATTTCATCTACCAACTCTACACAAGTTTTAGGTGGAACCTTATCAGAATCAGTGTCATTCTTCTTCTTCCTCTTTGCAGTACCAGATGCAGTTGAAGGTGTTGCCTTTGGTGGTTTTTTTTGTGCCGGTATTTTGAATGTAACCTTCCTAACCGGTTTTTTTTTAGCTTCAACCATTGTTTCCTCTATTTTATTTCTCACAACCCCCTTGAATGCCAATAGTGTGTCATCCTCAGATTCAAACTCTGTTGTAACAGGCTCAATGTGTACTTTTGGATTCTTCCTCTTCATGCCTTTCTCCGGGAAATCATCAATTAATGCCTTAATGTCCTATGAGACCTTCTCAAAAAATTTGCTTGGTTTCCCTTCTTGCTTCTCTCTCTTCTTCCGATTGAACTCTGTTTCAACCTCATATGTTTTTCGTTGTGCAGTACCACAGGGTTTCTCTGCCTCATCAATAGGTGTATCAATCAATATTTTTGCATAGTCATCAAGAATCTGTGCATCCACCTTATATCCCATTTCCTCAATCCAAATCTTTCAGGGCTTAACTACTTCTATAAGTTTTTCATCCTTCTTCACCATGAAGCATATGTCGGTTAAATATTTTTCTACAATATGATCAAGTACCCTTACCCTAGACCTCATAGATTTCTGGAATGCTTTGAAATATCCCCATACCTTATCATCTCTCTGACTTCCTAAAGTAGCAATTGACTATTTCAATTGTCTCCCTACCAGGATGTCAAATGCCCATTGCCTTTTACCAAAACTGAGTGTATCATTCATGAAAAATAACATCAAGAAAACTATCAAGTTGCCATAATGAAAGGTTTCCTTCTTATCTCCCTAATCTTTCCTAGGTTTATTAACAACTCATCTAACATCCAACCGCATAGATCCAATTTCACATTCTCTCTCATCATTTTGTATGCAGCTAGAATCCATGATCTATAAACAGAATTCAGTTGGTTTGATTGAGTTACCTTATACCCAATGATCATGCTACCAAATCTGATTTCCATGTTGGTAATAGTGCTCACTCTCTTAGATCTCCTGTCAGATGTCACATTGGTGATTTTGTTCATGAAATCATTCGAAACCTTCTTATCTAGATGTTGCCCAATAGATGGTAAACCAGTGATTTCTGATATGAATTCCATGGTAATCATGTAAGGTCTGTGTTACTATTTACTAAGTTGTCATTAGTTTTATGTCCAAAGTCATTATATATACTCTAGTCAGTTATTACTACCAAAATATCTAGTCAGTAAGCACAAAGTAGTCGGTTACAAAAGTTATAGGTCACAGAGTTTAGTATACACCAAGTTGTCTACCGGGTAACATTCTATGACTACCGAGAAGCAAAGATGGTATACCAAGTGAAATGTGTTACCAGATTCATTGAACCTAGACACATATGGGAAACATGTTACAAAGATCGAGGAACAAAGAACCGTTATCACATTGGAAATTGCACTTAAGATTTTGTATGATTTTGAGGACATCTATCCAATGAAATAATTTTATATGGTTATTCATTTAATGAATCATGTTTTTAAGATCAAAGCATTAACAAGATCACCGCCTTAAGAGATCTATTTATGTAGCATGAATTAAGGATCATGTATGTGTGTATGAGTGTGAAGACAGACATATGTGAAAAGCAAAATCATGGGAAAGCACTGAGTGTTATGACTGTTGCAGATATAAAGAGGTCACTGAGAAGGATTTTACAGAACAGTCAAGGAACAGAGTAAACAGAAAGGTTTACCAAGTTATTTTATGGGTTACCGAGGTATGCTATAAGCAAGGTAATTTCATTTTGAGCACATAGAATTTGCTATAACATTTCAGATGTGAAGTTGTAGATATTTTGTAAGATTTTGAATGTAATATTTTGAGTTGTAAGAGAAACCTTTAACAGGGTAAAAGACTCTAACAAAGTCTATAAATTGTAAAGCCTTTAACCCGGTGTAGCATTTTAGTATAAGTGTTGTAAAATCCTTTAGCGAGGTAGATCTAAAGATCTTGATACTCCTAACAGGGTAAGCTATCAGAAATAGCTAAACATGTAGCTCTAACTGAGAAACCTTTATTATTGCAGTAGTGAAGTTGTGGGTGCCATCCCCACTACAGTTTTTCTCTCTAACAAGGAGTTTCTATGTAACCAAAATATAAGTGTTATGGAGTGAATCATGTATGAATGTTATTTATCTGTTTTAGCATTATATTATGTTTCAGCAATATTCAGTTCATGCTTAACAGTAAATTTATTGTTGAAGAAAGGATTTGAAGTATTGATTCACCCCTCCCCTCTCAGTACATTAGCTTTCCATATTGGGCCTAACAATTGGTATCAGAGCTTGAATCTTGGAAAAGGGTTTAACTATCTAAAGAGAAAGATCTTAGCAATGGAAGGCTACAAACAATATTGGAGAATTGTGAATCTTCAAAATGAATTGGATCATGCTAATCAAGTGATTGCTGACATGCAGAAACAAATGCAAAGATCACTGAAAGTTAGAAGAAGATTGTCTGATGATTTGTAGGACTCTTAAGAGCTGGTGGAACAAATTGAGACATCATCTGAGAACAGTATATCTGAAGAGACTAAAGAAATGATTGGAGCATTGAAAGAAAAGAACAAAGCATTGACTGATCAGCTAAAAGCAATGAAAAGAGAACATGAACATTTCAGCACACAGATGACTGAAAATCTTGATGCATTCAGGACAGCCGAGGATAGATTAAGAGATCTAGAAAGAGAAAAAACAACAGCTTGAAGCATTAGTATCTGAAAAGAATGATGAAATCACAAGCATGACTGGAATTCAAAGTAATCTATCAAATCAATTGGGTTATGCACATCATGAAGCAAATCTAAAAGATGATGAGAATCAAGCATTGAAACTTGAACTATCAAGATTGACCGATGAACTTGAAGCAGAGAAGAAATCCAAAGAAACACTGAAGAAGAGTTATGAAGAATCAAAGATGTTGGATGAGCAACTAAATACAAGAAGACCCAACAAAGATGCAAGACTCGTTTACAAAGGAAAAGACTCTACCAAGAAGGGAATCAACACTACCGAGAGAGGAGAATCATCAAAGCAAGCTAGAAACAAGAAGAACATGAAAGGAAAGAAGCCTATTTGCAACTATTGTGGAAAACAAGGATATACTCCCAACTTGTGCCAAATCAAAAAAGGTAAGAAACCGAATGTCATTAGGTTTAATGGCTATTGTAACAATTGCAATAAGTATGGTCACACATCTAATCAATGTAGGACAAAGTCTGTTAGCAATTATCAGAAGGCAAAATTCAAAGGGTTTTGTAAAAACTGCAATAGATATGGACACAATACTGAGAAGTTTTGGTTTAAGCAGAAGAACTATATGTGGTCTGCAAACCAAGCAAATACAAGAGGCTACCAAACTCACACAGATCTTAACCGATAGTTTACTGAAGTACCATGAGATTACAATACAAGGATATGGTGTGAATGTTGTGGAAGATATGGACATATAAGTGCCAACTATTTTATAAAGTTTGGAATGAACAACCGAAGATCATGGAGGAATCCTGGTATGGCATGTTTTCATTGTCACAAAGTTGGACACTTGGCTAGAGATTGCAGAGATCAACCTAGAGGAGATATTGAAGAAATAAAAAGCAAATTCCAAATGATTTAGAAAAAGAAGGAAATTGTGTCAAATGAAGAAAGCACCTTACCTATCGAGTTAGGTGCATCTATTCCAAATTAATTGGTAAAGGTATGAAGGGACTGCATTCTCTCAAGGTTAAATCTTAAACAGTTTCTATTTTATCATGTACTTAATTCAAAATCTGCATAGCTAAGATGCATTAGCAAGTTTGAAATTCTATCAAGTTTTTTGGTGCACTAGTCAAGTTGGTAAATGCAGGAAGCCTATTTAGTCGGCAAATATAGGAAGTCTGGCTACTCGGTAAAAGCACAAAAAGCAAGGTAAATTGGTTTAGTGGAACTGAGTGCATTTAATGTTTTCTAACCTAACTGCACGAAGCCTGATAAGGTATAATGTGTACTTAAAGATTTTGTGCGGTCATTTTACACTTACCAAGTTTTTAGAAAGTAGAGCGAAGTGATTCAAAGGTGATCAAACCTCTACCGAAGTGAAATTCAAGGTATTTATATCAATCACAACGCATTGTCAAGCAAGTTAACCAATCATATCAGTTGTGTTATATCTACTAAGTGGAAGACATCTACCGATTAAAATTTTTCAAACCCTAAGACCATTTCGTTAGTGATTATCCAAAATTTGAAATGGCTCATAAGATTCAAAAATCCATTGTTGTTGAGAACATTGAGAAGCCCCTACTGAAATATTCACTACCTCCCAAAGTAGCATCTGAACCGGATGATAAAATTGTATTTTCACTCATTCTGGATAGGGTTTTATTAGTTGAGGATGTTAGATTCTTCACTTAGTGTCGTGTTGAGGAACTAGGTCACACTGAGATCAAGGACACGTATGATGAATTGTGTACCGATGGGAAATTGGATAGCAAGTATGAACACATTAAAATCAAGGGATTAACTGAAGCCCTAACCTACCCATGAGTCTTCAAACCCCAATGGGTTCAATTTGTTTTAGGAAGAGTTCATGATGACTTCATGTGGTTAGAGGAGCAACCATTCAAGATCACCAAGGAAATCATCCACTTGATCATCGGTTACCCTATTTTCGACCATTCCCAAGCTCAGAAAATGATTTCACAGAAAGAATTGATCACTTTAACTGGAGTTGAAACTGATTGTAGAGGTCTGAAACTGAACAATGTCATAGATGCAGAGCTAAAGTTTGCAATTAGAGTCATAGGTTATTGTTTCTTTCAATCGGCAAGGGAAAACAATATACCCTGTGCACCTATTGATTTAGCCTATAAGATTGTGAAGAAAGGCATGAAGATTGATCTATGCGAAGTGTTGTTGAAAAATCTGTTTGAAAATCTCAACACCATAAGGAAGCCGAAGAAGAACAACTCAGCAAACACACTGAAGTTTGGATCACTTTTGGTATGCATATTTTTCTATTTTGAGAAATTCTTTCCATTAGTCGGTAATGTAGTTTGGGAGCTACACCGACCAATCACCCACCAAATCAATAACTTCATCAAACAACTAGGTGATAACTTCAATGAGATTATGGATGATTATTTTAGCAAATTTCAAGAAAAGATGCATAACAGGCATAGGATTCCACCTCAGTTAGTGGAGAAATACAAGGATAGTATATGTTTTGAAGTGGACACCGACTACTGCTATGTCAATGTTGTAGAACCAAGAACTCAATCTTTGCCACCTATGGGTTATAAGATTGATTTTGACATTACAAAATAGTAGATAGATTTTTTTCTTGCACTACCAAGGCATGCTACCGAGATCAGATATGGTACATATGAAGAAGTTAAAGAAAAAGTCAAAATGAGCATTGTAGTACCAAAGGCTACAAAGAAAGCAACAAAAATGATTAAAGCATTAATGGAGAAATTTGGAGAAGGTTCTTCCTCCACTCTGGTCAAGAGCATTCAAGTCATAACCAAGGAGGAATCTGAAACCCAAGAAGTAGCTATTACATTGAGCACCGAGTTGCCAAAAGGGAAAATTTTGAAAAGGAAGAAACAGGATACATCACAGGTATCACCGACCCCTTCAATGAAGCGCCCAAACACTAGATCTTCTGTAGTGTCACCGAGCAAGAAATAGAAAAATGTTGCAGCTCCAAAGGTAACAAAAACTTATAAGAAGTCTACTTGGAGACTCATTTTGAACAAAGAGTCCAGTGACACCGAATCTAAAGACAAAAATAAATTTTAGATTGTTAAGAGTAAAAAGGAAGAAGTACATTGTGTTGATAATTTTTGTGCCAATCTGAAGCAATATGGTGGATTTGGAGCATTTAGATATGTAAAATATGACTCCAGATCTGATGCAGAAAAGAGACAAATTGAAGAAGTTGTCATCTGCACTCTTCTGAAATTCTGACTAGTCCCATTGGAAGTAAATAATTCTGTTCCAAAAGCATTGTATTTACATATTGATAACAAGTGGAAATATGCCATGGACTCAGAAAATAATATGAAAGAAAGAAGTCTGGTACATCTCTTTCTAGACATGTTGCTAGATGAGATAAGTGAACATCTGAAAAACTACCACAAAAACTTCCTAGTCAAGCAAAGAGCCTTGAAACTGGTGAATGGTCTTTATCTTGATGTAGAGAACGAGACAAAGGAAAAATGGCAAGAAATATTTTGAATCAAGAGTACTGATGAGCAAGGTGAAGTTGAAATAGTGGATATCACCAAGCAAGATCCCGCAGAAACCATACAACCTGATGAGGATGTTATGGATACCGAGGAACAGGAGCAGGAAATGATAGAAGGGAATGCTTATGCCCAACTGGTATCAAGTGAGTCAGTTTTGGAACAAGTCAAGTCCTATCCTCTAGTAAGTCAACATATTTCAATTGAGACACCTCAGGATACTGAACAAGGAAAAGAGGGTCAATAGTCTACTAAAGGAGAAGCTACTTCTTAGGCCACTGAGGAATAGACTTCTCAAGCCCCTTCAAGTACTGAAAATGTTACAACTGAAACCTCGAGTAGGGATTCACCGAAGGCTACCTCTGAGGCTAAAGAAATTGATAAAAGTGTTGTCTCTATCGAGCAACCTACCGAGGGTAAACAATCCTCCCAAGCCATTGTATTAGTTCAACCGGTGAAAGCCTCCTCCTCTAAAGAGAAGAAAATGAAAAAGCATAGTTACAAGATAGATTTGTCAAAACCAATTGTGTTGCCTAATGTAGATATATCCAAATTAAAAGGGCAAGCACTTATTGAATTCGGTGAACCATGCAAAGCCAAAGAAGAACAAGAGAGACAAATGGCTATACAAAAGAAAAACAGAGTACTTCAAAAGGTCAAAGCACTATTAACAGATATGCTACCTGAAGCTACAATGACAAAAGATGCAGCCATCCATATTCAACTGGATGAACTCCTTAATTAGATCGAGACATCTGGAGTAGACACATCTGAATACTTGAGCAAATTGAAGGACAAAGAGCTCACTGCAAAAATGATTGAAGAGGTACAGAAAGCCATTGTTATAGTTGAAGTAAAACTTGTCAAATTTATTGCTGAGTTGTCCCCTCAACTCAAGCACATTCTTTATTTATTTCAGAAACTCTATACATTCTCTTTATTCATTAAAGATATCAAGCATAAAATAGAAGTGATTGAGAAAGAGATCATCAATCTCTCCAATAAGTTGACCACTGAGCCAGATTCTATTCAGAATTTCTATACCAAGTTACAAATGCTCATGGCTCAACAACTAGAACTAAGGAATGAAGAGCACAAAATAAGGATGGACATTATGACTCTTCAAACTTTATTCATTCCACACTTGTCCTCCATCCAAGAACAGATCAACAAGGCTACCTCCTTATCTACTCAGCAAGAGGAAAGCACTTTAGATGGACTAATTTAACTGTTAATTGATATTACAACTCAAAATTCACTCATGGATAGTGTCAAGGATGCACTCTCTGCTGCTCTCACCGATGCTAGAACAAAGTATAAATCCATTTTTGACCAGTTGCCTCCACCAAATGGTAACTAGTTTTGATGTTTCTCAAAAAGGGGGAGTATAGTGTATAATAGTGTATACAAGAGGAGTATACTAAGCAGTTCAGCATATTTGAGTATACAGATAATTTTGACAGGGGGAGGAGTGATCACCGAGCATTAAACCAAGTAGGGAATACATAATATTGATCACAACGCATGCATAATCAGAGTTATGTATAGTATATTGATAAGGGGAGTATATTTGAGTATACTATTTTATTGACAATTGTATATACTATAAGTTTAGTCAAATTTTGTAAGTATATAGATTTTTTGAGTTATGACTTTGAAAGAAGTTTTGTCAAACATTTCAAAACTAATGTCAAAAGGGAGATTGTTACTATTTACTAAGTTGTCATTAGTTTTGTGTCCAAAGTCATTCTATATACTCTAGTTGGTTATTACTACTGAAATATTTAGTCAGTAAGTACAGAGTAGTCGGTTACAGAAGTTACAAGTCACAGAGTTTAGTATACACCAAGCAATCTACCGGGTAATGTTCTATGACTACCAAGTAGCAAAGATGGTATACCGAGTTGATACACATCGAGTGAAACATATTACCAAATTCATTGAACCTAGACACATATGGGAAACGTGTTACAAAGATTGAGGAACAAGGAACCATTATCACATTGGAAATTGCACTTAAGATTTTGTATGATTTTGAGGACATTTATCCAATGAAATAATTTTATATGGTTATTCATTTAATGAATCATGTTTGTAAGATCGAAGCATGAACAAGATCACCATCTTAAGAGATCTATTTATACATCATGAATTAAGGATCATGTATGTGTGTATAAGTGTGAAGATAGACATATGTGAAAAGCAAAATCATGGGAAAGCACTGAGTGTTATGACTGTTGCAGATACACAGAGGTCACCGAGAAGGATTTTACAGAACAGTCAAGGAACAGAGTAAACAGAAAGGTTTACCGAGTTATTTTATGGGTTACCGAGGTATGCTATAAGCAAGGTAATTTCATTTTGAGCACATAGAATTTGCTATAACATTTCAGATGTGAAGTTGCAGATATTTTGTAAGATTTTGAATGTAATATTTTGAGTTGTAAGAGAAACCTTTAACAAGGTAAAAGACTCTAAGAAAGTCTATAAATTGTAAAGCCTTTAACCCGGTGCAACATTTTAGTATAAGTGTTGTAAAATCCTTTATCAAGGTAGATCTAAAGATCTTGATACTCCTAATAGGGTAAGCTATCAGAAATAGCTAAACATGTAGCTCTAACTGAGCAACCTTTATTATTGCAGTAGTGAAGTTGTGGGTGCCATCCCCACCATAGTTTTTCTCTCTAACAAGGAGTTTCTGCATAACCAAAATATAAGTGTTATGGAGTGAATCATGTATGATTGTTATTTATTTGTTTTAGCATTATATTATGTTTCAGCAATATTCAGTTTATGCTTAATAGTAAATTTATTGTTGAAGAAAGGATTTGAAGTACTGATTCACCCCTCCCCTCTCAGTACATTAGCTTTCTATATTGGGCCTAACAGTCTGTCTAACCATATAAATTCCCCATGTACTCTACTCAAGACATATCTGATTATCTCATCTTCAAATTCTAGAATGTCCAGAATGTTGGTGAACCCTAAGTCTTCAATATGCTTGTATGTCAGTTTCATTTTTCTAGATTCTCCCATCAGCTTGCTCATATACATACCCTTAATTTTTGATGTTCCCAAGTCCTCAATGTGACAGTGAATAAATGCCCTAACATCTTCTACATAGACAACTCCCTCTAAAACATGAGAAAATGCTCCAACTAAATCTTCGAGGGTAGACAAATGTGGATACCACTTGAAAATTGGCCTGGGGCAGTCCTTAACATCTACTACAGTCAGGTTTGCAACAAAAATATGAATAGATGATGATCTTGCTTCCATGTTTAAAGATAAATACCTTTTAATCACTCTCGGTGAAAACCTTCAACAAATTCTTCCACACATCGGTGAAATAACTCAAGAAGAAATCTGAATGCCTTGATCACTCTTAGTCACTCTTAATTTCTCTGAAGTAGCTTTGAATGCAATGTGATTAATAATGAAGTGAATTTGGCCTTTTAACCTCTAGGAAAAACCCTAGTCTTCCATTAACATAAATGACTGTCGGTAGAAGATACCAGATCTCGAACATAACATATCCATGCCAGATAAGCATCTCCAATGTCTGGAACATCTTCCAGAACCTCTTCTCGAGGCATATGCAGCATCTTCATGAATTTTTCCTACCCCTAAGGCATCTACCTCAGTTATCGAATGAGCTACCTGCTGGTGTAGGAGCAACCTCATCTACAAAATAAGTAATCGTGACATTTCCATCTGATGATTGTTCTTCAATCTTCCTATCCCATCTTTGAGTATGATCTTATTGGATTTGATTAACCTTCTCTTCCCTTTCTCATTTGATCCTCCATTACTAACCAGTAAATTCCTACTTCTACAAAATTTAGCAATATATCCAACCTCATTACATGCATAACATGTAACATTGTTCCTTTCAATTGCTTTGCTAAAACCGATGAAATTGCTTGACCTACAATGATTAGCCATATGTCCAAAATTTCCACATGCATAGAATTTAACATTCATTTTGCAATATTCTATCTTATGACCATACTTATTGCATTTAAAACATATACCGGGAGTAGAAACAGGGTTTGGATTTTCTCTGTTTCTACATTGCCTAGCCATCTGACCAAATCTATTGCAAATAAAACATCTACCACTAAATTTCCTTACCGGTGCCTTATGGTTTTGATTTTCATTAGCAATACCGGACCTCTATCTTTGCTCAAATCCAAGTCCATTGGAATCTCCAATCTACCTTTATCTCTTCAATAACTCATCTAGCTATGCTGAGATAATCTTGAATTTTTCTTTATACTTGCAGTAGTTAGATCTTCTCTCATAATTATCATTTGTCCCTCAAGCTCTTGTTCATTACTCTGGGATTGTTCTCAACATATCATTCTCATGAACCAACCTACCACATTCTTCAAATTTCTTCTTCAGGGATAAAACAAGATTTTCTTCCTTCTTCTTTTGGTTCTCAATCTCCTTAGACATTCTCATAGTTATAACTTGCATTTCATTTTTCATAACCATGTTCACCTAGCCTAATTTATGACATTGTTCCTTAAGTGCATCTTTGTCTTCATCATCCTAATTTTGTAAAAGTTCCTTCCTCCTAGCTTGAATAGATGATAGCCTCTCTGGTAGGACAAAAATGAATTCCTTAGCAGAATTCAATTCATCTTGTAGCATTAAGTTCTTCAACCTTTCAGAATCATTATCTTCAAGTGCCATCTCAAGTTGCTTCTCCAAAGCCATATCCATGGATTCCAGATTGAGGATCTTCCTCAAGTTGTTAAACTTCCTCCAAGGCACAAGGCTCTAATACCAATTGTTGGAATCTAATAACATTGAGAGGCAAGGGGGTTGAATTAGTGTTATACCAGATCTATCAATTTTATCCTTATTAAAACATGTATACACCAATCGGTATACCGATACATACAGAATTGAAAGAAGTAAAGAAACCAATAAGCCAATCACATAAATGAGAACCATAACACACATAATTATACATAGAAAACATTAAAGAAGAAAAACCATGGTGGGATTTGTGACCCACAATATCAATCCACTGTCCATATGAAGAGATATTACAAAATATGAGAGGCCTGTACTTGCAGGAAGGCTTACATCCTATAGCACACTGCTCAATCATAAAAGGAGCCTCACTGACTACAAACAAATCTAGGCTACAATCCAAATAAGTGTGAACTGCTAAGATAGCATCTTCTATGCCAGAATACAGTTCCAATTTATGATTAGTATGTTCGAGCCTAAAACCCTAAACCCTTTAACAGAATGACCCTTACATAAATATCCTCACATACATAATCTCTATGATATATTTTGCATTATATTACATTCTCATATCCATAATCTCCTATCACATGTCTAGATCAAAATGATCTAATCCAAAAGACCTATATACCCTATACAATTTTTATGCCTTATGTCAGCTTACATAGATATATACAATATCAAATTACATGGCGACCAGATAACAAGAATGCATAACTATTAAAAACAATTGTCGATGCCGGATCCAAGAGATGTCGGCCTCCAATATCGATAACCTTATTCTAAATTGTTGGCAAATAACAATCTATTGGTTGTTTTCACTATGTTGTCATTGATAGCAACATGATTTTGTGTTCTGGGTTCATGTTTCAATTCTATGGTGTACCGGCAGACACTTTACAGATTCTACATTGGCACCGGTAGGACAAAAGGATTTCTTTGGTCACCGACAATGTAGGTCGACATCGTTTAGTAAAGTTTATGGGTATTGAAAGCTGACATATCTTGGACCTAGCATCGGAAATTGATTTTAATGTTTATACATTTATGTTATCTGGCCGACATGTAATTTGATATTGTATATATTTTTGTAAGCCGACATAAGGTATGTAAAATTTGTATAGGGTACATAGGACAGTTTGATAAATCATTTTAAATATGGACATGGTGATGGATATGTGAATGCAATATGATGTGAAATATATCAAAGAGATCATGTATGTGAGGAAAATATTGTAAGGGTTATTTCAGTAAAGGGTTTAGGGATTCAGACTAAAACAAACAGAGCTTAAATCAAAACTATATTCTGGCATAGACAATGCTATCTTAGTAGTTCACACTTCTCCGGATTGTAATCTGGAATTTTATGTAGTCAGTGAGGCTCCTATTGTGTTTAAGCAGTGTGCTCTAGGCTGTAAGCCTTTCTGCAAGTGCAGGCCCATCATATTTTGTAATATCTCTTCATACGGCCAGTGGATTAATATTGTGGGTCACAAATCCCACCGTGGTTTTTCCTCTTTGAGTTTTCCACGTATAAATTTGTGTGTTATGATTCTCATTTATGTGATTGTCTTATTAGTTACTTTACTTCTTTTAATTCTGTTTATACTGGTATACCGATTGGTGTATGCATATTTTAATAAGGCTAAAATTTACTATTGTGGTATAACATGATTCACCCCCCCTCTCAGTGTTATTGGTTTCCAACAATTGGTATCAAAGCCTTGTGCCTCAGAGGGAGTTTAACAGCTTGAGGAAGATCTTGAAACTGAAATCAATGAATATTTATTTAGAGAAGCAACTTGAGATGGCACTTGAAGATTATGATTCTGAAAGGTTAAAGAACTTAAAGCTACAAGATGAATTGAATTCTGCTAAGGAATTCATTCTTGTGCTACAACAGAGGCTATCATCTGTTCAAGCTAAGAAGAAGGAACTTTTGCAAAATTAGGATGATGAAGAAAAAAATGCACTTAAGGAACAATGTCAGAAATTGAGTTAGGAGAACATGGTTATGAAAAATGAAATACAAGTTATAACTATGAGGATGTCTAAGGAGATTGAGGATAGAAAGAAAAGGAAGAAAATCTTGTTGTATCCCTAAAGAACAAATTTGAAGAATGTGGTAGGTTGGTTCATGAAAATGATATGTTGAGAATTGATTTGGTAGAATCCCAAAGTAATGATAAAGAGCTTTGAGAGATAAATGATAATACTAAGAGAATATTTAACTACTACAAGTGAGTACAAAGAAAAATTCAAGATCAGCTCGGCACAACTTGATGAGTTATTAAAGAGACGGAGGTAGATTGGAGATTTCGGTGGACTTGGATTTGAGCAAGGACAGAGTTCCGGTACTGCTAATGAAGATCAAAACCATAAGGCACTGATAAGACAATTTAATTCTTATAAATTCAATGGTATATTTTTTATTTGCAATAGATTTGGTCACATGGCTAGGTAATGTAGAAACAGAGCAAATCAGAATCCTGATTCTGCTCCTAGTAAATGTTCTAAATGCAATAAGTTTGGTCATAAGATAAAAGATTGTAGAATGAATGTAAAATGCTATGAATGTGGAAAATTTGGACATATGGCTAATCAGTGCAAGTCAAGTAATTTCACTTGTTTTAGCAAAGCAATTCAAAAGAACAATGTTATATGCTATGCATGTAATGAGGTTGGATATATTGCTAAGTTCTGTAGAAGCAGAATTCCACCGGTTAGTAATGGAGGATCAAATGAGAAAGGAAAAGAGAAGGTTAGTGAAATCTAACAATATCATACTCAGAGATGGGTTAGGAAGACTAAAGAGAAAACATTAGATGGGAATGTCATGGTTACTTATCCAGCAAAAGAGGCTACTCCTGCACCAGTAGAAAGCTCATCCGGTATCTGAGGCAGATGCTTTAGGGGTAGGCAAAATTCATGAAGATTTTGCATATACCTCAGGAAGAGGTTCTGGAAGATGTTCCAGATATTGGAGAGGATTATTCAACATAGATACGTTCTGAGCAAGATCCGGTATCTTTCATCGATAGTTATTTATGTCAATGGGAGATTAGGGTTTTTCTTGAAGGTTAAAAGGCCAAATACACTTCATTATTAATCACCTTGCATTCAAAGAGATTAAGAGTGACTAAGTGTGATCAAAGGCGATTAAGATTGACTAAGTGTGATCAAAGGTGATTCAGAGCAATCAGATTACTTCTTGAGTGATTTCACAGACGTCTGGAAGAATGTGTTGAAGGTTTTCACCAAGAGCGATCAAAAGGTATTTATCTTTAAACATGGAAGTGGGCTCATCATCTATTCCTATTTTTATTACAAACCTGACTGTAGTAGAGGTCAAGGACCGTCCCAAGACAATTTTCAAGCGGTATCCACATGTGGCTACCTCTGAAGATTCAGTTGGAGCATTTTCTCGTGTTTCAGAGGGAGTTGTGTATGTAGAGGATGTTAGGGCATATATTCACTATCACATCGAGGACTTAGAAAATTCAGAGATTAAGTGCATGTATATGACTGAGCTAATGGAAGAATCTAGAAAGATTAAACTAACATACTATTAACATTATTCTGAGTTGAAGTCCATGGGCCAAATTTTGATCGGGGTATCCTTTTTCCTTTTTTTTTTCAAGCTGCGCTCAACATACAATCCAATTGTCATCTCGACGTTGCTCCTAAAGGCCCATTTTTATCTTCAAGGTTTGAAGGAATGGGAAGCTACCAAGTGGCTTTGTTTTGATGACTCAACATTCTATTGGACCCCACCCTACATCTTGAGAAAGATAGGGACACAAGGCATCTCCGCGCTGCCTATATTATTTCTATTTGTATGCCCATTTGCAAATGTCCTCAGAGCTGTCGCCTGTTTTCTCTGGTGAGTTGTCCGTCAGGCTACGGCTCATGCAAAATATTTTTTGTTCAGGCAGGAATGAAGGTCACCATGGTAGGGTGGAAGTAACAACCTCGGAAGTGGTTTTGCTGGGTGTGTTCTTGTGAGATGTCATAGTAATGTTTTTTGTTTCAGAGGTGGTTGTGCATGGCTGGCGGATGATTTGAGCTGTTAGCAGAGCCGAGGGCTCTATTTATGTTGTGGTTTTCGAGCTGTTGTTGTTTCTAAGGAAAGGATAATCAAACTATGCCTACGGCCTTTGTGATGCCTCTTTTTAGTATGCTTTGATAGTTTTATGTGATTTCCTATAATTCTGATGACTTTATAGATATATAACTAATACTCTATCGATTAAACTATGTTTTGTACTCATTATCTAGTGGATGCATGATTTATATTTCTTTTTGTTTCCAAGGGATCTTGATTGTGTCTTAATTGTGGTTTTTTTCGGATATGTAGATTGTTGAATGGGATTTAAAACCGTATGTCTGTGGGTTTTATATGTTGTTAATGCTTTTACAAAATGTTCTGCAGCATCACCTCAACAGTTTAGATCATTTTTCTTTAAGTTCCTTCTTTCCCTTTTCCCCAATCATCAAGAAGATTCAGGTTCTTAAATCCGAAGGTCATTTAGTGAGTCATGCGCAATAGGTCCCCATCACTGAATTTCCCATAAGGTTGTCTACTTTCAAAGTAAAATTTAGAGTCAACAGTTCTTTTTTTGGCATGCTCGGTGGGACAATATTTTGTATAAGCCCTGAGCCAGTTTATGAGTAACAAGCTCATTACTAGGAGTCAAACAGCCCTAAATCCTAGTTTACTCCTACCACCCCTGGTAAACGTTCATTCAACTGCATCCTCTTCTTCTAAGAGCTTATTTATCTTCCTTGTAGTCACCCTTACAACAATGGCACATGCCCCCCCTAGAAATTTTGTGATCTGGAATAAGGGAATCCCTCTCATTCCCCCTACTCCACCTATAGTCTGGGGGCCAATCCTTGCAGCTGCGTTGAAAGCCATACCTAATTTTACTAGAGAATGTCATAACTCTTGGGGAAAATTTACAAGATATAGCCAGTGTTTGCACTGTCCACAATATTATCAAGCAACATGTAGCCTTGAGATTGCTCATAGCCTCTTTCAAGGGAATATCTTTAGATTGGTTCAGATCCTTGGGTCCTAATACTATAGTAGATTGGGACCAGTTGGGTGATTGTTTCTTCTAGAGATTCTCTAACAAGGCCGACAGATCGTCATTGATGCACCAATTGATCACATTAAAGAGGGCCCCTCAGAAAGTGTTGACATAATTCAATTTAAGATTTCAGAGAACCTGGCAAAGAATCCCTCTATCCACTCGCCCTCTTGTGGATATGGCACTCGTCTTTTACTTAAAGGCTTTCAATTCTGACATATTTGTGATGATCTAATCCCTAGGAGGCAATACCCTCCCGCAAGCATTCGACATAGCGGTCCAAGCAAAAAATAATTTGATTGATGTCGGGAAGCTAGCCCCTTTCCCCATCATGCCAGTCTTTACTAAGATATCTCACCAAACTCCTGAAGAGGTTGTCCCTAGCACATCTACCCTACAGTCTATGTATGTGTACCCTGACCCTCAGCAAACATATGTCCCTCTGTTGTTGTCTCTAGTTGTGGATGTCAACAACATGAAGGACTTGTTGAGATCCTTCTCGAATGAAATTATTAATCTAGAAAGAGCCCAAATCTCACCTGCTAGACCCCCTTTTTAGCAAAATTTCCAAGGAAACAAACACCCATACTAGCATAATCAGCATGCAAACCGCCATGCCAATAAGTCTACCCAGCTGAATGACCAAATAGTCCCAGTCCCCAATCCTTTGTAGACCATTTACCCCAACACCACCAAGGAGTTGGCAGTGGGTCAAAATAATCTAGCGGATGATACTAACTCTTGGTATTTTCCCTGCAATAATGCTCACACACCAAGAAATTGTCCAAGAGGAAATCTACAACAAAATATTATAGAGCAACGAAGTCTAGGCATGACATCAGATGAGTCTTTTTATGCATCCCCTGGTATAAATAACGCATCTCTCATTGCCCAAATGCATGGTATGTCAATGCAACAAGAAACAAAGAGAGCCTCAGATCATGCATTATTCTCTTGGATGGAAGATAAAGATGTAGTGCTCACCAATGGTGCAACTAGTTCAAAGGAGGCAGTCCCCTTTGTGCAATCTGATTATAATCTCCACTCTAAAAGGCATTTGACTAGGGAGAATATGAACACATCGGGGAGAGCGCATGAAGGTAAAGCTCCAAAGCAACATGCAGTTGTCGCCACATATCCAAGGAAAGAGTTCATCCCCTATAAGCCAAGAGCCAAAAGCATCGGTGCCTATAATACTGGACGTGGTGAAGTAGCTAAAGAAGGCTCCAACCAATGTATCTCTGTGGGATCTCCTTAGCATCATAGAGAAAAATAATCGGCTGAAAGAGGTCCTATCCGATGTTGGTGGAAGTGCAAATGGAAATGGTGCCAAAGCTCTACAGACCAAATAAACAGAGTCTCAACCCTCTATAGACAAATCGTGCTCTCCAACTATGTTAACCAATGATACAATGCCTTCCAAGTCTCAAATGGAAGGTAAGACCAAACCGAATCCATTCTATCTAACCCTTATAGTCGGGGATAAACTCTTGCATAATTCTATGATAGATTCCAGAGTTAGCACCACTGTCATTCCTAGATAGCTCGTTGAGGTTTTGAATATCAAGTACAAACCTTTAAATAGGGGAGTGATGCAATTAGATGGGAACAAAGTCCAGACCATAGGCCTTATCAAAAGTCTCCCATTGATATTGTTTGCATGTCCTAGTATTACTGTGCCCCTAGAAGTAGTGGTCATTGACATCTCGTCTATTTTTGGGCTCTTCCTTTCCTGGGATTTTACTACCAAGATAGGTGTCTATGTCTTTAGATTGGTCCCACCTCATCCTCTGCACTTAGCGTGGTGCCAAACTCAAAATCCTTTCAGAGCCCCTTCATGCTGAACACGTAGCAGACTAGGCCATGATTAATTTTGAACCCACTCATACTTCCATCTCAAATGAAGAAAGGAAAGTCGTAGAGCTCCTAGAGGATGAGGAAGTGACCAAGGAGATCCCACCAAATCAAGAGGTTTTACTAAATGAATTCATAGACTCTAATCCATTCTCCAACTACCATGCCACCGACTTAGGTACCTATTCCATTTTTGATGAAAACCTAGTCATCCCAAAGCTTACCAAAGAACCATTTTATAAAGAAGAATTGTCATCTGCACTCTGGACCTTACACTTTAATGGTGTGAGATGAAAAGTAGGTTCTGGAGTCAGGATTTGCCTCACTTCACCTTCTGGTGAATGAATCTTGAAGTCTTTCAATCTATAATTTGCATGTTCAAACAATGAAGTAGAGTATGAAGGATTGGTCCAAGGTCTAAGCTCAGTGGAGAAGATGGGTATTAAGCAACTGAGAGTCTTGGGTGACTCTGAACTTGTGGTACACCAAGTTCAAGGAATTTCTGGTGCCAAACATGTCTGCATGAGATCTTACCACACCAGAGCATGGGATTTAATTGAAAGCTTTGATGCTTTCAATATCCAAAGAATCCCTCAAAAAATAAATGTTGTTGTTGATCGGATGGCTACAATCGGATCACAATTCAAACTTTCCGTGGATTTGCTTGCCAATTCCCAAGTGGTCTGTGTGGTCTTCCGGCTGGCTATCCCTGATAATGATACCCACTAGCAAGTATTCGAAAGTGATGAGTAGATTGCACTGTTCATTCAAAACTCAGGGGATTTTGCAGATTAGCTGCAACCTAAGGTGAAGCAGGCTTACAGAGACAAAATCCTCAAGCTGAGATCCAATAAATTTCCTAATGGTCTGATCACCCTAGAGAATTTGTTCAACCATGATGATGCAAAAAAAGATAGGCAAAATCTTATGGCCAATAAAGGAGATTATATTGAAATGTTGGTAGGAGATGAGAGAGTTCTCAAAGTAGGAAAAGATGTTTCTCTGGAAGATAGAAGGTGATTGACCCAGTATTGTGATGAATACATGGGTGTCCTAGCATGGTCCTATGAAGAATTGAAACGTTATGACCCCAACATCATTTAGCACACCATTGAACTATCTAATGGGGCCAAGCCAATCCAACAGAAACAAAGACTAGTCAACCCAAAAATTGAATCCCTCATGGCCCAGGAGCTGAGGAAGCTAATTGAATCAAAGATCATCTACCCCATTAAGCACAGTATGTGTGTGTCTAATTTGGTTCCCATGAGGAAAAACAATGGAGACATTCAACTTTGTATGGATTTCAGAGACTTAAACCAAGCGTCTCTCAAGGATCACTACCCCTTGCCATCAATGGAATAATTGTTGAGCACGGTGGCAGGATAAAAAATGTTCTCAATGCTTGATGGTTTCTTAGGTTATAATCAAGTCTTGGTGAAGCCCAAAGACCAACTGAAGATGACTTTCACCACCAAGTGGGGAACATTCTATTGGTATTTTGAGTTTGTTGGTATATTGCATAGAGATTGCATTAATGATATGTTGTCATTGATGTCAATTGAACCGGTAATGGTATTTATGTTACTACTAATATTGTTGTTTTTGATATTGGCTAGTAACCGGTAAGAAGAGCTTTGTGGAAGATGTTGTAAACCTATATGTTAAGTTTGTGAGATAAACCGGTGAACCGGTGTAAACAGTTAAACCTTTCTATGCATTGTAAATGGTAAACCCTATTAGTTGTTAAAACCTAACTCATCAAGTTTGATAGTTTATTATCTGATGAGTGGTAATGATGAAGGTTTATGTGATCATTGAATAAGGATATGTTCAAAAAAATTTGGCGCGTTTGTTTTTGTCTAGGGAAGGAGCAAAGTGAATTGTATTTAATGCACAACGTGTGATGAGTTCCAAAGTCCTATGAAGTGGTGATCATGGAGTGGTTCAAATTTTCTTGAAGAATTTGAAGAGATTGTCATGATTTCTAACGGTCAATATTGTACCAACTTGTTTGTAATCTCGATGATGAGAATTAGGTTTTTGCTGTGTTACCGACCTAATTTATTTCTATTTAAGGTCGATGAATTTGTTGTAAAGGTTGTTGGCAAGATTGGTAGAAAACCCGTTGAGTGTGCAGCTGCCCAACTAGTGAATGGATCTGCACTTTGAGTGAAGGCAGATTGAAGCTTAGAAGGATCTGATCAAGCAAATATAGTGCTACTCAGACAGATCAAGAAAACCTGTTGTTTTCTAACAATTACAAAATAAGTAAAATCCCTCAACCGGGTAAGCTCTAATAAGCTTGATTACTCATTAAATCCTGTAACAAGGTGGTCCATTAGCTCAGATTCTTAAATCCTCCAATGAGGTTACTCCCAATAGGGTATTGTTCTTTTAATCAAGGCATATTTGTAAATCCCTTAACCGGGTGATATCTAACTGGAATTAGTTCTTAAAAACACTTATTGTAAAGCTTTAACAGGCTTGCCTCCTAATAGGGTGAACTTTGAAAGAGTTCAGATAGCTATCCTTGTGAGTCTCATCTCACTGTGGTTTTTACCTATTTGGGTTTTCCACATATAAAAATTTGTGTCAAGTGGTGAATGCTTTTGTGGATGTGATCTTATTTGTTGATTTGGTTAATTTGTGATAGGGCATGTTAAGTAGAAGCATTGAGAGATGAATATGTTGAGTTATTATTAAGAACTGTTGATATTTACAAGATTGAAGTTGTTTACTATTAAAGTTGTCATAACAGGTAAACCGGTTGATGTCAGGTATTCTTATGAATATTGATCTTGACTGAGATATGTTTACTTTGTTTGACTGAGTTTGAGTTTGGGAACTTTGTATCAATTTTTTAATATACTGATTCAACCCCACCTCTCATTATTCTATGGGATACTTATTCTTTCATCATACCATCAATTGGTATCAGAGCAACTCAGGTCCTCTTAATCTAAAAGCCTAACAACTTGAGGAAAAGATCTTGTATATCATGATGAAGAAAGAAGGTTTGAAGTTCAACAAAGACAACTATAGAATATGGAGTGACAAAATGAAAATTTACATTAAGAGTCTTGGTAGTCAGTATTAGGATCATATAGAAAATAAGTATACAACACCTACTAGACCCCTAACTGATGATAAAAAAAAGAACAATAAGAAAATCACCAGGCATCAGAAGCTAGTATCAATTCCGTATTTGATGCTAAATATGTAGATGTGCATGGTCTTGAAACTGCATATGAAGTATGGAAGAAATTAGAAGAGATTTATACCACTGATGAACATGCTAAGATTGTGTGCATGAAAAGTGGATCGTATCTATATCTGGAATACACAACACTTCAATTAAGTCATTAGATGTATGGTTAGTAAATCAATAATCAATGAATAATAAACCATTATAAAGTGACCCATTTCCTTCTAGTAGATGTGAGTTTAGATTGCTCTTAGATTGCTAAGCTATCCAGTGACTAGACAACACCTAAATGAAGGATTTTTAAATCTATATGAGCATGAATATGAGCTAAATGGATGCAAGATTTAAGCTAGATATGGAAGATTAATCTAACATGATTTAAGCAATATATGAATATTTAAGCTAAATGATTTAAACAATATGAAATATCTCAATGCAAATTCTCAATGAACCTAGAGCAAAAATAGCATAATAACAATATATTCTCTAGGATCCTTGAATGAGAGATGAATGCCTGAATTTATAGAAAATTCAGAAAGAAACCAAAGGCTGAGATCAAATGATGATGAGCGGTCAAGATTTTCCAAGAGGAAGCACAATCCAAGTGAATTGATGTGATTGGA